>NW_028289082.1:936457-1248609 GCF_059628265.1 Tinamus guttatus | reverse complement strand
AGATAAATAAATAAATAAACCCAAGCCCGTCTCACTGCCGTCAAGGTGAATTTGAAGGAGAAGAGCGCGGTTTGGCTTATGGGAAGGTCCCCCATGTACAGAAGAGACGAGACAGGCGCAGGGCCCCTCTGGGCCTATAGATCTACCTATAGATGATCCCAGAGCCCCTGACCCTGCCGGGACTCAAGCTGGGGGCGAAGCCGCCTCGGGAGCAGCCAGGAAATCCAAGAGCGCTGGCGTGGGGCACGTGCCCGCTGCCGGCAGCTCTATTGCAGCAGCTCAATGCAGCTACGCATTGCACCCAGCAGCACGTATATCCCTTCCCGGTGCAGGAGCAGAAATACGTGCTTGTTCTCCCCTTTTTTTCCTTTTTTTTTTTTTCTCTTTTTTTTTTTTTTTTCCAGTCAAGGCCTAGCATTTAAGGACAAAAAAAAAATAAGCCTGTTTGCAGCTAACGCATACTGTGAGCATATACGTGCATGCACCCGGAGGCCGGGAATAGCCACCGTCCAGCAATCCAAGCCCACCGGAGCACAGGGCCTTTCCCCTTCCTGCTTGACCTCTGCTCATCCCAAATTCCCTCCACAAATTGCAACTGTGACTCGCTTTTAAATTTATTTTTTCTTTTCTTTTCTTATCTTTTCATTGCAAGCTGCAGCAACGCCTTCCTTGGGAGGACCGCCTGGATGCTCTGTGTGCAGGGCTTGCAGCGACCGCGCTTGCAAACTCCCATCGTTTCCCCCCCAAAAAAATCCATAAAATCCCCACGGGGAGGGGGTTGAACTGGCGAAAACCACCCCCCCCAGCACGATTAGCACATTACGAAATTAAACGCCGGAGCGCGCGGCGATCGGATTGAGCGGGGCGCGGATGCTCCATCTGGCGCGGCAGCTGGGGCCGGCCCGGCTCGGGACTGTGCTGGGGGACGGGGTTCGAGGCGAATTAAGGCGGATTTGGGGCTGCTCGCTTAAGGCTGTTTGCAGCCCTCTCCTCTTTGCGGGGCAGCAGGGATTTCTGCTGCACTGGGGGCACTTGGTGCTTTGCGGGGACGAGGGATGAAAATAGACTGGGCCCATAAAGATGCACCGAAAACCAAAGCAAAACGACGTCTGGGACGAAAAAATACTAAAAAAAACACCCTAACCAGCTTACAGGGAGCAATGTGAAGGAAGGGATTAACCCCCTTCCCGGCCAAGGACGACAAATCCCATTAACTCCCCATCCGAGCAGGGGCAACTTCTGATACCCTTCCCCAAAATCGGGGCCTACATCTTTATTTTAAATAATAATAATAATAATAATAATGATGATGATGATGATGAAAGCCCATTGCAGTGATGTCTCCTGCCAGAGGACTCCAGATGCCTTTGGCATGGGGGAATCATCCCGCCGCGGTGCCGCATCCGAAATTGCCACCGCCGCGAGGCCGCCCGAGGTTAAGTCCATACAGCGGCGGCTTAACCTGGAGCTTCCCGACGGATTTTGGCCGGAGCAAAATGCAGCCAGAGGAAAGGGGGGGAAATAATAATAATAAAAATCGCTTTTCCCCTTCTCTTTCCCCCAAATGCAGCTTGCTCCCAAGCTGCAATTTGCTGTAACCCAGGTGAGTTATTTGGGAACTGCACAAAATAGAGCGGGGTGGGGGGGAAAAAGGAGCTTAAGGGACAAGAGCGGAAGCAAAACTCTTGTTATCTATGGCAACGGGCTGGATACTGGTTTATCCAGGGTATAAATAGAGCAGCTGAAGCCGGGGGCCTATAAGTGCTCCCAGGCCCAAGTGGAGGCAGCTCATCCATCCTATAGGACCTTATAGCCCTATAGGTTCCTCTCCTGCCGCCACCTTCATTGTATTTCCTATGCTGCAGAGAGGCTGTAAAGGGAGGAGGAGGCAAATGAACAAAACACCCTCCAACCCAAATCTCTTGTATTCCCTAAATTCTTGTATTGCAGGATTTATTTCTGTTTTTTTTTTTTCTCTGAGGGAGGAGGGAGGAAAAATCCTCGGAAGGTCTCTGAACTGGAGGGCTTAAAATAATGCATCATATTGCAGCACATTATACCCGAGTGAATGGAGAGGAAAAGGGGCTGCAACCCTCTGAAGCAGCACATATATTTCAGTGAATGTAGCGTAACGTACATTTTAGCGAGCAAAATGCTGTGCTGGGCACATGGGGATGTAAAGATGTATATAAATACATATATATTTGCATTTTGGAGACCCTCAAGCATTTGTCCCCTCTTGCCTTGTGCCTGCCCATCACTCGGTGTCTATTTGCATAGCGGAGCGGCCGTAAAAGCAGCGCGTTGCAACCCGCTGGCGCGACCTCCGGTGCAGGGTGAGAGCCGAGCGCGCATCTCACTGCCCCCTACCCTAGCGACAAGGTTCCCCCACCCTTGTTGTGCAAGAAAAAACAAAAATAGTGAAAAACGGGAGGAAAAAGCACTATGCAATACCTCCGGAGTGGCTCTTTGCACCCGTAAATACGTATTTTGTGCGCGTGTGCGTGCGTGCGCTGTGTCTGCAGTGATTCCTGATGAGCTCGCCGCGAGCGAACGCCACACTGCAAATCAGTCAGGCTGCCGGCGGCTTCCCCTATATCCTGGTGCTGAATTTAGGGGATTTACCCAGATTTGCCAAATTGAGATTTTGATGGAGATCCCTCAGCAGTGCTTTGCCTCTGACCTTGGGCAAAGGGCCGTAGGAGCCAGGGCACATTGACGACCTCAGGAGGCCAGAATAGACTTGATATAGATAAAGGTAAAAAATACTATAAATAAATAAATTTATATATATATATATATATATATATTTTTTGCAAAAAAAAGGAATGGAGAAAAAAATCCTGGTTCTTCCTCTCCTGCCCTCCTCTTCCTTGTCCCCGCCTTGAGCACAGAGGATGCGGTCGCGCAGCAGAGCTGTTACATAAGAACCCAACGCCAAGACGGGGGGGAGGAAAAGGAGAAAACAGCCGTTGCCGTTTGTCACCAAATGCCCCGCGTGCCGAGAGGGAGCAAACAGTGTGAGACTGACGGGGCTGATGAAAAACAGCACTTACAGCTAATTCTTCCTGCTCCGCGCCGATGCGCGCTATGCAAATATGATTGCAAAAGTGGGGCATTAGCGACACTTTAGCGCTAGTTACCTTCCTCAGATGATGCTCGGTGTAATCAGCATCAACTTAGAGCCCGTAACTCCAAAAACAGGAGCGTTTCTTGGGAAAAATGCACTGCGGCTGCTGGCTCGTGGCAGGACCTAATGGGAGGACCTGGATAGCGAGCCCGGAGCGCTCTGTCCTGTGTTATATCACCCTGCTAGTGCTCATTGATTCTTGCTGGAATATGAGTTGCACGCTTCCAGTATGCATTTAATATTTATTCATTTTATTTATTTTTTAAAATTTAAAATTTAAAATTTATTTTTTTTTCCCCCTTAAAGACTGGTTCCTAAAGCTCCGTGCTCGCGTGCGTACTTCAACCTGCCTTTTTTTCCGCCTCATAGAAAATGAATTTTGCTTCTCTCCCAATGAGGTGAGAAGCCGAGTGTCTGCTCAGATCCATTGAAAACACCCGCCATCCCAGCACATCTCCATGACCCCTAATTAAGCCTCACACACTATGTGAGACATGGAGAATTAGCCCGGTTTTGCATATGCAAAATCGAGGCATCCTACCAAGGAGGATGACTCCTAAGGAAGAGGATCCAAGGGCCCCACCATGGGTAGAACCTGAGCAGAAATGTTGACCATGCAAAGTCAGGAAAAAGAGATATAAAGATTCCTGCTTCCATCTCACCAGAGAGCAGAGAAATCCCTAGACAGACCCTTTTTATGTGACTTTATTCTTTATAAACTCATAGGGTGCTCTTCAACCCTAGCATCAGGGGAGGACCATTGCACGTTGCCCAGGTCCCCACACTTGAGATGGAGTCCAACTCAACTTTCTTGGCGAGTGTCACCTCACTGGCAGCAGCTGCCTGGTTTCACACTGGATGAAGATCCATAGGAGCATTCCCAAGCGTGTGGGTCGAGCTCCATGCAGATGGGAAGCCCAAAGCACCCTCACTAGCCTGTGCGTTACCAGTGGGATTTGGGAGACGCCAACAGCAATGGCCATTGGATTGCAAGATCTCCAGTTCTGCATGGTGGGAGGCTCCCCATGGCACAGCACCTGGTGTACCCAGTTGTTTCAGAAGATACTGGGTCTCTACAGGCACCAAGGAAAGCCTCAAACTGTATAGACACCCTATAGATACCCTATGGTGGGTTAAGCAGCTCCAGGAAGCTCTAGCAGCCCACACTGGGAATTCCCCAGTTGGGAATCGCTGGAAACACTGCCAGGGCATAGTTTGAATGTGGATACCTTGCTCTGGAGGCCAAAGGAGTCTGACATTAGAGACATGGTTGGACTATCACAATATTCCCACAGCCAAGGAAACAGGCTCTGGCAGAGGTTGATTTATTAGTACATACAGACAAATTCTATGAGTTATCCCACTCGGGTCCCCACACAGAGTAAGGGGCAGGTGGCAAGTGGAGTGGGTCAACATTTTGGGGTCTGGGATGGGACTCCTCTCGTTCGATAGCTTGTGCTGCCTCAGCAGCTGAGCTTGAGATTTGAGGTTTAATCCATTTTAGCTCCTCCTGCTTGGCTCTGCAGCAATATCTCACACAAGAGAGTTGCAAGGGCAACAGAGCTGGACCTCAGTGCTATTTGACCACCAAGGGTAGCTTAGACCATGTCCCACAAGTTCTTGGAGGGACCTCCTTTGGCAGAGCTGCCAGGTGGATGCATCATCCCAGAGTGACTGAAGCTGCCCTAGAGAGGAAGAGAACCCAACTTCTCCTCCCTACCATCCCACTCTTTATTCCCAATGCTTTCTTTGGCTGGAGACGCTTTGTGGGCCACGGTAGCGGCCAAGAACTGACATCTGCAGAGGTCTTTCAGACCGGCCTGGAAGGGGGTCTCTCTTGAGCAGTCCAAGGGCATCACCAGAGCTTTGGGTCTGCAGCCTGCAAGGTAGGGCCATTGACACTTCCCTCTGCCCTTGCTCAGTGCCTCCTGGCACCTCTCTTGGCCAGGAGCTCCTCACCCACAAAGGGTGGGAAGTAACAGGAGACCATCTCAGCGGACAGATGTCTTCTGCTGGAGCAGAGGCCGAGCTGGAGGTGTGCTGAGGTCAGGCACCTGAAGCAAGGGCACTTCACCGCTCCGTTTCTGAAGCGGCAGCGTGCTCGGCCCTGCTCCCTGCCTGCCTCTCGCAGCCGCCAGCGTGTCCTGGAGCGAGAGCACTCGTTCCACAACCCCGAGCGCGAGGGAAGCGCCTCCGTAAAGAGCACGAAATGTTTCTCTTGGCTTTCCGTAAATGAAGGGAGAGAGAGAGCAGGGCAGGCAGCAGCTACTTGAACCACTCCACCTGGCAATTCAGAGATTACAAGAGCTCTGGGAAAGCGCCGGGATGAGACTTTGTTGCCGTGCATGAACCCAATCCTTTATCATCGCTGCCCCGATGGCCTTTTCTGCTCTTCCTCGCTCCTGGTTTCATGCAAAGCAAGAGCAAGGCCTGGGAAGTCGTGAGCTGCTTTGGACCTCACCTCCAGCAAGGCAGAGCTGTGACCATGATAGGGGCGCCCTCTCACAAAGGGACACTCACCCCGAGCGACTTCACCCAAAGATGCGTGTGAAATAGAGGGTAAGAAAACAGCCCACATCATCTCAAATCACTACTGGTTATTTATTTATGTGTTTATTTATTTTTCACGTTGAAATACTGGCATCAGCTCTTGTTCTATGTTTCTTACACGGATCCCTTTGATCAAGCCCCTTATCAAATCCCTTTGATAACAGGACAGGAGCGCGTTCAATTAGACCAACCAACAACACTAACATTCTCCTACGCCTTGGTGGAGAATGCAGATAGGCCTCGAGGCTACAGCAATTTTGAAGATTTCCTTTTTTCAACCTTTTATGTGACTCAACCTGTGATCTCGAGTTGAACGAGTGCTTACCTGCTGCTCAGGCTGTTTGTTGGGCTCTATCGCCAGCAACAGAGAAGACCATAAAGACTTCAACACAATAGACTCGGAAGGAACTGAGGTCAAGGGCAACAAAGTCTAAAATACAAGCTCTTCTTGCTCAAAGGTTTTTTTTTATACACATCTATCCTAAAAAGAAAACTCCCAAGAATACTTTCAAATGTATTTGGAAGAAATTTGCTGGGAAAAAAAGACAGTATATTCTGCAAGGGGTTGGAGCAGCTCAGGTGCTATTGTCCATGTGCTGCTCCTGGAATTGTATTTGTTGGGAATTGCTCCCAGTGTTTACAGGATGCAGCAAAGAGGAGTTAAATATAAATTTGGGTCTGCTGTATCCGTGTTCCTTCCAGTGAATTAAATAACTCTGTGAAAAGATTTCTTGCATGCATTCATGCCACCTCCTGCTTCAATGACATCTTGCCTCCGTTAACTGGAGGAGGAAAAATAAGGAAGAACAAACTATGGGTGAATATTTTACCATCTTTGGAGGACCTTTGCCTCTGGGCTTTGTGGCTCTACCCCATCGGAGCCACAGTGGGTATCTGCAGCCTGTCACAACCTGAATCTCCCTCCCTGCCTGCGAGCTGCAACACAGGCAAATCTTGCATGGCCAGAGCTAATCAGCAGGTGCTGTCGCGCGTGGATTCCTTAAAGCATCCGAAAATTGATGGTGGGATGTGTCCCAGAGCTGTATTTTTATTTTATTTTTTTTTCCAGAGAGTGGTTATGCTGGATCAAGTGGCCTAAGGGGAGATTTACGTGATTGGTGACGTGTACTTCTGGGGTAATTGATTTGCACAGAGCAAGGGAGAGCACTCAGGCGCCCAGCCTTGGCACAAGGTGCATCCATTCTTCCTATTGCTGCTTTTTCACACTGCAGAATTTCATGTCATGCTTCTTATTCCCCCAATTTTTACATAATATTTAAAGTCTAGGTTTTGTGAGCAGCCTTGCAGCATGGCTGTGATAGTCCAGGAAGCCTTTTAGCAAATGGAAAATCCCTCCTCCTTTAGGATAGGGATCCATTTTTGAGCATCCATCCTGGTAGCGCTGTCTCGGTTCTAGGCTGCTTAAGAGCTTCCTCCGTCCTGCATCCACATGGTTGGAGTGTTTTACTCCACGTGGACAACGCAAAAAGGATTTGGCCTTCCTGAGGTTGCATCGTGTTGGAGGACAGATCCTGCACATTTCTACCTCGGTGGCTTCCTTGGTGTCCACATGGCCAATTTTTCACCCAGAAGACCATGCCCTGGCTCCCGATAAATGCCGGTGCCGGATCAATCTATGAGCCCAGCCTTGTCCCTGGCACCAGTCACTAAGCTGAGTCTTGCTCCCATCCCAAGCCTGTCTGGGGCAGCAAGATTAAAAGCATTTTTTCATTCTTTTAGGCTGGATTGTGGACATCACATCACATCACAGAATGTTTGAGTTTAGAAGGGACTTCTGGAGAGCATCTAACCACCAGGACATCATCATTAGCACATTGGACAGGTCTTACAGACAGAAGGAGCCAGAGATGGCTCAGTGCTCACACTCCACAATCCAAATATCTATGAAGAAAACAGTACTTTTTATTACATACTTTAATGAGAACGCTATTATCCCATCTTTTGCTAGCAGAGCTTTCTTGACATTGCACCAGAGGTTCCAACTCCTTCCCACTGGCAGAAACTATGAGGAGAGGCTGGATGCGGATGGGGATTCTGCGAGCTTTGTGGTTAGACTTTCCATTTCTTTGGAAGTCTCTGCTTCTTGACAGCTCCTCCTAGGAGCATTTCTGCGGGAGCAGGTGATGGCAAGGGAGCAGCTGGTCCAAGAGGAGCATCATGCGCAAAGCTCAGTGCGACAAGGCGAACATTCCTGTGCTCCCAGCTTCAGTGTCTGCTGCAAGAAGGAGGGGAAAAAATATGAAAAAATCTCATTTCATTCTTATTCATAAATGTCAGTTTTACAAGGAGGTTTACAGAGCTGTGTGGATGCTGCTGGGGTGACCTGTCACAGTGCTCCTGTAATAAGTATGTCAGCTCAGGCCCGTGGGTCTCAGTGGAAAACGGGTTCACCTACTCAGTGTTTTGCTTTGAAGACTACACTAACATGGTATAATTCACCCAACAACTTTATAATCCCATCCTACACATGCAGTTAAAACCCCATTTGGTATTTTAGTTTCCTGTCTGGGTTTCCATCCCTTGGAGGATTTCAATACTGGGCTTAGGAGCTGGACTGATCTTGTCTAGAATAAGACGCCTCCTCAGACGGAAGAGGATTGGTTGAGGCTCTGTAGTAAAAAAACATATTGCAATGTGGGAGGGAAACCCTGACATGGTCAAAATATGGAAGAAGTGGCTGTAAAGCAGAAGTCAAATTGGAGTCAATCATTGTTACGACCTGGGATCTCTTTGCTCCTCCGCCTGCACAAGGGGAACAGTGTGGTGGCAAGAGGTACATGGCTCAAAACTAAACAACGCAATGGGTTTGGAAACCTGCTTGGATCCATGCATTTCTGTGTGTTGAAGGCCATCTGTGGTCCTGAAGATGAGCTCCACCACTTCCATGGAAGTGGTTGAAGGTTCTTCACGAACCCCAACCCCTGCTCCTCCAGCAATCAGGGGGATTCATTATGCCCAGGGAGCTTGCTCATGGCTGAGGTCAAGATGATGCTGAAGTGTCATCATGGGATTTGATCCTGCAAAATGCCAGTCACTTTGGCCCAGGCCAATCAAAGCATTAAAATACATTTGACACTCCTGGAAGCTTTGCAACATAGAGGACCCATTGGCATAACAAGTGATGAAACTGATGGGATGTCTGGGTTTTTTTTTATTTTGCACTGTACATATAAACTCTGCAAAAAATGCATGAAGTCACTTGTTCTAGTACCTGTGCTGTTTGGATGGTGTTTGAATATGACCAAGGTGAACATAGTTCCTTTGCAGCCAACTGTGTGCTCTTTTGGCTGAAGGAAAGTGTTTCCAGCAGGCCTGACTGATGTGTTTTTTTTTTTTTTTTTATTAAATATTGCATGGCAGCCCCATGGACTTGAGAGCCCCAAGAGATCCTCCACCTTGCATTTTAGCCATCTGCTCCTGCACTGCGCGTTTGCTTTGGCAGAACATGAGGAGAAGTAGTCTCGAGCCAGGGAAGGACTATGGCCATGAACAGCGTGGTGCTCGTTGGAGAGCAAACGCCAAAGTCAATCCCCTGTGTCCCGAAGAACGAGGAAAGGCAGCATTTGCCACTGCTGATGCTAATGAGTTTACACAGGGTCGGTCATCTGAAATTAGTGCTCTTTTATGACCTTGTAAATGATTAGTAGTGACACAGAAGCGAAAGTGGTGCCACCTCAGCAGCATGGGGAGATGCTTTTGGACCACGTTGTCTCTCCAGCTCCTCATCTTCCGCACACGGACGCTTTTCTGCTAATGGAGCCGAGTTTAATGGCCAGAGACATTATCTTTTTGCAGCTCAAGTACCCTTAGGAGCTCTTTGATTGGGCTTTTGTGGATTCTCTGGTGGGACAGGAGAGCAAAAAGCAGCGTGGAGATTAGGAGGACCGGAGCTCATTAGCAGAGCATTCCTGCTCTCTTCTTACCAGCTCCTAAAGCCTGACAGATGCTGCAAATGGGAAAAGAAAGTCAGGAATTAGCAGAGAGTTGTTAATACTGTGGAGTTATTCCAGGGACATGTCATACCACGGCGTAAGGACGCGTAAATGAAGACCCCCCCCTTTACACGGTGGTTTGCCTGAGTCAAACTTGCCAGCAGGCAGCACAGAGAGCTTTAATATTTATAGCATATTTTGACTTGTAATATATTCAGCCTATTTTTAAGCCATGCGGTCCTGCGCAGAAGATCCTGCTGGTCCAAGACCTATGGTGGTGTAGCCACCTATGTTTGCTTGAGGTTGAGCTATCTTAGAAGATGCTTACACTGTTGCTCATGGAAATTCCTCCAGAAACCATCCTCAGCAGCAGGTCTGTTTATTTACATGAAGGAGGATTCAGATAAGGAGGAAAACCAGAAATGCGGGTCCAGGTAAGCATCCAAACACATTTTCTGAAGCAAGGAATTATTCTCTAGCAGAAAGAGACTAGTTAAAAAATTCAGGTTCTGATGAGAGACAGGGAAAGAAATCTATAGCAAGGGGAGATGAAACCTGCCTTGTTTGGATTATGTGATTAGAAGTTTTGCTATTTTCAGAATCACTAATCTGAAAAAGTGAGCAGTGTCAGCAGAAAATTAGCCAACGTGGGAGGAAAATGTGGTGGGTATTCAGGGTTTTGCTTCTACCTTGGAAATAAGTCATTAGCTGAGAAAACATACAGGGGAATTCAAGCAGTTTGTGTTTCACTTCTTCTGTTGCATGCAGAGCTGGGAGAGATCGGTGACTTTTTCTGAAGCAAATTTGCGTGGGATATGACAGCAGCTCCTTCCACAGGAATCCTAATGGCTCCAAATACAGATTATTATTATTGTTTTTAATCGAAATTTGGGGTGGGGGCTGAAAATTGTTCAGTCAAGTCCATGAAAGACAAGCAGCTGGTGATGAGGAGGCTTTACTTCACACCTCCAAACATCCTGACGTAAATGAGATTATACCTACACAGTTCCTGTTCTTCACTAATGCTTGCGTATTATTTGGGAATGGGAATAACATATCCTAACTGTACAAACATGGAAGGAGGTTGAGAGCAGTCAGGAAGATACCCAAAGAGAAAACAGAGAAAACAGAACACTGATATCCTGTTTGTTGTCCCAAGGTCCATCCCTCAAAGCACCCTATTTCCTAGCCTTTCTGGGGCATGGTTTTCATTTGGAAAACAGAAATATTTACACATAAATCCAGAAAAAAACACCCAGCATTGGGGGTGTCACCTAGAAGGGTATATCTTAATGCAGGATTGCAAGAAGGAAAATGTGTGCATCTTATAGGAAAATCCCAAGGGAAGGAGGTCACTGTCCTGCAGAGCTGCTGACCATCTTTAGCTCCCAAAGGCTGCCAGCCTTTGATTCCAGCATGGAATTAATCAAGCCCTGTGATCAATATGTATGAGATTAAGACCACGGGCTGTGATAAGAGATAAGAGTCCTAATGCCGACCATGGCGTGGGATTTTCCTTGTGGACACCGTTGAGTCCTGTGTCACCTTGTCGCTTCCTGCTGCCATCAACAGCAGGAGTCAGGAGATTTGTGGGGCTTTTTGTTGTTGCTCTTTTTTTGCCTTTTTGCCTCTTTTTTTCTGAAGGAAACTTCGCCCAAGCTGTGGCCGAACCACTTGTGTACATTTTCACCTCAGAGTATTGGATCCAATGGAGCCAAATGGATCCAATGGAGCCCTCCTCCCAGGCTGGCTCTCACTGGGTCAAGCTGATGTGGTGGGACCAGGCATGAGCTGGAATGCAGCAAAAGGGCAGGATGGGTCTGGAGATGAGGGATCCTGCCTCTTATTTGCACCGATTCTTTTTTTCACATCTCTGTTGCCATGTGAAACAGCCTTAAAGTGACTGTGGAGTATCAAACTTTTCCTTTATTTCCTCAGTGCTTTAGAGGTCTTCAAGGACAGGCCCAGCGAGTGGGTGTGTTGAGCAAGGGCTAAAGAGGAACTGGGGGATTTAAGTTTTATCTTGGAAATAATATTTCGCTGCCTCACCCAGACTGAGCTGTTGCGGATGGGTCAAGTATTTCCTCAGCGAACTTCAGGAGCAGGTGAAACATTGGGCAGGGAAAGAGCATCACTGAAGCAAACTTTTAAAATAGCAATCCCCGTAATAGGATTAAAAGTCTCCAGCCAATACGGGAAAAGGCTTGAGGAGATTACGCGGCACACGCAAGGGGAAGGATTAGCAGGAGATGGAACAAAAACGGAAGCCAGGAGAGCACGCTCGGTGCCAAGGGCGAGTGGTGCCACGCGCCGCGCACGCTCTGCGTTGAGCTCTCCACCTCCAGACGGGCTTTCCATGAGGAACAGCCCCCATGTCATGCTTAGATGTGCCAAGGCACTGCCAGGAAAGTGCGTTTTGGACTCATGCCTTATGCTGTCACGGGCATGGGAGAAGACTCCTGGGTTCTTCCTTGACCCAACTGGTTCCATGGAGAGCACGGGCAGCAGTATGTGCCCATGGGTGATGTTTCAGGCTGCTTTGCTCCTTTGGTCATGGGGATTGCTCTTGGTTTTCTTGTCCTACAGTGCTCTGGTAGGTGTCACAACCAATTCAGGCATCAAAATGATCAGCCTGTGTGTGGCTCTAGATCAATCTTTTTGCTTCCCTTTGGTCTACTGAGAAATGGATTTTTTTTAACATATCTGTTCCTCACATGCTAAACTATGTAGAGGATGTGTTGTCCCCAAGGACATTCAGGAGATAGATGTATCTGCAGTGCAATACCCTCAGATCTGTAAAGCTGTGTTGTGTAATGGTACATTTTAGCCACAGAGAATTTACTGTAGCAAGAAATGTGTGCCCTGCCTGTTGTACAGGGTGTTCTTTAGTTTTATGGTCTTGGTAACTTAGGAGCTTTAGGATGGGTGAGTGAGACCTTTGCGGACCTTCACTCCTGGTCAGCCCTCTTGCCATATGAATGTGAGGTCCACACGACGTAGCATTGGGGTAGTCACACTCATATTGCAGAAGAGCTCAGCTGGGTGTCTCATGGTGCTCTTCTCCATCACCTTTGAAGACTCCCATCCCATGTGGCCCCAGGTCTTCAGAGCAGCCGTGTTTCACTGTATGATGCAGCCTCATTACACCCTTCTGCACTAACCCTGCAGCCGAAGCATCTGGTCCTTTTAAAATAGTATTTCCCTTTATTGATCTAAATGCATCCTCGATGTGCTTGTCCAACTGCATGTGACCTGACTGGTCTCAGCGACGGCTACCTCTTGATGTGCAAAACAGGGAGCAGATAGTTTGAAATATCCCTCTTTGTTAATAGCAACAACAGCAATAATGGTATGCATCAAAGTGCTTTACATTAGCAAATTATAATGATGGATGGCCGAATGCTGCCTAGCCCTGGGTCTTGATAATGATCTGTATCCATTAAACAGGGCTCCTACACAGAGACACGTGCATTAGTGTGTGCAAGGGGCTTCCAAATGGTGCACGACCCTGCACACAGCAAGGGCCTGCCGTGGCCAACGTTGGCTCCTGCTGCTGCTGCTGGTGCTAAGAAACATGGAAATCTATGGGCACCTTATTACTTTTCCTTTTCCTTTGAGGAGAATGTATTTGAGACATGTCCCTAGTACTGAAAGGTCAGAGTGCTCCAAGGAATAGATTATTAGCATGTGCAAGGATTTGTGCACTCTTAGGCCATTTAGAAGTTGGATTTGTACTTCGAACTAAGAGTTTGGTCTCTATTGGAGGCACTATGTTTTTTGAATAGTGTTTTTCTCCTACCTAGAGCAGGATGGGATGAACTGACCTCTGGAAGTGCTGGTCTCCTCATTCTGTTCAAGAAAGCTTTCTTCTATGGAAGGATCTTGGTGACTATCAGACACATAGTTCAGGAGACATTTCTTTTTAGCCATCTCAGAAATTCAAAACAAATCCATGGGGCTACTTGGTGCTTTCAGGGAAACCCCAGATATACTAACCATGTGCTATATGGGCATGTAGAGTGCACCCAAGGCGTCTTGAGGTCCTGGATAGGGTTCTGGGCAATGTGCAGTGTGCCATAGGTGACCCTGCTTGAGTAGATGGGCTGGACTAGATGATCTCCTGAGGTCCCTTCCAACATCAACTGCTCTGACTTTGTGATTCTGTTGGTGATGCTTTGCTTGAGCCGATGGCTTTTCAGCACACAGGGAACTGCTTTACTAGCCCCTTAGCAAATATTTTCTCTCTCTGAGCCATCTTGGTGTCATCAGCACAGCCAATCTTCCTGCAGCAGGAAAGATAGCTTCATGGGTCTGGCGAAGTCCTGTGTAATCTTTGTCAAGGTACCAAATGATGGAGAGACAGGTCTCTCTGCAAACTGCAAGAAGCAGTTGCCGTTAAAGATGCACATCTGATTTCTAAGCTCACCTTGCAGACTGCCCTGCAAACCATGGACAAGAAGGAGCCCACAGCCCATGGCTGCACCTTCAGATGTCCATCTCTCCAAGCAGCATGTGCAGTCCATGGCTGATTTTTCCTTGTAGACTATTAAATGAGGAAGGACTGTAATATATAACAGGAGATTGATACAGGCTGAAAAGCTTGCACTTCTTTATCGATGCTCATTTAAATTTAATTTAAATGTTACTGTAAAGCCCATGACCACTGGCAAAAAACTCCAAGAGCTGCTGCTTCCTGTTTTGACCCAAGTCTGAGTTTTACGTAGCTAGGTGGCAAGCGGCCCTGGATCACTGATGAGGTTGCTGATTCTGACTAAGTCCTGACAGACCAAGAGCCTCTGATTGCTGCTGATGCATGGAAGGCTGCAGTATAATTGCATGTGGATGCAATGAGATACTTGTCTTCTCTCTAGTATCATCTTCTTGGCAACTCTGGGCTAGGGACATGAGAAGTCACGTGGCCCTTTGCTGTTCAGAGATCAGCATCCTCAAGTTGGCTGGATGTGGTGCGGCCAGCCAGCTCCTATGGTGTTCTGTGGGTTATTTTTGGAGACAAAGCCATGGAAAAACGTTGAGGACTCTTGTCTTGATCACGGCTGCTCTCTGACTTCTGCATTGCATCCATAAATGTTATCCCATAATCAGTGTTTTTCTAATAATTTCTGCTGTGCCTGCGTTTTTTAAAACCTCGTGATGACTGCTGGTCCATGCTAGGTTCAAGCGCCTCATCTACATCTTAAGGCTTGTTAACTGCCGTCCTACAGATTTATTGGTATCTCTGTCAGCCAACATGAGGCCATTACTACTAACGAGGTGCTGTCCAGCATGGGGCTTCCCTTGAAAGCAGGGTTTCATGTACAAATCCTCACACCTGAACAATTCTGAAATACCCTAAACCTGGCTTACGGGGCAATCTAAGTAGACCAAAGTAGACCGAAACAGTCAGGGAGGTGAGGTGTAAACTTAAGTTGATATGACCTAACATTTGAATTAAATCTAAAGCTGAGGCAACGTTTTTGATCTTGGTCTTAAAAAAACATTGAGTACCATCACCACTTGGAAGAACTGTGTTCTTTGTTCCAACTCTGAGCACAGCAGAAGGTCTTGCAGACCTTTTTTACATGGCTGTGAACGCTGTGTTCCTGTCTTCATGTTGCTGCTGATGTGAACCTAGAAGGTGGCACTAGCACTTGTTCATAACCTCTTATGAAAAATACAGGCTGCAAGATCTCCCTGAACAGCCTCTTAAAAGTAAATACATTTTTTTTCACAAAATTCCCTTGAAATGTGGCAAGTAGAGTGCTTCCATCTGTCTACTGAAGTGCATATCATATTATCTGTATCAACATTAATGTATAACTTACATATAGTAAAAAGCTCTCAACATATATCAAGGGTTTTCTCAGTGCCTTCTGTAACAGTCAAATGAGCCTTAGAGCATTTTCAAGTGGAAAGGTCTTATCAGTCTAAATGTTAACACTCGTGTTTCTCCACAGAACAGGCTGTTTGAATTCAATGGCACTTGACTCTGCTCTTCCATCACCCAGAGGCCTGCACAGATATTGGCCATGGTCTCCATCACCTTGTGCATTGGGCATTTATTACAAATTTGATGTGAGACACGAGTGTCACAAACTTTTGGACTGGTGCTCATCATCATCATGGGCTCTGTCCATACTCGTGAATTTAACAGGGTCAGCTCCTACGTTGGAGCATGACAATCCTCATTGGGACATCGTCACCATGTTCCCCGCATGGTTTTGACTCAGGCCAACTAGCACTGACCTAAATAATCCCTGAGTCCAGATCAGGTGTTAGGAGGGTTTAGAAATTCCCCTTAATAGTTTGTCTAGATGCAACCACGCTGCTTAGGAGCATGAGGGAAGTTGAGAGTATGGATGTGGCTAGACCACAGCAGCTGGGCTGGAGGCCAGAGAACAGACCCTGGCACTGTTTATTTTACTAGGATAAATGCAGCCTTAACATTTGCCTTACATGTGCTGGCATCTCAGTGTGTTATTAGAGTCGCCGTCTTTCAGCGCTATTGTGCGTCTATTTTCTGATGGGCTTTGGCTGGATTTTCTAAAGCTGTGCTGTGAGAAAGTTGTAACTGGACTCTTGAAATTTAATTTAATGGTTGCCTGCTTGTCGGGGAGTTTTTCCTGCCCATTGTATGCCAGGCAATAATCATATTCCATCATATTCCAGCTGGTATGTCCTGCATTGCTAAGGGTATGTCCTGCATTGCTAAGGGTAGTACAGGTTCATGGCCTGCTAGTGCTCCTTGGTCATTTTTCTGTGAAAAAATAAAGTTCGTGTGACTTTTGTTCATGGACCTCTGTGGGTTAAGTTATGATGGGCTATTTGTTGCAGACTGAAATCAAAAGAAGGTGGTGAAAATATCAAAATGTGGCGGGTTCAGCAGTTTTCAGTCAAAACAGGTAAAACCAGAGTATAAAGGAAGCTGCCACAGGACTGGATACGTTTAATTCAAATGCATTTTTTTTTTAAAAAAAGCTGTCTGAAATTCAATATGATTTCATGGCTACCCCTACGCAGGCTTAAACTTATTAGTAATTACTGAAATCATGAAATGACAATAAACAGCATCATCTGAGCCATGGCTATTGCTGAGCGGCTACGAGAGAGCTGGAAGTTGGCATGGAGAAAGCACCAGTTTGGGTCGGGAGAAGAACACCATCTTCTGCAGGTGAATTTCCTCCAGTCAGTTGAGATGCTCCAGGTCTCGGGGATGCTGCAAGGTCCATGGAAAATGTCCAAATCCTTTGGAGAACCTGTCCCAGGGCTCATGGGGCAGCACCTTCAGCTGGAGCTCCTGCAGGTGGTCCCTGTTTGATGTTATCTGCTCTTTCGGTGGACTGCAAGCATCTGAAAAGCAGCCTCAACTCAGGACAACCAAGTGCCCAACTAAGTCCCACCAGATACACCAGGTCAACACCTCACCTGAAGGGTTTGCTCCTGGTTTGTTATAAGAGCAACTTACTGCAGGCAGATCCCTTCCAGGAGGGAGCAGGAGACAAAATATCCTGGATCCTCTTCTGGCTTCAGCCCGCTCCATCCCTGCAGCTTTTATATCCCCTGCTGCTCATCAGTATTCCCTGCAAAGAGCAGCTGCTAATCTGCTCACGCTAGTTAGCGCCGTTGGAGATTTGGGATGTGTTCGGGGCGATGTATCGACACCAGCCCGCTGGCTCCGGCATCGGGTCCTTCCGCAGCATCGCGGGAGCCACCGGTCCCTGGAGCTCGAGCGGCTCCGTGGTGGCCAAACGGACCCAACTCACTGCAGCACTAGTGAAGGAAAAGCTGTTTCCACAGCATGCACATTTTAAGTAGAAAAAAAATAAATAAAATTGTTTTTGCTACGTGTATGTGTGTTTTCATATGTGCGTGCGATTATATATAAATACACGTATATATTTTCCCCTCTGAAACAACCTGCTTCCCTTTGGGAATAAAAGGGATCTTTAAAAATGCAAAAAAAAAAAAAAAACCTTCCAGACAGTTTTTCATGCCTTACTAGAAGCAGTTGGCTCAATTAGCAATTTAAATGATGCCTGATATTAGCATAATTTTTAATGAAGGCGAGCACGTGTTTCGCATTTGTGTTTCCGAGGCAGTGGTGAGGAAGCGCTCGGACCCTTGGCGAACGTGGCACACGTTGCCTATGAGAAAATAAGGTGCGATGCCCCGGGCTTGAGCTGCTCTTGGCAAAAAACCAAGCAGCCAACGCTGAATTCAGAGTCAAGGGAGGTTAATGCTCCCCTGCTAAGCCGGTCGATCGCGCCCGCCCCGCTCTCGTAACGCGGCTGGCTAAGGACGCACATCCAGACTCAATGGGACACCGTGGAGCCGCTAACATCAGGATTAATGTTGCCCGTTCTTGACCTTCTCGCGTGGTTTCGGAGCCCTGGCTGGGCTTTTCTTTTCAGTAGTTCTTGGTAAGGGGATTTGCACGACGCTCGTTTTCTCCCTTACACGTAGGAATTTGGTGGGGAAGCTGCTCTAAGGCAAAAAGGCCAACGGCTGCGCGACCTGGGGCTCACTGCATGGTCATTGGATGAAAATACAGCTTGCAAATCCTTCACTATGGCAAATGCAATGGAGAAAAGGGATTTCTCTGTTCTTTCTGTTTGGTTTTCTGTTCCCCAGAGCTTGGGAATACTAGGATTTCTCTTCCCTACTGTTACAAGTTTTTAGAAGCTCTGAGATGTGATTCAGAAGCCATGTTGAAACTTCAACTCAAAGTTCTCCCCATCCACTTGGGAGTCCAAAAGGGGACAGTAAGTTCACAACCTACAGCAAGAAATGATGAATAAAATCACCTGCCGCTCTAGCTCTATTTTTATTACTTTTAACTCTTATTTGCTTTACAGCATCCTTATGGCAGTGTGCAGGGAGGAAATGTCAACGGGTTTTCTACTCGATCAAGTGGCAGAGAAAGCTGAGGCTAAAGACCTAAATGGTTTATTTCTATAAGAGGAGGTGGTAGCTGAAACTCACCCATCTTCTTTCCCTTGTTTCTCCCACCTCCCTCTGCCTGCACTGCTGATGCTTTGCACCGTGCCAGATCCTTGCGCATGGGCCATTTGCGATATAAGCAGGGAAATTGTGCGTGGGTGTGAAATCTTGTGTGCACACATGTTCCACATTTTGTTTGCTTAAAAGCCCATGCAAAGCTTTTTCTTTTTTTTTTCCCCCTCTTTCTTAATGGGAAAATCCTCCTGGGAAGCGAAGTTTCACAGGCAATAACACACAACACGAGCCAGTAACGGATCCCTACCGGAGAGACAGAAATCCCCTGCAAGCGGGATCCCCTGCAAGCCCTTTGGGGAAGCAGGAGGTCACACTCCGCAACCCGTGCTCGCGTGCGGATGCCACGAGACGGGAGCATCCTCATTAGGGCCATCGGCATATTTCCAGGACCCACTTCTGACTCCCTCATCCTGGAACTGTCCCAAATATCACAGATGTTTGGACTGCTCTCCCAGAGGGCGGCAGCAGCTCCTTGCCACTTTCTGCACGTTGTGCCCTGGCAAGCGGCGAGCTGACGGCTGCTGCCATCCCGCTCCCTCTGCTCCGCTCTGGAGACGGTGCTTTTGAGAAACCTTAGGGTGTCCTCAAGGTACCGTCTAGGGCCCTTGTATGCTACAGTCATTTCTGGAGAAATACATCTTTTCATGACCTCCCTAAGAGCTATCTCTTCAGAGGAACCGCCCTGTTAATAAGGATGTATAAAACTAGCGAGATGAAAAGGATGGAGGCAGGTCAATGCATCCTCTCCAAAGGCCAGTGAGTTAGGAGAAAGCAGCAAAGACCTGCAGTGCAGCAGGTAAATAAACTTCCAGGATGGAGATGAATATTCCAAATCCACTCTAGTGTGGAGCAAAGCCAACCTGGATTTTCATCCTGCTCTGGGAGGTAAGTCAAGATATGTGAAACCATGTCTTGATTTGGTGTAACCTTAAGGAACTTCTTCACTTCTATCTCCTATCCTGCCCACTTCCTCAGAAGAGGCTGTGAGCTTAGTTCACTCAGGAATGCAAAGTGCTTGGGAAAGTTCAAGTGAAAGACACCACATATTATTGATTGCTGCTGATATTTTATTTTTCTCTGGCAGTCAATTAAGGGGGGAGAGCTGGCAATCAGAAGGTATCCACCGTGCCATATAACAGCCTTTCATAGGGTCAATCTTCCTTGGGGAAAAAAAATCAAAACAAAACAAGAGCTGCCTGTTTATGAGAAGACAGCGGTACTGCAGAAGCATCTCAGAGCAGTGCAGACCCGGCCCGTCTCCCACTTGGTGTCCTCATTTAGATCCGCACGAAGCGATTGCTAAGTGGGTGCAAAGTGTTGTTGTGGCAGGGGAGCGGTGCTGGTTTGCTCGGCGCTGACGCCAATGCGGTGACGAGCCCAAAAACTGGGAAACGGATGGAGCTCAGACGGAGCCAAGGTGTGTGGGGACCGAAGGGCTGGAGCTCCCAGGCTCCTCAGAAAACCTGATCCTGGAGAAAAAGAGAAATCCAGCTGAGTGTTATGGGAGGTGCAGTGGGTAGAGTGAAGAGGACTCCTGAATTAGGTTAAGGGATATTAGGGCTGCGTCTCTAGGGTATGCAGAGCTCACACAGGGCAGGACTGATTGTCCCTACTGCTGCTCGCAGGACCATCCCTACTAGGGTTCATGGGGAGAGACCTTGCTTTGCCCTCAGGTCATCCCCTTTCACCTTCCCCTCGTGTAGCACCTGGACCTTGAATGACCCCTTCCTTTCTCTCCGTCACCGTCTGCTGATGGATTCAGGCGGCCTGGAGAGCTGCTGTGGCATCTGTTGACTAAAGCAGAAGCCCCACAGAGAGCTCTGCAGGAGACAGCGCGGGCTTCGGCACAAAGAAGCATTGCTGCCTTGGGGCTGAAATATCAGGTTTTCCCTACCTTTGCCACGTTTTTTTTTTTTTTTTTTACTTTGAAAGAGTTTTCTCTGATTGAAAGGCTCCCGCCATGGTCACTCGTGATGTTGATTTACCCGCAAACAGGCATGAGATTCTGTCCTGAATTCAAGTGTCACAGAGAAATTCCAGGACAGACCGCAATTATGCAAGTTTGAGCCTGGCACTGGAGCTCATTCTGTTAATTAGAACATGTGTGCTGGCACCACAAGTAGTCACAAATTGAAGTCTGGCTTGTCATCTCCTCTGGAGGACATTGCCATCAGCAGTGCAGACCTATCCAGTATGGACAAGTCTCACGAGACTCTATAGAAAGAGATCGCACGTGTCTATCTGGAGGTTTGGCTTTGAGAAAATCTATCTGAACAGATGTAAGATGTTCAGGAGGTGGGTATCGGAGATGGTCCATTGCCCTTTGTGTCTACACAGGTCTCTGTTGGCTACAGCCTCGGATGAAGAAAGAAAATTGCCTCCTCAGAGACCTCCCATCAGATGCATGGCCAAGTGTCATCTTTTGTGGATGAAATCATGCTAAATAAGGTGTGTCCACCCAGCGGGGTGCAATGAAATGTCTAAACTAGCTCTTGTTTCTCAGCAGGCCAATTATCACTATGAGAGGTGGTTCTGATGTATCTAGCCTGCTTCAGGATCTTTGCTAGCTTAGAGTTCTCCATAAGTACCCACAGAGACTAATGAATTTAGCAAATACACTCTGCCTGAAAGGGATCTTTAGACTGAAAAGCATCTTTCATATTCATAGTGCTGCCTCAGTAATGGTACTGCTTAATGACTATGCTTGTACAAATTAATAATAATAATTAACTAACAATTGAAAATGTGGAGGGATCCTTTCTTCACCATAGTGTGAAACACTTCCCATTGAAACCAGTGTTAAGGGTCTTCCTTTCTTCCTCCAGAGAGACAGAATCTGGCCTTCGATGCAGATTTGAGTTATATCACCCATTGCTAGTGGATGGAAGAGCTCGGCATGGAAGGTCAGTGTCCCACTGCTGCAAACTCCTAAGAGGAGCAGGGCAATGGTAGAGTTGGAAGGGAAATGGTGGAGAAGTGCTTATGGCAGTGGGGGTGGCGGTGGTGTTGACATTGTGTCGACAAGCATCTGATGTGCTCTAAAAAGAGGCAGAAGGAGACAGTCCTCATTTTATCTGCCAGGTAGAGGGCAAGAGGAAATATCCCATCCTACGTATTTTCTTTGGATTTTAATTTAGGAACTTCTGAGTCATCTTATCTGATTGAAGCTGACCCCTGCAATACTGCCCGCTAAATACTTCAGAGGAAGGCACAAGGAGTCTATCAGTAGGTGACAATGAATTTCCTTGCCTGTCCGTAAAGTTTCTGTAACCCTTTTAATCACAGTTTGTCTTTCACCTGAACAACTGCTTAGGTTGTTTTAACTAGTGCTAATGGTGCTAAAATAAATTTCTTTCACTGTTACATTCCCCTAGTTGGTCTCCACTTTTCCCCATGGTTGTGTCCTACCTGCTGTGCAATGCTCTGTGTAAAGCAAGATGATGGCAATAGTCCTTTTAATAACATCAATTCTTCCAGCACAACCAAGTATTGAGACCAGTTTGGACCCTGAATACTTTATTATCATCCAGTTCCCCAGAAACATAATTACTATCATGGTTAGTGATAAACTGGACTCTTAAGGATGAAGTAGGCTTAAACTGAGTGGAAGAGGGTTTGTCTTTTTGCTTTATACTTGCATTGCACCTAGGCCAGCAGGGTCCTGAGCTGAGAATCTGGCTGTGACAGGCTCGCAGCTCTGACAACCATGTCTCAAGGAAGAAAATTAAACTTGCATTAGGGCAGATTAGGAAGACAATGAAATGCAGAGATGGCAACCTGGTTTTTGACATGGATGTCCTTCCTCCCTTCCTTCCTTCCTTCCTTCCTTCCTTCCTTCCTTCCTTCCTTCCTTCCTTCCTTCCTTCCTTCCTTCCTTCCTTCCTTCCTTCCTTCCTTCCTTCCTTCCTTCCTTCCTTCCTTCCTTCCTTCCTTCCTTCCTTCCTTCCTTCCTTCCTTCCTTCCTTCCTTCCTTCCTTCCTTCCTTCCTTCCTTCCTTCCTTCCTTCCTTCCTTCCTTCCTTCCTTCCTTCCTTCCTTCCTTCCTCCCTCCCTCCCTCCCTCCCTCCCTCCCTCCCTCCCTCCCTCCCTCCCTCCCTCCCTCCCTCCCTTCCTCCCTTCCTCCCTTCCTTCTCTCCTAGCGAGGAGAGGACTCCAGGGAACGAACAAGCCCTCTCTCCAACCTCTACCATTTTAGGGCTAAGAGCCATCCCACGCGGCTTCAGGAGAAGAGCTCCCACACAGCCTGTAGTTCCTGAGTGCAGGTTTTGCACCGGGCAGTTTGTGAAATGGCATATGAAATGCCTTCTCCAATGTGCTACAGTGTAAATGTTTTTTTCCTGCTCATTTGTTGCTAGGCTAATGTTGTGAAACAGTAGAATAGGCCATTTGCAATTGTAATGCTGAGCAGTCAAGCACAAGCATGTTAGCTTCGAATGCCGGCTTGCGGATTGGCAGGCGGCACTTTAGGGATAGCCCTTGGAGTTTATTAAATTGGTCATTCTGTGGAATTTTTAAGTCTCTCCTTCAGCATCACGTTTATGGGCTCTCATGCCCACCAGTCAATCTGCTAAAATTAATTGGCATGTCTTCACTGGAGCTTAAACTTCCATCCAAGACATGCGGCAATGGTGCAATCCGCACAAGGTCTTCCGAAAGAGCCTTCTTAATTAATTAATTTCATTACAAATTCCTATTCTTTATCTCCCTTGTAAAGCTACCAAAAGATCTACGTATTGGCTCGGGATATTTCCATGGACAGTCAATGCAGAACTTCACACTTCCATGCCACAGCTACAAATGCAGCACCATGTTGATGTGGATCAAAATTTGCACCAACAAATGCTAATCAAAACAAAACCTGGCAGAGGAGTTGGTGACCTTCAATGTTTCTTCCCTGATAAGCACCCACCACACAAGAATGCCAGAGGAGCAGTTCTTTGCCAGTAACCCCTACTCAGCAAGTAGATAAAACTCTTGTCTAATGAATGAATCCAATGAATCTAGGTTGAAACTCCATCCAAGCTGGAAAGCTACTTTAGGCAGCATGCTTAGAGGGTCTGCTGGGGAGGAAATGGCATGTTACTGTTTCTCCTCAGATAGAGTAATGACCCGCTGACTTATATGTAGCAGATAGTCCCCATGATGGTGGTCTTCCAGAGCGCATTTTGTCCCACTTCTTGCCATGAGGCCTGACCTGAGGTCTTCAAGTTTGGCCTATGTTTAATTTTCTTGGAGATGCAATAAAATAAGGTCCTTAAAATGCCCTCAATATGTTCTCAGGACTTCTGCCTGCTACTCCCTTAATTTGGGAGCTCATTAAGCTTTTTAGGAACCACAAGTAGAAGTTGTTTCCTTTCTCAATGAAGGGAAATTTCTCTTCATTTTTCTGTTTCACTTTGTAGTGGCTCAGGAAGAGGAGATCACTGGGCTAGACATTTGCAAGGGGTGGCCTCAGCACTGCCGTCTTGGACAAGCAACAGAAGTCCTCAGTGGTTCCATTTGAAGCTCCCATGTCATTCACGAGGGACCCGGTATTTAGATTTACAGTCCTACGCGAACTGCTTGACGAGAGTGATCCTTCTCCTCCACAAGGAAGGTGGGAGGCGCATCGTCTTTCTCACCACACAGACGTTGGCAAAGTCGCAATATTAATTTGACCATATGGAGGTAGGCTGCAGATCTTGACTGTCTATCACACTCTAGTTTCCAAAATTACGCTCCTGACACCGTACAAGGATAGGCCTCTCCCTACACAAGGTTTGCGGCAGGCCCTGTTCTGTTCCTCTACCTCAGTGAAGACTTGCTTTCTGCTGCAAAGGATGAAGGTCCAACTTATGGCTGCTAATGCTCCGGCCCTGAAAGGACCGTGGAAGACATTTTATTTTCTGTTTATTCATCCTGACTTGAAATGAATCAACTTCTGAGCTCACATCATGTGACAGTTGTAGTGGAACATGTATTTTCTGTGCCAGAAGAGAGTATCCAGGCAACTAGACTGGATATCAAAACCTTGTCAGATTTTTCCCACCCTATATTTTGTCTGTCTTATGGCCTTTATTACCAGTGAATTTGGGATGCTGGGATCTCTAATGAATTTAATCTCCCAGCTGCCTTTTGCAGACAAAGCAATGCCTCCACCCTACAGGCATGGAAAGCTGTGTTCTGAATCGCATGGGAAACCTGGCTGGATGCAGAGACCTGAAGTGGCATCTCAACTCATCACTTAGCAATGACGGGACCCTCATTTAGTGATGGGAAGAGTTTTGTGAGTGAGGGGTACTGAGAAAAGGGAAATTAATGATAGTATGTTCTCTTAATGGGCAATTCAGGCTGTAAGGGACCTCGAGAGGTCTCTCACCCAACGTCCTGCTCAAAGCAGGGTGAGATTTGGGATCAGATCAGGTTGTTTGGGACCTGATACAGCACAGAAACACCCAAATTTGCTTGACGGCACACCCCCTGTGAGCAATGTGCCCCACTGTCTGACTGTGCCTTTTGCCCAGAGCCTGAAGGTCTTCCCCATCCTCCCACCAAGCACTCGCTCAGTGAGCACCTACAAGTAGATGTTTTTGAAGAACTGACCAAGTTCAGGGGCTTTGGCTTTCCCTGGTAAAACCAATGAGACGCAGCAACACTGGGTCACTATGTGTGACCACTGGGTTATTACTGACATATGGATCACTGTGTATTAGTTGAAAGTAGGATCTACTCTATCTGATACAGATACATCTAAATTTTGCTCCTCTAACAAGCCAGCTTAGTCAGGACAGAGAGGCAGTTACACCAAAAGAAGTCCTACAAAAGAAGATCCTTAGGCTTAGATCTATAGTTTTTCTATTTTTCTAGGTGGAAACCAGATGTATTAGATGACACCTCGCCTCGCTGGAAACCAGATGTATTAGATGACACCTCGCTGTAGCTTTCCACCTTGCAAGTGAGCAGTAAAAGCAGAATCCAATGGTCCTAGCTGCTCATGTATATCCTTTAAAATCCTACTTTTCGTTCAACATTTCATTGGCAAGAGGGAAAATCAAAGGCAGGCATCAGTCCTTGTACGGCCAAGCAGTCAAATGAAAATGGATATCAGACTTTCCCCCCGGTGCTTAGGAACATGCAAGTCCGTCACGGACATTGTCATGGCAGAATGGTGAGCAGATACTGAGCTAAATTAGACTTTACTTTAAATAAGTGTGGAATTTTGAGACCCAAGGATTAGTCATTGTGTTGCAGAGATTCATCTCCCTCTCCTGCCCTAGTAGGGAAAGAATAAGGTTTTGTCAATTTTAACTTAAAAATGTGTTGTTGATGACCCAAACAATCTCAAGCTGATTCCCAAAGAGGAGGAACTAGGAAAATTATATGCAATATTAATTCCTTGTCTTTTTAGTTTAATGTCCTAAGGTTTTGTTTCTTTAGTGATTCTTCTTAAATGTGCTTATTCCAAAGCCTGTGTCCTAATTAAAATGCACAGTGACCTGAAATAGATGGCATGCATGAATGTCCTAAATAAAGAAAAATAAATAAATAAAGTGCCTGATAAATTTTCTACATAATGTCCACGAATGAGGAAGCGTGCCGCTCTTCTTTTTTGACCTATGGATATCATTAATATGGACTGTTCCAGCACAATGAACTGGAAAGAATGGTAATATTTTTAATTTCCTCTCTTCGGCAGAAAGATTTTCTATACCATATTAATGTCCGCATGGGTAATATGCTGACTTCTGGTCGACGTGAAACGGGGCTTTATCTTGGATTTTGTGGGTATGTTAGAATAGAGTTTGATTACTCAGGGAAACAATGTTCATGCTGCAAATCCTAATGAGTCTGGCAGAGGAAACTCGTGGAGCCTCTTCTCCAATGGTTTGGAGCAAAGACTCTCTCAAAATTCCTGTAGGCAACTTAGCCATCTTTGGGTATGAAACCAGGCACTTATGATAAAACCACATTTTTTTTTCTGTTTGGTAGAATAAAGATGATTATGCAGTAAGCATAGGTGTAATTCAGCATTCATAAGCTGCACCATGAGCTCAACTTTCTTCAAGTTTGCTGCTGTTTTTCACAGGAATATTTTATAAAGAACTGACAGCCATACTAATGAGTAGAAGTCAGCTTTTAGAGCAGTTTTCATTGATGAAAGACCCTCACCCTGGCACGAAAGACATGAAGCAAAAATGGATTCACACATTTGCAAGAGAACTTGTCCATTGCCTTAGTAGAGCTCTTAGGCTTTCATTTCCTGCTGAAAATTATTCGCTAATAATCTGACCTAAGAAACAAAAGAAAAAACCATAATTTTCTCCTTTCTTTCTGCCTTCCAAAGAGTTTATTACCACTGAATTACGTGGCTACATCTAATGCTGGCCATGGAAAGCAGCGTGGGCCGTTACAGGACTGAAAGGAGATGATCTAACTGCTATCTCCACACTTCATTTTTTCAAAATAGAGGACAAAAATTGCCCTAGTTGGAATTTAGCTTATATGCAGAAAATCACACTGCGAGTAACCTCACAGTCTTCAAGCCTCAGTGGAGACATTATGTTTGTTCTTTCGTTGGTCCTACAAAAAGAAGAAAAAAAAAGATTCATCCAAGAAATCATTTAGGCTGGAAATCGTTTAGCCTCCCACAGTGCTTCAAGGGAGGAGAAAAATGAAGGATCAAGACCACAGTGGTTCCACACAAGCCTGGTGGATATTGGTGGCAGGTTCCTGCAGGAAGAGCTGCCCATCCCCACATCCCACCCAGGCATCTGGGATGTCTATGAGCAAAGGCCTGGAGGTGGCAAAGGCCTCCAGGGTTGGGTTTCCACAGATGGAATGGGCTTCTACAGAGGTGTCCTGCTCCCTTGGAGGGTGCTTTTTTTGTTACTTAAACACTGGTAGCTCCTTCTCGAGGCCAGGCCTTGAGCGAGGAAGGGGTTTGGGAACAATGTTGCTGCGCAAATAGGTTGCTCTGTAAGAAGAGAATGGTAAAAAGAGGTTTTAATTGGAGAAAGGAAGATCTAGGTTAGTTATTAGGAAAGCTCTTCCACTCAACGGATGGAAGGAGACTTTTTCCAAGAGGGCCTCAGAGAAAAAGAACAAAATGCATCAGTGTTACTGCAATCTGTCTTTTCCGACAGGGACTTCTTCAGCCTGCTGGGACCTGAGAGGTCTCATCCCATGTTTCCAAGAGGCCACAGCCGCAGTCACATTGCTGTGTGTGGCAGGGGGAAGGTGTCCGAGAGCCCCGTTCCGATGGACAAGCTGCCTCAAAGCGTTGGCCAGGGGAGTCTCTGAGCTTCATTCCAACGATCCCGGGGAGCAGCATCCCAAGCCTTTTCCCTCGCATGCAGTGACGGGGCATGAAGCTCAGGAGATCGGGCACGCATGCACGCACGGAAAGGGATAAGAGCCATGAGCACAAATGATCAAGGGGCAGGGGACATTCATGTGCATCGAGACACCCTGATGGAGCAGAAGACATCCCCTCCAGCCCTCGCTGCTGCTAATGCATATATTTACCTCCTGATTGACTTCCTAATTAATTGACTGCACTGGCTGGATTCTTCTTTTGCCTCCTCTGCTCTCAAGCAGGAATCTGCAGGCTGACAGTGGTGTAAAGCTGATGCCAGCAAGGGATGAATGAGGCCTTTTATCTTTATTTTGTCTGAAAATATTTGTGCCCTAAGGAGGCTGTGGGGACACGAGGGAGGGCAAAAAATGATTATTTCAACCTCCAAACTGCAGCAGGCGAAAGTCGTGCAGAATGCGCCTAGGCATCGAACGCAAGGAAGAGCACTTGCATTTCCAGCTCTGAGGTGGATGTATTTTAGAATAAAATGGTTGAAAGGTAGGGGAAATGAATCCTTCCATCCTGACCAGGAACAACCCGAAGACGCATTTGTTATGCAAATCTTTTCATTACTGCAAATCCCGAGTGCTGATAAGAGATAAGCGACGTTCTAGCTTTATTTCAAGTAGCTCCTGCACGGATGCAGCTACACGATTATATTGCTGTGAGAGAAAGAAACAAACAACACACGCGTTTTCCCTGTACATTTATTTCTGTTCCTGGAACACGAATCCTGGAGCCTGCCTGAAAAGGCATTTGGTCCATTGAGGCTTGTTCATTTTACTGCTTTGTTTTTGCTAAGGTGACATCTGCTCCTGAATGACCTTAGCAGCTTTTCTCTCCGCCGCCTGGCCCGGGTGGCCGGGCCTTTTATGCGCATACATTAATGTGCGGGTGAATCGGAGCTTCATGAGGTCTGCTCTTTATTCTTTTCATTTCCACTAATCCTGGAGTCTGGGGGGAACGACAGGCTGCAAATTGCCAGCCCCCGACCGCAGGGATTTACATCAGATACGCCGCGACGTCGGTTATCTCCAAAACCCAGTCCCCGTTCTGCCATCGCCGGTACCCAATTCCTTGTCCTGTCGCTCATAATTTATGGCCTTTGCAAGTGCTTCTCCCCCTCGTCTTTACGTCTGCTCTCGACCCAGCCGGATGCTTCGTTTTGCAGCCTTGACGTCTGCCCCAACGTCTTTGTGTGACCCCTTTGCTTTGGCATGGTCCCCAAATGAAATCAATGCTGTAGCTGATCTCTCCGACCTGGCACCCGACTGACATGCCTGCAGTTCCTGCTGCAAATTCTTCTTGCTGCCTGTAATAAGTTATTTAACCATTCCACCATTTCACCCCAGCTCCCGGTGGGTTGTAGCGGCACAAGGTCTTTCTGATGAAACCAGCACCGGCTCTTAGAGAATCCAAATCAGTTATAGCTCATGGGCCCTGCTCATGGGCCCTGCTCAGGACTCTAAAAGAAGCTTGTTGGTTTTTATGGTTTGGAGATGGTTTGGAGATTCAGTGGCTCACTCCAGGATGAAATCTGGCTGACGCGTATGGCAAGACTCCAATGGATTTAGTGAATTCCATGTCCATTGCTTGAACGGCAGGATCAGCATTATTGAGTGCCCTTGATAGCCCTTTTTGGCAAACCGGGTTATAAAGTACTAGCTAGCGCTCTTGCGTCTTCCATCAGCAAGGAACAGTCATGAGCCAGTAGCTACAACAGCAACGAGGCCATTAGATCTGGTTTCTTCTCCCATTTCTGCCTGGAGCTGGCAAAAGCTTGTCCCTGGAGCCTGTCCAAATCCTTTCCCATGTCGAGTGATCTTGAAATCCAACATTACCTCCTCTGGCAGTCTTTGTGGCAAGAAAACAATTAGTCCCAATGAATTTTTTAAGTGACAATTTTTAATAGATTTCTCAGCCTTCTCAGCCAAGTCTTACCTGAACGATTTTCTAAATCAGCACCAAGATATTCATTTACAAAAAGAAAAGAAACTCAACCCCCCACTTCCTTGAGGTCATATCGTTATGCAAAAATCCACGTGTGCACAACTTCCCACCTTTTTAAAAAATCAAAACTAAATTTGACTTGTTCTAAGTACCTAATGGGAGCTGCAATTTCTTGCTAATTATATAATTACTCTAGATTGTTATGTAGCACTGGCAATTAAACCCTCGAAATACTTTTAGCTTGAAGAAAGTAATTACGTAATTCCAGGGAATCTGGGCACGTGAAGCTGCATTGGTTGCCACTCACGTTCTCGTAAGGCTTCTTGTCCCCAGGCGGCTGCACGGGGACAAACTGCAAACTGGATGAGCTTGGCCAACTTTGACTACGTGGCTTTATACCTGCTGATGGCCAAGGCAGGTATGGTGTAAAGGTCTTTTGTGAGCAAAAAGCAGCTTATTTATCCACATACTCATATACCAAAGAGTAATGTGTATGTGTATCTATAGATATAGATGTGTACTATATTCTAGTCTTGGAAGCCTTTTTTTTTCTAGAGCATCACAGGGCCATGCTCAGGGGAGCATCCAAGCATCTCCCAGGGGTTTTCCCTGTCACGCTGTCTGAGGTAGTCCCAGTCCCTCAATGTCCCTGGGACATTTTGATGGATATTTTCCAAGGGACATGGTTCCCGGACCCAAAGATGAGTGGGCTTCATGGGGTGTCATCTTCTATCAAGCTGCAGAGATAGCCCAAGCCTGTTTGCTATTCCCTGGCACCTGCACCAGGGCCCCACACAGCTACATGTCTGACCAACAAAGAAAACACCCCCATGTCCTAGTGTCATGTCCCTTGACACCTTGTGCTTTTAATTCAAGTGACAGCTTTGCCTCTGAAGTCTCCTTAGTCCTTGCGCTCTGTGCCAAGACATTCATAAGATGCATTAGTCTTCAAGCCTATGCTCTAACTTCTGCTTTCATAAGAGCAATAATAATAATAAAAACCTGGAGTATACTAGACGTAAGTCCTAGATGTTACATAGCACAAGTGGCTACTCCCCTGGATGTGGCTGTGTAAGAGTAATTTGAGATTTTAACATTTTATGAACTTCTGGCATTCAGTCTTGAAAACATCTTTAAGGCTCCTCCTAGGAGACAAGCAGTCAAGGGTAAAAACTAAGTAGTAATAAGGTCAAGAAAACAGCAAAAATAGTTAAACACTGCACTGAATTTCCACAAAGTAAAAAGGTTGAGTCTCAGTACCATGTGTTTATGTAGAATTCATTGCAGCCCACTGTTTCAACACCAGGAATCTCCCTGCTCTATGGTTTATATGGATGCCATTGTGCTGTAAAGACCACTACTTTTCAGGTATTTTCACGGATTTTGGTTATGTTTCTCTTTACCTTGCTTCTCCCACTGGATGCCCCTTGCGGAATTGCTGAAATAGGAGAGAATACTGAGAAAGGCTCAGTACACAGCATTTCCTCATATTTTAGGAGGAAAAGCTCATCTGTCCCTTGAAGCTCTCATCCAACATGCTCTCGTGTGCATTGTGGAGACCAGGAGGAGCTTTCGAGCCAGGTAAGTGCAGACCTTCTTCCAAAGACCATCAAGTTAAGGGAAAGATTTGGCTTGGCTCCAGCAGCTCATTTCACTTGTGACTTCATCCAGGTTTGATATATACCATTGATCATTCAGGGCTCTATCTTGCTGGCCTGCCACAAATAAAACCCTCTCTGGAGCACACGTGGCTTTTGCTTGAGCAAAACCCAAATGGTTTAACCCTCGCTTTGCTAGAAAACACTTCCAGCCAAACCCAGCGAGTGAAAGTCAACCTATTAAAAAAAAACTCTGTTATTGAGATGATCAGAAATTATTTGTTTTGACTTGACAGCAAGAAAAAAAAAATCAAACCTCTTTCATTTTCCTTGCCCATCCAAAGCCAGGGGCTGTCCTCTGTTTAGTCATTCCTAGGCCTGAAACCAGCATGGAATGCTAAGTGGATTAATTAGTACTACATCACTCTAAATTTAGACAGCTTCCTTTCAGAATTAGATTTCTTCAGGTTTATGCCATTACATTTCTTAAATGTACATTCTCAATCACATTAGCAATTATGAATACATTACATTTATTTTCTTTTTGAAATATTTTACTGTTGTACCCTAGGATAGAAGATGTGCACACAGTTCTACCCGAGCGGAAATGTGAGGTCACTACTGCTCATGATTTTAATGCAAATCTCATGATTTTAAAGATATCACTGAGATCCCCCTGGAAACTATCAGCGTCTTTCTGTATGAGGATACTAACTTTTATTTTTCATGCAAGTTTTTAGCTCCTGGAGTTACAGAGATGCTCTTGAAAGAATGGAGCACCTGCACCCTGGCAGCCCCAAAGCTGGGAGGTGAATACAAGAATTTGTTTGCTATTCAAGATAAAACTCTCTGATTAAGGTAATCACGTAATTCTGGGGGCCTAATCTAACACTGGAAGTTAGCATTTCTGAGAACGATATAAATTGGTACAACATTCATATTAAGCATTCTATTCTTGTACTGAAAGTCAGTACAAGGTCTAATGTCTTATTCAGGCTCTCAGAGCAGAGCGCAGGTCTTGTCTTTTGCTCTTAGAGTTGGGAAAAAAGCTCTTAATGACCTTATATTACTGCAGCACAGACGAGATCTAGTGGTCAATCTGGTCTCATGGTGCTCCACAAAAACAGAGGATAGCTCCTGTTCAAATGACATTGCAGCTTAGTGAGGAATCGGTCCAACACATTTTTGCCCATGAAAAACAACAGGGTGAATCCTTGCATGGATTGCATGGATTTTGGTATGGATGCAGAAGATGGTGGGTAACTTTATTTTACCTAACTTCATCCTTTAACCAACCTATGGACAGGATTATTTCCTCCTACTAGCTACTGCCTAGCTAACTTATAGTGATCAAGCCAATGACTTTTGCTGGTGGATAGTCAGCAGCAAAAAATGAATGTTGCTCTTTGAGTAAATACAATGTCCTTGGACTTCTGCAAAGCATTTAAATTATCACCGTGCAAGAGCACAATGTCAACGAAATCTCCTTTTAATGGATGGGGCACAGGAAGATCTCACAAAGCAGCCAGCGCAGGAGAATCACTGTCAAAAGGAGGGATGTTTATTAAAATTTCACACAGATCAAAACAAGGTCTGACACTGTTCCACATTTTCATTAGTCACTGAGAAGTAAGTATAAAAGTGTTGCTGGTAAATGGAGCAGATGGTCTACAGATTTACTAAGAAAAGGACAGCCATCCTTACTGTGGCCTAACACAAACCTCAATGCCTAAGAAGAAGGAATGTGGGTCAAATCTACAAAACGGGGTGTTGCTGTGGCTTTGCAAGGGTGGCAGGGGTTAAAAGATTGAATGGGGCTTGTTGTGGGTTCTACAACTGGGAGAAATGGGCAAACGTGATCCTGGGAGGCAGGTACAAGGGAGCTGGGAGCAGGAGTGCTTGAGCAGGGTGGTTGCACTAGATGATCTCTAGTTGTCCCTTCCAACCTCAACCATTCTGATTCTGTGTTTGATTCTGTGGCTCACGTTGCACGTTGGCATTGGAGGGAAGTGCACGATTTCTAAAGCTTGTAAAACTGGAGAGAAGAACCATCAAAATGACCTGAGAGCTCTATCAGCTTTGTCCGAAAGAGAACTGTCCTTGTTTTTTATTACAATATTTTTTAATGTACTTTCATGTGTTAAAGCATCAAGCTTCATGTGGTGACTGTAAGGCATCCTTGGTATTTTGTAATACAAACTCAGCTTCCTCTGAGGAAGGGATCAACTTCTTTCAGTCCTTCTGCATGCAGGAAAACAGGACATTTGGGATTACCTGAGATTTTTCCCAATGCTATTACCTTCCCTGCTCCATTGCAATGCTCTGTTCTGAGTGAGAACAGTAGCTATGGACTTCTATTTCTGCACAATTTAAAGGGTATAAGGCAGATAGATCACAAACTTTAAAATGAAACACAGTATATTTGAGTACATTTTCAGTATATTTGAGTATATTTCCGTATATTTTGAGTATATTTTCGGTGCAAAACCATCCAATGTGTCCCATGCAACAGTCCCTGTCCCCCAGCTAGGCAGAGTTTTGCTCTAGGCCAACAACACTGATCCAAAACATCCCCGGGCACAGCTGAGGGTAGAGAGTGAATCCGGCATCACTCCCAGCAAGTCCGGCCACCCTATTTTGGGAATGGGAGCCTCGCTGCACTGTTTGGCCTCTGCGCAAAGGCCCCTTCTCTGACCTTGACCCTGTTGAGCTCATTAGCATGGACAGAAGTGTGGGATTAATGCACGGAGCATGGCCTGGGTCACAGGTCTCTCGCAGCAGCTCAGGGAGCATATGGCAGGTTAGGGATTCATCTGAAGAGCTTCAGCAGAAGGAGGCCAAAGCATCCCCCTCCTTGGGAAGAGTCCACAGCGCCTCCCAGAACCCCTTCCAGGCTGCTCCAAGTGAGAGGGGTTTTGCTTGCCTGTTCCTTGTGCTGAAAAAAACAGCCAGTGTTGTCCTTGTGTCACCCTGTGGACAGGGGATAAACCATCCTATTCCCAGGAGACACAGTAAGGTGCTGAGATGGTGCTCGCTCGCGGCTTCACGGTAGCGACACGTCAACCCCTTTCTGAAAACTCAGTCCTTCTCCTAGAAAACGTAGTCACAAGGAAAGCCTGTGGTCTGAAATGGTTGTAGTCCTGTAGGGAAATTAGTTCAGGTGTCTTCGTGATTATATTTCAGGTATCTCCTGTGATGAGGCTGTATGCAGACGTGCATAAGCATGTCCACATACTGCTAAAAACCCAGATGAACCTGTCAATACGCAAACACATCTATTGAACTCATTTGCACCAAAAACAATTATTGAAACTTTGAAGTTGTTTTATAATAAAGGGTCAATATGGATCCACGTCTTTTTCAAGCCATGAGTAGAGTGTAAAACTTTAAGATGCAGCCACTTTGCCATGACTTCACCAGGGCTGTCCTAAGGCAAAGAAATGAAGAACATCACCTTACCAGGCTTGTGTGAGTCACATGTTAAAAGCCACCTACAACAGCCTATTTTCTTTCAGTCTATTTTTTTCCAGTCTTGTACTCGCTGTTTTATATCTCATATTTAGGGCTAGTCTTTCTGGTCAATCTTAGTACGGCTGGAAACCTTATTTCCCACTTGAGACTTAATTTTCTGTCTCTTTCTTATACCAGTAAGTGAATCTTTGATGTTCTCCCTGCCAGTCATTGTACCTTTCTGTAGCTTTATATTTGGCTTGATTGTACTATCTTGTGAACACGACTGTCTTGAAACAGAATAGCATCGATGCACAGACTGTCAGTCAGAAAGAAGTCAATCTTCTTCTTCTAATCATGTGGGCTTTCCCCTTTCCAATTTTCGATGACTTTCCTCCTACAGAAAATGAGTAGGATCTTTTGGCTCCGACTATTATAACTTTTTACTGCGTGTGTTCTCTTTTGTTCTTAATTCCTCTTTAAAAGCGAGTGCCTGCATTTCTTTTTCCATGATAACATTAGCAGGGAAAAAAGATAAAATTACTTGGCAGACGCACCGATCTCCTGAGCTTTTCCCTGGTGCTTCACCTCAACATCCCCTCGCCGGCGGCTCCGTCAGGCTAAACAGAAAGGCACCCGGAATGAGGACAAGCCACATTAGGTGTAATAGTTTGCATGGTTGCACGGTTTTAGCAGCTCATCATCTTGCAACTGCCAGTAAGTGCACATATCAAAATGATAATCAAGGTAGAATCCTGCTTTTAATTACACCCTTTGCGACACGTTGAAATCAGTAGCATCGCACAACCATGTCTGAATGCACAAATAAGAAAACTGGGAAAAGGCAAGCGAAAGGAATTTGCGGAAACTTTTTTTGTTCCTAGTAGGGAATTGAAGTTGGTTTTATGAAACTTTGAAAGAAAAACTTGGTAATTTTGTTCTGTTTTCTTCTTTTCCAGCTCCCTCTCCCCATTTTTTTCATCATTTTGTTCCATATGACTTGCTAGTTTAACAAAAACACCAAACGTCAAAACTACTAAAAGCTAACTTTAAAAAACAAGCAATAATTCACTTAAAATCAGCATCGAACCAATGCTTCTCCCTACTGTTCTCAATCAACTCCTTGAAAAATTAGGTGCATCAATAAGAACGATTAATTGTATAGACGTAATATGGAGCAAGACATCTATAAAATCCCCAAAGAGCTGATTGAGTGATCAGAGAAACACACGGCATTTGCAATAGAACATAGAAATAGTCTGCATTTCTGGCCAAAAGTTGCACCATTGGTGGTATTCTTGTACTAGCATATAGTAAAACTTGTAAAAGTAAATACATGCTCAAAGATTAGGTGGTGAAAGTAACGTTGTGATTCTGGGATTATAGAAATCTGCGTTGATTTATCATCAGCATTCAATGAATTAACCAGTTTCTTTCTTCTGCGATTTCCTAACTTTCTGAGACAATTGTGTACAGTCAAACACCTCCTAGCTTAATAAAAAGAAAAAAAAAAAAGAACAAAGTATTTTTACCCACAAGAAATTTGGCACGTAGTAAAGGACTTGTTCTTGTTGAAAATAAGTTCTTTGTGCAAAGAGAAATGGCTCCTATGATTCCTATGTTAACATAAGCTCAGATAAAAAAGATGACCAGGGAATTCTGAGGAAAACTTCTATTTTCATGAGCCCTGGGATGTAAGATCCTTCCTTGTTGCTACAGGTTTACAAGGAAGTTGAAAAGCTTTCACAATATCCTGCGGAGGCATTCGCTTTATATTCAGAACAGCTTCAGAAATGACAGCAAGATTTTCCATTGGAGATTTCCTCAATTAACCCCAAGACGTGCAAATTGGCATTTTTACTAATATTCTCCCAGGTCTCATGCTTGTGATGGGCCGAGTGCTGCCTCTCATTAGCACACCTGGAAGAGCTTTGCAAGGAGCACACGTCCCTCCTGGCATTCCAATGTTGTCCAACCCCACTTCAAAACCAGCAGCTCCACCGTCACGGGAGGGATAAGAGGACGCCCAGACCCCTATGCTGGCCAAGAACATGCAGACAGGTAACACCGTTGGGTTTTGGTGGGAATCGTCTCCAAAAGCTTTTAGGAATAGGAGTGAGAAAAGATTTAGTTGTACAAAACAGGAGCTGGTGGCCCGTTATGAAATTATGGCCTTGCTCATCCAGCTCTGGAGCCATCTACTCTTCAGAACAGCTCAGCAAGCAACACACTTCAGCTTTTGGAAGGAGCAGAACATGTCAGGCAATAGTTTCAATTTAATCCAATACAAACTGGCAGCACTGCTGAAAAAACCCAGGTCTGTACTGCTCCTGACTTTATATTTTTACCTCCCTGCCCTTCTCTTTGGCTGGTAGCTATTGGTTGGGGTCGTGTGGTGAATCTAACTGGGCACTGATTCCTCCTAAAAAAACCTTTTTTTGTGTGTGTGGATAGGTTTGTTTCAATCACAATCAATGCTGTGGTCCGGCCCAACCTCAGTGCACCCAAATGTGCGATGGAATGAAGAGAGGAGCAATAGCTGCTTTGGAAAGAGGGACCTCAAGCACGGCCTGAGTGCTTTTCCTGGCCATGTCCTGGCTTTGTAATTGGAGCACGAACCACCTTCCACCCCATCACTCCATGGTTTTCCTGCAGCCTGGGCACAGGCCCTGGATGGAGCCACAACGGATTATGTGGAAGGGAGGTCTGGACAATGGATGGACCAGGGCTATGGGGCATGACAGAGATGGGGTGTATAGGTGCAGTCATGGGGACATCACAGGAGAAGGCAGGAATCTCCAAACTGGGTGTTCTTAGAGTCAGGGGGAATGGGAAACCTGTGCCTGTTCCAACAGCTGTGTATTTCTATTTTAAGAGTCATAAAATAAAGTGCATAAAGTACATTAGAAGCAGGAACTCGTGCTCTCAGGGGAATGTCCTTTTCTTACCACAGCGCCATACTCAAGCTCCCAGCCATGAATTTGCTTTCTTGACCTTTAGCTCGTCCTTCCTGGCTGAGCAGTGGCCCAAGCTGAACTTCAGGGTGAAGAACGGCTCCATTGAGAACAGTAAAAAGGGTCAAGTAAAGTCAGAGCAAATGTGCCCTGAACTATGGTGCCTTTTGACACACCTCTGAGACAGGGCACCAGCTGGTGGAAGAAGAAACAGAGGTAAAAACCTTCATTCATAAAACTTTCAAGGACTGCTGAAGCTTCCAGGTCAATGACTCCAGTGCTAGAGAGGGGAGGAAAATCTCAAAGTGGGAGGATTTAGGAGGTTGGGGGGGAATTTGTCTCATGGATGGGACGGACAACTTGTAGCTAAGTGTGCATAGTCATGAACCCAGACTGTCCAAGGGTGTGGGCAATGTTGCAGTTATGAGGCACAATGTGGTCATCTACAGCAATTTGAGAAGAAAATGCTTAAGCAAATGGGACTGAGAGGTACGGAAGAGCGTAGAATATAACGTGCCATTTGGAAAGATGTGTTTTTTAGAGGTGAAAAAGTGAAGGGATTGATTCAGCTGCCTAAACAAGGGCATTTGGAGCCCTGTGGGAGCTCCAGGTGCCACTCCAGGAGCGTGAGGTCTCCTCCAAGTGCAGTGTCATAGCTGCCAGCCACACACACATGACCTGGATCACCTAAGGCAACTCAGGTGGTTACTAGTTGTCTGGAAACCGAATCCTGTCCAAAATTCTGTATTCTGGAGTGAAGGGCAAGATTGAAGGTGGTAAAGCTAAAGTAGGAAGGTGCTGAAGATCTCTTTGAGCAAGTCAGATGCTACTTCAGTGGGTACCCAAAACAGGTAGTTGGACCATATTTTTATGTGCTTCTCATGCCAAAACAGCTAGCATAAAAATGAGATTAGGTGGACTGGATTGTCTGCTTTTGAATACAGATATTTTTATGTAAATAAAACTTAGTGGGGAGAAGATAATCAGGACACTATCAGACTAAACTATAAACTGTATAGGAGGGCAGAGTAATTTGCACATTGTTGGAGGAGTAGCGCCACACATTGAGGAAAACTTCAGACTCACATCACATAAATAAGTTAACTTTATCAACAAGTAACACTGATGGCAACAGACTGACATTCCACTCCTAAGAGGACTATAAAGGAGCGGACTCTTGGCCAGGGTAGTGACAGTGATTGAGGGGTCTAAGGGAGACCAGAGATGCTGAGAGGCTACAAGACACAATAAAGTAGGGAAAGGTCAGTTATTTGCATGCAAACTGGGTAGCTATAATGGGAAATATTGATGCTGAGAGTAAATTTTGAGATACCTGTAAAGAACTACTGGAGTAGCGGAGTAGTTAGGGAAGAAGAACTCCTGATACATCCCAGAGCAGGATCGTTGTGGGATGAGCACCGAAGCGCTCTGCATGAGGAGCCATAATGTACTGAGATTCAGTGGTGTCATAGGAACAAGAAGGCCCAAAATATCACAAGTGTAGTCTTTACTTTAAAAGGGAGACCTATAAAACATGAGGCAACTTGTTAAAAGGAAATTATTATGAGCCACCAAACGGGTGAAATGTTTGCAAGCCGCCCAGACATTGTTTAAAGACACCACATTAGAGGCTCAGAGAATGTGCAAAGTGTATATGAGAAAAGATTTTGAAAAGACCAGGAGAAAGCTACTGTAATTAAAGATCAGAGCAAAGGAAGCTGTTACAAGTAAGAAGACTTCGTGTTCAAACAAGGAAAAAAATAGAGAACATATATTCTGTTAAAAAGGTAGACAAAAAAGATGTTAAGAATAACTTTCTAAGAGCAAGATTATCAATCCTTTTCCAAACATGATTGAACTAAGAATCCTGCCAGAGAGTATGAATGGCCAACAGAGGATCAAGGAACAAAATGAATAATATCAGATCTGCAGGCCACAGGCGATGCGCCGAAGGACTCTAAAGGAACTCGAATGTGAAATTATCAGACTAGCAACCACGGTGAGGGGCTCCTCATTCACAGAGGCCTTTAAATGTGAGGAATGAGAATGTGACACTCTATTTATTTTAAGTAATTTTGATGCCTGCACAGACAAAATTGCTGGTATTTGTAAGAGGGAACAGAATCAGTAAGTAAGTGCAGGACGTTATATAATGGGAAAAAGTCCGCGCAGCTTTTGCAAACAGAAATCTTGCCTGACAAAACGGCTAGAGCTCTTTGACGGCCCCAGCTAGCATGTTAATGTGCACGGGGTTGTGTATGTGGCCTTTCAAAGGCTTTTCAAAGGCGCTTGCCAAATGCTGCTGGAGCAAGAACGCTGCCACGGGCTTAAGAGGGTAAAGGAGGTATGAGGCTGTTTCACTGATTAAAGGATAAGCAACAAAGTGTTTCACAAGAAAGGGAGATTATTAATAGTGTCCTGGTGCTGGGATGTGGACCGTTGAGCATGTTTGTAAAAGATCTGGGAAAGGCAGAGAACAATAAGATGGTAGAATTTGCTGATGAAATTGCGTTATTCAGTTATCAAAACCCAGTTGCAGAAATCTCTTTTAGCACAGAAATGCTGGGTGATAAAATGACAGCTGAGCTTCAGTGTCTGTCATGGCAAATTAAAGCACATGGGGAAAAGCAGCTCCTTCAGACAAGCACTGGTGCAGAATGAGATATCATCATAGAAGCTGCAATCTTAGAGTAAGAGCTGATATAAAACCAAGAGAAAATTTACTGCCCACTAGTAAATAAAAGGATAAAAACCCGTTGCCCTCCAACAGAGGATCTGAATGTTGGGAACTGTTAGAAAATGAAAGAGAACAAAATAGAAAACATCATTTGTCCCATGCAAGACCACACTTGGGGTGGTGGGTCCAATCTTGGGGCTCCTCAGAACAAGAAGGGCACTGGCAAACGGGAGTGAGCCCAGTTGCAGCCACTAATACGCCTAGGAGATGGAGAACCTGAAGGGCAGGTTGAGAGGACTGGGCTTGTTCAACCTAAAGGACAAAGGCTAAATGGAGATTCTAGTGTCACCTACTGTGATGGAGGTGAAGCACTGGGACAGTGATGTCGAGAAGCAGTGAAGTCACCATCCTTTGGTATAGGTCAAACTCAAGTGAGCACGGCCTTGAGCAATCTGGGCTCAGCTGGGCACGCTTCATTCACAGAGTCAGAGTAGCTGGGGTTGGAAGATACCTCTGGAGATCATCTGGTCCGATCCCATTGCCGGAACCACAGTCAGAGCGGGCTGCTCAGGACCGTGTCCAGTTATCTTCCAAATACCTCCGAAGATGGAGACTCCAAAACCTCTCTGCTTGGGATCACCATTCCCAATGATAACTTTCCACAGGCGAAGTCAAGATTAGTAGAAGTGCTCAGGAGAGAAGCTCTCTGTTGATTGAGAGAAGAGCGGCAGCCAGCGCCTCTGAGCCTTGCAGCTCTCAAACCTTCTCCCCTTCTCTGTCTGCCCTTTACAGAATCATCTGCAAAGTCTGTATTTTCATTCAGGGTTGGGAAGGGCTGTGGGAGGAGAAGAGATTGTGAGGTTTTTTGCGCTGGTTATTATTCTATCTGGTGGCAAACTGTATTTCCCTTCGGGGAAAGATGACTATTGCTTTCGTGACATTGAGTTAGATTCAGGAATTGGAAAAATGCATTTCCCATTGACTTCTTTGGAAGCAGCTTGCACATCTCTGAAAGCAGATGGCATGATGTATATTAAATTATCACTTATGTCGGGGGGCTTATTTTAAGGATGGAAGTGTCATCTCTTGGTATTTGTGCCAGAATTGCTCATCCCCAAACCAGGATTTTCATATTCTCCCAGATATCCCTAGAAGATATTTGACAGTATGTGCCCTTCCCCAAGACAGGTGAAAATTTTATTGTCTTGTTCTAGTTTTTGCATCTTTTCATGAGAATGGAAAGCAGCTTTCTAAATCCTCTTTATAAATAGTGATCCCAATTGGCATTAGCTGATCCAAAGGCAAATATTCCACAGACCTCCTTGTAAATCTCCACCTGGGTGAAGGTTGGCACTGCCAGTGACACTAGGAATAAAAGTGGCACAAAGATGACTAGCAAAGACCAAGAAGCCTAATGCAAATGCTGAGTCATCAACAATATTTATAACCTCCCACACTAAGAAGAGGAGACACCAATTGCGGACTGCAATTACTGAGATATGACAAACATTGAATTTTTAATGACTCCAGCTGTAGGACACTTTGACGTCCAAGAACATCACTGCTCAGAACCATAACCTTGGTTTAATTCATGCTCACTGGTTGTAAGTTATGCTCTATCCAGTTGGTCCATAAAGAAGTATTAATGTTGACTATCTAAAGAGTTATGCCCAGCTTTTCAATTACCTGTATCCCATCTTTCACCTTGCTCAAACTCTCCTCTCCAAGACCTGGGCTCTTAACTGTTCTTCTGGCTCCTTTGCAATCCTCTTACACTCATTTTGATACCTGAACCAAGTGGCCACCATCTCTTTATTTTAATCCTTTGTGCACCAATGTTTTTAAGATACTCTAGTAATCCTACCCTACCAACATGAAATGCTATATTCAAAAAAATAGCATCTAAACTGAGCCCACTATAGCTTTGATATACCTGCCTCTTTGGAACATAAGGTCCTGGGGGTAGGATAGGTGACTCATTCCCATTGATTCCCTAGGATTTAAATATCTAGTCAGTCAATAGAATTTAAATACCCCAGTATCTCAGAAGATCTGGACTTGCACTTGCCTGTGTATATGAAATAGCACCTGCAGTTTTCTATAAATAATACAACAAAAAGTAAATGCACAAAAAATGCAAAAAAAAAAAAAAACATAATTTAATAGCCGCTCAGGTATGTTCTGTGAATCTTGTTATTTTTTTTCCTTTCAAGCAAAATAAATATTACCTGGCATTTAATTGCCCTCATGAATCCAGCTGTAGTCAGTAAATGTCTTGATATTTCTGTTTAAAACACAATTCGGGTGTCTCCAAATCATTCACTATGATTTCCCCCATTAAAAGCCTCTCTCAAATCTATAAACATCCCATTTACATCCACCCCTGTGTGTGTTTCGCCAGGCAGTGCCCGGCCATGCTGCCTGTCTATTCCCAGCAGAGTTTCCTGCGCTGCAATCCAATAACCGCCGTTATTGCTGGATGCCGGGAGCAAGATGAGGTATCCGTGGTCAAAGCCACGGACGCTCCTCCTCGCCTGGCAGGGAATTCCAGGCCCATCCTGCTTGCGCACGCTTCCAGGGGCGGAAGGGAGAGCTCGGCTGCATCAGGAGCATCTTGCTGGCTCGCGGCCTCGCGTGCCGGAGCGGTGCAGTGGAATTCGGGCTCCACGAGAGGGCTCCGGGAAGGAGCCGCAAGGCCGGAGCATCCCGGCCACGCCAGAGCCGGGCAGAGGCTCCTGATCCCTATTTGCAACCTTTAGTCCGGGCGTTTCGGGCAGACTCGATTAGTAACCGCGAACGGCGCCGTGCAGCAACGTACACTCGTGCTTACGAGCCTCCCTTTCTGGTGCAGGAGGCTGCACCGAGCACACGAGCACATTTATAAAAAGCTCATTACCGCATACAGCACGAGAGCATTTTTATCTATCTATCTATCTATTTATTTATTTATTTATGCGGCGCTATTAAATGCGGTTATTTCCTTCAGTAGGGCAGCGTAAACATCTAACGCAGTGTGTTTCTATAAAGTCATCATCCCCACTGTGTACAAGCGCGCGCTCATGGACAAAGCTGAGGAATTTACTAGATGTGGTGCAATGCATTTAAAAATATATATATATATAAACCCGGGCAGAGCACATGGATGTGGCAGAGGCCTCCGAGCCTTCCCGACTACCTGCATCTCATGAATGTGATCAATGCAGCCGCTATATCCGTCCACCGGCAGAATATTCCCTAGGAAAAAGAAAAAAACTAATTGATTCCATTAGTCTTTTTTTTTATTATTATTGTGTGGTTTTGCCTTCGGATGAAAACAGAATGGCAAAGCAAGCCGCAATATTCTGGCCAAGCGAGCATCTCTGCACACAAGCAAAAGGAGCTGCCAAAAATACACTGCAGGTGACATATAACACTGCTCTCCTACTCCAACTATTTTAGGGCAGCCCGTTGGGAATAAATACCCTTGCTTTATCGGTTAGAGAAGTGACGTTTTTGCAGATTTTTGAGCATGACCTATGTTATCTACAAGCTTTATTTATTATAAGAGATTATAAAGGAGATCCACGTATACCTTATTTCTTTCTATTTGCAGGGTCGGTCAAAATAATATCTCTAGCAGAGCAGTGTGCTCTGCAGTTGCCTTAATGTAACATTACCCCTGAAGCATCAGCACAGTTCATTTTATTTTTTCCCCCCATTGTTAGTACTTTAAATAGAAGTCCTTAATGTATTTTAGCCACGTATATGGATTTAAGTGAAAGGACATGATAGAATTTAGAGAAAGAGAAAAAAATAGCAACTATGAATTTGGGCTTCAGATCTTAGTAGGGAAGGAACAGAAAGATCTAGGGGAATATGAGGTCAGTAAGTGAAAATCTGCAGGAGGGAACGTATTGCACCGGCTGTGATGGGGAACACGAAGAGTATTGTGCTGAGCAAGTCGATTTGTCTTGAAATAGCTCATTGGTGACATAAGAATATGTAATGTGAGCAAAACTTTTATGGGTTTGAAACCTGCTTTAGATTTCTGCAGTTTTAGATAAAGGACAAAATTTACTCCCTGTTAACTTGAGGGTTCTCATTGAAGCACCTTGTGCTGTGAGCTGAACGAGACAGATCTATCTGCTCCAGCCTCTGACTTGGAGATGGGCAGAACTATGATCCAGAGATACTTGTCTTCCTTTGCTGGCTACAGAAAAATATCTACATGACCAGCTTAAACTGGATGCCTCTCTTCTAAATACCTAGCAAGAAAGCATCAATCTCACCCCAAAACTATTTTATCTATTGTTTATTGCTGCGCATAAAGTTGGTCTTCAAAGCAAGAGTTCAGGGTGACAAACACACACAAATCCTGAAGTGAGTGATTCAGAGGATATTTATTGAGACATCTGTTATGAAAGCCGCACTTGTGCCAAGAGAAGGGCTGTGTCATGGTGGTTCCAAAGCAGTGGTGAGATCTTTGTTGAAATTTCAGATTTTCGGTAGAGGAGGATGGTAACGGTGACCTAAACTGATGTGCACGGCCCAGGCCACCGAACACGTTCCAATAATTCATGCGCTTGGAACGAAACTTGGAAACTCACTTATAGGATGTGCTGCATCACAGCAGGAAATGCGGATTTAAAAGCCCCAGGGCTGAGCCTCAGCTGCTTGAACATCTCAAAGCCCATGAAATTTATGGAGCTGTGAGAAGCTGCATCACTGAAGGAGACATCTGCAAACTGATGCTAAATCCTGGGCTACGAGCTACCTGCCTGCAAGGTGTTAATTCACTTCCAGCGGGCGTTTGCATCTCTGTTGGAAAGAAAACTCAGAGGTCAGTGCCTGGCTGGAGAAGCATCTAGAGACTCGGTGATAGATCCCAGGTGAGCAGAAGCTCCAAGTCCTGCATGATCCTATCGTGAGAGCTCAGGACCTGAATCAGGAGACACTGCCACGCATTGAAGTGCAATGAAATCAGTTGGAGCCTGAAGCTCCAGCTGGGGAAAGAGAGAAGCAGCACGGAGAGCAACCCTGACGACAGGAAAACTTGCAAGGTTGTTGCATTACCTCTTTTTCTGTACTTGCTGCAGGATAGTCGATAAATAAAGAGCATGCATAAGGAGGCTGCCTGTGTTTTCATGGCATGCACCGTAGATTCTCTTCTATTAAATTGCCCGTTGATTTTGACATCCCTCAGTAAATCCCAAGTCGCTGCATTATTCCGAGGTACCGCTCTGATGGCTCTGCTACGTCAGCTCCATTTTTAGTACGACTTACGCAGCTTAATCTGTGTCTAAAAGCTCATCTGGATCCCAAATGGAAGGCAGATGAACGACTGAGGAACGTTCCCTCCTCTCTAGAAAGCGGCTCGTGGCAATTGCTTCGCTGTGTTACCTGCCTTGCTCCTCTGGAGTAACAGATACAGCTGCTGCTTTGGGACTTCAGGCTGACTGGTTCCAAAAATTGTGTTCCGCTGGCTGGAAAATCCATTTAGGATCTAAATGTCATTTTGCTAAAACTGGGGGAAAAAAGTTATGTCATGTAGGGATTGGTTCTAGGTTTCATTATTTGATAATTTGATATTATTTGATGGGAAAGAATAGCAGCTGACCCAAAACCCGTGGGAGGGGTAGGAACAAAGACGGGGCATTAGTGCATGTCTGTACCAGTGATTTACATAGTGCCAAGGACTAATTATGGAGCATAATTGTCTATATATTTGCCATAACCTAAATATTTGGCAGTATATTTGTTGAGTAGCACTATTCCAAACAAGTCCTGTATTCTGGGAGGTTGCACAGGCCAGGCACAGTCACAGCAAATTTTCTGAGTCACAGCAAATTTTGCTACATAGGAAAAAAATACATCTATCCTAAAACAAAAAAGCCAGCAAATTCAACTGCAAAAGAAATGCATATCAAGTCCTGAAAAAAAAAGTGTACAGTTTGAGCAAATGTGTACCTCTTTGCTAGGAAATGTATACATTTTGGACTAGAAATTTGGGTAGGAACCCTGGCTGGGAGGACACAGGTGAGTTTGTGTCCATTTCTTTCCCTTTCTCCCCAATACTCTTTCCTTCTTCATAGTGGTTTCCTAAAGATTGAACATGCTATTAAATTGCTTTGCTAGGAATGTAACTGATACAGAGCACATCATATGAATTCAAATTCTATGTTAGCACATATGAAGTGCCATACATTTAAGTGGCAAGAATCTACAATGCAGCAAATAAATAAATAAATAAATAAATAAATAAATAAATAAATAAATAAATCAGGTTCTGCTGCCTGCTTGGACTTTCGAAATCTGTATCAAGAACTTTTAAAGCTGATTGTGATTTTTTAGACTCTAAATCAGATCTCAACCTGTGGAAGAAGCAAAGGGGCCAGCCCATATTTTCCTCAGTGGTAAGTGGGATTTATTTAATTTAAAAAGTGTTCTGTTTCCACAGAGCCAAGAAGCACTAAGCCGTTCTGAAAATAAGCTGTTTTTACGTGCTAAGTGGCATCATGGCTTATTCTTATTGAGTATTTAGGATCCAGTTACAGAGCAGGAGCACAAAGTGCCACACGAACACAGAATGAAAGACTGTTTCCTGCCCGTAATAGCTGTAATCTGAGCAGAGCATCAGCCCCGCCATCCGTCACTTCTCTGACCACCGTTTCGGAGCCCCATCGCTCTCTTAATACCCTGCTCTGCCTCTGTCAGCCTCTGACGAAGCAGCTCAACGCGGTGGATCGCTACTTCTCCCCCGTAGGAATTAATAGACCAAAAAGGACATTTCTGCAGAGACTTCAGGGATGTGCACATCTTAAGCATGCAGGGACGGTGGATATCACACGGAGGATGCACAGGGAGCAGCAGGATTGCTGCGGTCGCAGACTGGAGGCGACGCCGGCTTTTTGGCAGCTGCATTTCCAAGGAGATCGGGGCACCACTCTGCCTTTCTGCCCTTCACCTCCCACTGACCTCGATTCGTGGGAGGAGGAGCACCACGAAAACGTAACCGCTCAGGAAGAGGCAACAGGAACGCTCAGAGCAGAAGATTTACGCAGGGCGTTCAGTCTCACGGGCAAATACATTAATCCTTATGGAAAAAAGAAAAATGCATTGCTTATCCATCAAAACATTAGCCGTTGCATTTCTTAGCAGCATGTTCCTGGCAGATAGTGCAGGATGGACACACACAGCCAAACGGAAGAAACGGAGACAACCAGAGGAAGTTTTTCACTACTGGTCACTGTAAAACCAGTGGCTGTCACCATCTTTAATGGCTTCTTAATGCAAAGTGAGTAAGAGCTGGAAAATGTCAGCGTGGAGAACACTACAAATGCATCAAAACAGCTAATTAGGTGAACAAAATACTAAAACAAAATTCACATTTGGCTACTGGCCATTTCTGATTTGTGATCGCTGATTTTTACTGTCAAAAGATCACAGGGTTATTTACCATACACGACTCGATTCCCTCATTTTTTATTTAATATTTTTCAGGTTTTGGCAGGTTTTCTGAAAGTTACTTGAAGTTCTCTGGCCCAGTTTCTCAGTGATTCAAACTGTATCAAAAAATGAACAAAACACAGAAAAATGGACTGCAACCCAGGAACTACTTGCCCTCAAAGAGCACCTTGCTCACCCTTCAAACACAGGAATAGCAATGATCCTGAAGACTGGTACAGGACAGCTACCTCAGCCCAGGCTCCCACCCAAATTTTTTATTTTTAAAAAAGCCTAACTTCCTAAAATATAAATTTCCTGCTCCCCCAGTTTCTTTGGGGAGCATCTGGGAATTCTCAATATTGCCGTAAATATCCCATTCAAGTATGAATAAATTCTATGTCTCAACCATATCATACCCTGGTAAAACCCAGCTTGAATATGAGCTGAATGCAGCCGCATTCCTTTGTCATGGACCACTTTTTTTAGAGAATTACCTAGTTTTCCTACCACAGACCAGGCATTAGCCTGTCATTTTATCACATTCCCTCCCATATTCACCCGACAATCCAACTTTTTAAATTTTTTCAAAATCCTCCACATGTGTTTGCCTTAGAAGGAAAAGGAGAGCCATTCAGTAACCTCCCCGCTCCTTTTCTCTTGCTCCTTCTCTCTTCCCCTGCTCCAAAATCCACCCTGTGGGACTCCTGCCTAGTTCACAAGCCTTCCCTGCAACCTCAGGCTTCTGTTCGCGTTTTCCCTTCTGTCTGTTGACCACAACTGCTTGTACAGAGGAAACTTCAACTGTTTGAAGAACAAGACCCTGTTATTTTCGTGCCCTTAAGCTTCTTCTGCATTAAAGTCCAGACTCTACCTGCAATACACGGTGTGCATCCCCCCTGAAAATGCAGCGGGTCATTTCTGTAAGCAGTTATCCTCCCTTCGCTCGCCGTTTCTGTGTTTTTATTGCAAACGTACACGCAGGACAGTGACCTCCCAAGCGGGATGCTACTGCGGGCATCTTCGCTGTGTGAAGAACGCAGGATAGAGTGGGTTAGTTAAAATGTAACGGAGGGGAGTGCTGCATATGCCAGGAAATAGGAGGAAAAATGGAAACGACGGACTGTGGTACTGTGAATTCTGTAAGCGCGTGAGGAGTGTTCGTGTTTTGCCCAGAAACATCAACTGGGCGCACGGAAAAGAGGCCGGAGCAGGTGCCGTTTACCCCAAGAGGGGCAGCGAGAGGGGGAAAAAACCCCTCCTGAGGCAGGGCAGGGGGAAAAACACATAAATCAATAAAGCGGACCGGGCAGAAGGCTGCCGAGGCCCCGGGGATAACGCGGTAACGGTCGCACGGAGACGGCGGGGGCCGGTTCGGCCCCGTTCGGCCCGGTTGGCGCCGGGGCAGGTGACGGTTGAGCGCGGACACCCTCCCCCGCCCGGCCCCGCCACCGACCCGACAGGCAGCGCGCGCGGGGCCGCTCCCGCCCCGGCCGCCGCCGCCGCCGCCCGCGCCTCGGGGGCGATGCCCGCCGCGCCGCGGCGCCTCCTCCGCGCGCTCCTCGGCTCCACCTTCGCCATGGGCGACTCGGCCTCCAGGCTGCCCCGCAGAGAAGAAGCGCTGCCCGGACGCGGCCAGAGGATGCAGGTGGCAGGTAGGGACCGGCACCCCCCTCCCCGCCGCTGCCCTCCCCCTTCCCGGCCCGTCCCGGTGGCGGCGGCGGCGACGGCGGAGGGGAGAGGAGGGGGAGGCGAGCGCCGCTGCGCGGCCCTGTGCGCATGCGTGCGCCCTCCCCGCCCCGCCACAGGCGGTGCTGCCGCGCTGCGGCGCGGCGCGCATGCGCGGTGGGGGGGAGGCGTGGGGGGGAGGCGTGCGCGCGCGGCGGCGTGCGCGCATGCGCAGGGGGGTCTCCCCCCTTGAGGCGCCGTGAGGAGGCCGCAATGGCGCGGGCGCCGTGATGCTCCTTTTAGCTCTCTTTCCGCCGTAAACTCATTCTTTTCCTCCTCGAGGATGCTTGAGGAGCACGCCTTCTCCCTTCGCTCCCTCCACAATGCCATTCCCTGCGGCGGGGAATAGCGGTTGGCTGCCTGGAGCTGTCCTGGCTGTGCTGAGGGAAATAAGAAAGAAAATCCCGTGTTTATTTTCAGCTGTGTGTGGCTTTTGTGATGATTTTTCTTTTTTATGGAGGGTCACACTTCAATTTTAAGACATGTTTCCCTGGGTCTTGGTTCTCCTGTAAAATGCAAATGAATAATTCCCCAATGGTTTGAGTGCTTTAGGAGTGAAGGTTTTAAAGTGGTTTTGAGCTCTTCAGCAAATCTCGACAATTCTTTAAGCGTTCTTTCAATATTTCCCCTTCCATTTCGGGTAAAGTGTGTGCTGTCAGGTAAAGAGTAGCGACTTTGAGTGAAGTAGTGAATTCTGCCTCCTGTCAGGCTCGCTGGGCACTGGAAACACTCCAAGATCAGTGTTATCAGTGTTAAATAGTTGTTGCAGTGACGTGGGTGCTCTTGTAATGTGTGATCATTTTTCCCATTTTATGAGGCGTTTATTTATACATATATTTGCTTCAGGCATCTAAACTCTCAAAATCGATGAACCTTAGGGTTCCTATATAAACCTATGAAACACATCAGGGTCCTAAGTGCTGGTGGGAGAATAGTTAATGACTGATGGCATAAACTGCAAGAAGTGCTGCAAAATTTGCACTTCTTGCTCAGCCTTGTGCGTTTCTTTCTGGCATATTCCTGTCTTTATTTTCTTTTTAAAGATCCTACGAGACTGAAGCTCTGCTCTTTGGTCCACCCTCACCCCAATCCAGTGTCACCAGCAGTTTGCTGAGCGTGCTTTCCGTCACATCATTCATGCTGTTGTTTAAGATATTGAACGATACTGGCCCCAGCATCAGCCTGTGGGGTAACCTGCCACGCACGAGACATCACGAGATTGATGGCTGCCTTTTGAGTTGGGTGGCCTTCCAGTTTCAACGTCCAGTGTCTAGCAGGCTGTTCTTCCACCCCATATTTTCACAGTTTACAAACGCTTTCTGCACGATGCTGTATATTCTGGTCTATATGACAAGGTTATCGTGCTTACTCATCAACGCATCTTTTTTTTCCCCAAGCTTTCTTTTACTGCTGTCATTTCTGTAGACAAATGTCCAGGCTGGAGGTGGCTGTGCCAGCCAGGCCACAGGATAGTCCAGGGTTGTGTTTGCACCAGCTGGTGGTTGTCGTCTTCTGCGCATGGCCCCGCTGGCCTCTCTTGCACCTCCTGCATGTCGTGATAATTGCATTGCTCCTTTTTGCACGTCTGGGTCCCACTGCTCCTGGTCGCTGCTGCTTTTTAGGTCTTAGGACCTTGAGGATGTAAGTCTTAGTCTTAGGACTTTGAGTACGTTTTTCTGTTTTCTTTCTTTGCAGCATTCATTTTTGAAAACTTCCTTTCATGAGATTTTTTTTGTACAATGGTGCAATATGACGTAGTAAAATGACCTACTATTTATTGCTAATACCTGCCTAGTAAAACCGTGGTTTTCAGAATTAATTTTAGTTACGATTCTGCTGCAACACTGGTGTGTTTTTATGAGTAGGTAAGTATGTGTTATTTAAGACTGTTAAAACTTCAACTGACCATTTTATTTTATGATTGTGCTAGGGGCACTAGTCATAGAGTCCTAACAATGTGGTGGTACCTTCCTGTGCAAGTCTTGATGTAACACCATACATGCATATTTATATATATACACTATATATGTATATTTACACATATTTTATGTTGCATATATGATATATACATATGCAGTAGCTTGTGTATCTGTAGTGTATTAACAGGTTTTTTGAGGCAGTCAAGATGCACCTTGTGGGTAGACAGGCTTACAACTATTTAAATCTATTAAACCATTCACATTTTTATTTATAGATTAATTGCGTAATAATTACAAACTTGGGGGAGGTCATTGTGAACTTTAATTTGACCTTCTGTATAAAAAAGAGCACAACATTTCTGTGAATCAATCCTTACTTGCGTCAGACCATGTTTTCTGGAGAAAACTCTGATGAAAAATGTCCTTTGATCAAGAATCCACTGCAAAATTTTATAAATTGTTCCAATATTTCATAACTGCCCCCATTAAAAAGTGCATACTTTGAATCAGTTAGTTATGTTTTTATGCCGAATCATTGAAACTTTCTGCAGTTTTCTGTGTGAGCTGAAAAGCTCTGTAATGTGTTTTCTGGTGTACCTGAGGTTCTTCAGATCATAATTAAAATGCTGGTTCAACTATTTATAAAATGTAAAGGCTACAACCAGAAAGAAATGAAATGAAGTGAACTTTAGTAGTCTGACAACACAAAGCGTGTTTTATAGTCCTTTATCAGTCTTCTATCTTTTCCTTAAAATGTCATCAATTAGTTAGCATCTTCCCTGAGCTTTACTAGAGATTTTATTATTGATAGCGTCTAGTTAGTATTTTCCTGTTTGTGTATCAAAAGATGATGTTAATCCTTTCGAGCTGATTGTTGACTGTAAACTTAAGTGTTTCTGAATCATTGGTGTTGTGTCTTATTATGCTTTTACGAATTGGTCTGCATTTGGTTTGACTATTTCATTTAATTCTAAGGCAATGTATTTCCCATTAAATTCATACAAGCATTTCCCATTAAATTCACACAAGCGTGTATGAATTATATGTTCCGTAGTTATATGTAGAGCTAGTATTTCTACTTGGCAAACTGAGCTCTGGGAAAATTTGTGTTGAATGTTTTTTGCTGAGACTAGAGAAGGATGCAACCAGCAAGCATAAGGGAATGGAGATTGGGATAGCCTGGCGCTCGTCATTTTATGTTAATTTTGTATTCAAAAAAAATCAGTGGAAAAAATCAGCTTTAGTTGCCTTGATACTGTTATACAGATAGGTGATCTTTGCGTGAGAGGGCGGAATCAGCTCAACCTAAATTCATTTAAGTTGGGATGTGGTGTTCAGTGGTGGTATCTAATGAATGTAAATCAATATAATTATCTTCTCAGTGGTGCCTGATGAATGGACAAGATGCAGTGGGCATTGAGATACGTGAAATTTTGTGAGGATGGTTGAACCCAGCAACACGTTTCCCGTAGAGGCTGTAGGAGCTCCATCCTTGGAGATGCACAAAACCCAAGGAGTCATTGTCCTGTTCTAGCTGATCAGAGGTTGGGAGGTTGGACTAGATGATCTCCAGAGGTTGCTTCAAACCTCAGTGATTCTATAAACCCACCTGTCCATGGTGGTGCAGGTAGCAACTGTGTGTGTGCATCTTTTCCAGGATCTCCCAGTGACTGTAGAACTCCCTCAGGAACTGAGAGACCTGGATTCTTGGGGATCCCCTTTGGGGAGGCTCATTTTATGGTGAAGACGCTAGTGGACATCACTACTGAACGTCACAGTCTGATCTTCTGCTCTCTATGAACTGTGCATGTTGTAGAAATCTCAAGTTGATGGCCAAGAGATATTTTTTAAAGCCTCTTTATGCTGTCTAGTGCCAGGGAGATCTTGTCCTTTATGCTTATTCTGACCAAATATACATTTGGCATTAGCTTTTCATTACAATTTCCCTGGGGTTTGTTGAGATTCAGATCAGAAAGGAGGTAAAAGAGAGTACGACTCTTTGCTCAAGTACCTCCCTTGTGTTAATTTTTTATTATTTGAAAGGCAGCTGGTGAAATCTGTGGTTACAATATCCTTACAGGTATATGTGCAATGAATTTGCCTGAAAACAGTGCCTATAAACAGTTAGTGTGCCATGGATTTTTCTCTTTCTCATTTTTTTTGATCATTTTTCAGTTTCCGTGGTATAACTAAACCCTAAACAATATCGTTTTCAAGCCAAATATATCGCTAAAAATATTCTACCGTCACTGAAAAAAAAAAAAACCCACAAAACTTAGGAATTACTTCTTAAGCATTTTGCATGTGCTTTTTGGAAGGTGCCGCAAGGAGCTGCAAAGGTTGAGTCCATGTGCAGGGTTTTTGCTGCTGCTTGTACACACTTGCGATAGTGAGGAAGCAAAACGAAGGGTAGCTACGCACCCCCATGCATTTAATGCATTAAATGCATATGAGAGATATGCTCACATATTGCATATCTGCAACATACCCGGTGTGTTTATGGAACTGCCTATCCAGTCCAGTGCTGCTCCCGGGCTAACACCGCGGCTGCTGCGAAACCCTGCGCTTCCTCCTCACTTATAAGTACATTGTAACATAAAGGGCGACGTCATTCCTCCGCAGACCCTCTCCAGGAGTGAAAAAAAAAGAGAAAAAAGATAAAAAGAGCAAATCTCTTGCTGGAGTCCCCGGAGTTGCTGGCGGGCTGCTTAGCATGCTGCTCACGGGCGGCCGCGCGCAGCGGCGCGGCGCAGAGCTGTCCCCCGCAGGACTGCGGCGGGCCCGAGCGCGCCGGGAGGAAGGATACTCTTCCCCGGGGTTTTTCCCTGGCAACGGAGCGCGAGTTGCCGGGAAACGGCAGCGCTTAAGCGAGCCGCAGCTTCACCCACCGGGCAGCCCCTTGCATGCAAAGCAGCCTCGGAGGGAGGCTCCTCTCGCCGGCGGCGGGATTTCGCGCTCTGAAATTTTTTTAAAATGGAATTTGCGGGGTCTCAGTGCAGGGGATTGTGGGCGGGTGCTGCTCGGAGGAATTATTCTAAATCGTGCAATAAAGGAGGATAATTATTTCTCGGGAAAGGTAGTGGCGTGGAGCATCGTCTTCAATAGCTGCACAGCGCTGTGAATTTGAAAAGGGGCGTAGCGTGTAGATGCCCCAAATCTGCATTCTTAAATCCACCTGTCAATTATGAGGATTAAACACAAGACTTGCAACCTCCTAGGCTGTATTTTCCTCTGGAGAACATTTTCTGTTTTTTTATTTGGGCCACATAGGAATCTTCAGATACATCAGCCTCCTTTTGCTAATGATTTCTATCCATTTTCTCCTTAGTGGTATTTGTGAATGCATAGGGTTGACCTCATGTTTAGCTGGTTTGGGGATTCTGCATCCAGAATTGATGCAAACATCTCATTTTTCCCTCTTAATCTGTATGTGGTAGTTGAAAACCTTTTGCACTTTGCTACTGAAGCTGTTTGCATCTCCCATTGCTGGGTGCTGTATGTGGTAGTCCTAAAGCAAAGGGCAACTGGAATGGAGATACAAGTGGGTTTACATCATGGTTACGTGAACAGGTTAGCTTGGTGTAAGCCAGGAGTGGATTTACAGCCAAAAAACTACTCCAGGGAGAGTTGCCTTTGCTGTGCGGTGAATGCAGAGTAACTTACCTGGGTTTCTTTGAGAGGTAAAAGCTACATTTCATTTACTCCAGGGTAAAAACGTGCAGCTACTAACAGAAGTAACTTGTTTGCTGAGGGTTTTGTTTCTGTGATGCATTTTTCTCGGTGCTGGTTATTCCCAAAATGGCACGACAGAACTTACTGAGGGAATAATGTTATTTAATGGCCAGCCCTGGAGTTCATACTCAGTGCAGTCTTGAAAATGTGTTTGCCCCAGGAGTTAACCCAGTTGCTCTGCATCACAGGTGCCTTTTTACCCCCCCCCCTTTTTTTTTTTTCTCATTAACTGCCATTTTACAGAGTTAAAATGTTATTCTTGCTTTGGTTAATGTTCATATGCACCATTTGCAAGAGTAAAAGAATTTCCAAACTTATGCAAAATGTGAGTTAAGTTGTTTGCATATCTAACTGTAAAATACATAAAACCTTATTCTAAGTATTGTGGTACCATGAAGGAAAAAAAGGAAGTACAGTAAAAAGCAGCACATTGTAACTGATTTTAAGGTAGGTAGAGGCCTTGGAAAAGGAAAAGACCTTGCATTAGTTTACTCTAAAGCAGATTTAAGGTCATTTGAATGTTTCAGTCATTTTCTGTCAGTCATTTTGTGTTTGTTTGATGCGTAACACTAACCTCGGATTTTGGAAGTTTAAAAAACTTAGATGGTTTAATAAAAAATACGGAAAACTGAACTTAAGGCGAAGTACCTAATTGGAATTTAAAGGCATACATTACATTCTTTGGTTTATAATCTGTCGTGGATACTGCTTTATCTTTGCATGCTAGTATTTATTAGGTATGGACTTGGAGTATTACGGTTACATCTATACACTGCTGTCATCTTGATAACCATAAACTTGTATGATATATATCGAGCTTGGAAGTGGCCTTGATGTGGAGATGCCTAAGGCAGTGAAGTTCAGCCAATTCTGCGTTGCGTTGATGGGGCCAAACTCTTCTCGGTGGTGGCCAGTGACAGGACAAGGGGTAACGGGTCCAAGCTGAACCCCAGGCAGCTCCATGTCCATGTGAGGAAGAACTTCCTTGGTGTGAGGGTGCCCGAGCCCTGGCACAGGCTGCCCAGAGAGGCTGTGGAGGCTCCTTCTCTGGAGATGTCCAACCCGCCTGGATGCCCCCTGTGCCCCGTGCTCTGGGTGTCCCTGCTGGAGCAGGGGTTGCACTGGGTGATCCCTAGAGGTCCCTTCCAGCCTCAACCATTCTGGGATTCTGGGGTTCTGTTTTATCTCTTTAGACCTTCCTTAGTTATTGTTGTAGACTCATTGCTGCGGGATGTGAAGCCATCCAGCAGTGCAACTGCACCAGCAGGCCAGATGCCAGTGGTGGGTCACTGAGTATCTCCTAGAGGACTGGTGACAGGCTGTATTTTTTTGGACTGTGATGTGGGTATGTATGTGGATTGTGATACAAAAAGTGTAAGGAAACGCAAAGGAAGGTGGCAAGAGGCTGAGATACCCTCAAGATTTGTCAGCGCAGGAAACGAGAATGGGACAAGCAGCGAGTCTGTGACGCTTGAGGTTGAAGGCTGTGTCCCATGGCAGTGCCTATGTATGTAAGGATGGTCCCTGTAATGAACCAATGATAGTTGGTAGTCAGTAGTGTTCAGAGTAAACAGGATGATGTAACCAGCTAGGCAAGGACACAGGAGCCCCAAAGATCATTGGTAGATGTTGTGTGTTGTAATCGGTGCCCAGGATAAGAAGTGAGGGCGATCCATCACCCCGTTGTCATAAAATTAAATCTCAACTGTTTTCACAAACTAAGGAAACCACAGCCCGGAGGCAGGACTGGATTCCTCCTTTTTAAATGTGGTTTATAGTTATATAGCTCAGAAAATTAAATTGTATTTTTACAACTTTTATGGCTATGAAGAAGGTTTTGAAGAAGGTATTTAAGAATTAAATAAAGGCAACACCCAGGAAAGAAGCAGAACGTTTATAATCGTTTTTTCTCAGAGAGTTGTGTTAACGCTTTAAAAAAAGACAAAATATTAAGGGCTGGAAGCAGTAGATGCTTTTCTGGTTAGGTTTAAAAAAGTGAAGAAATCCCCTAATCAGCAAGAAAGGAACTGCATCTAAGATACAGAGTCTGGAGGGGCTATTTATATTGCCCCCTTTCTTTCATTTACATTTTCCCTTAGGGAATCTCCCTTCTTGCACAAATAAGGATGTATGGATCTACTTTGGCATTCGTCCAGACTGACCTGATGCGCAAAGAGTAGAACTGAAATCTCCTTTGAAGACGTTGCACTGAAACAACTTTTAATAAATTAACCTGCTTGGATTAGCAATGCTTAATTTCATTCAGGAGGCAGGTAAAATACAACGAAAGGAAGTCAGAAAAACAAGAGAGCTGATTTTAACTGTGACAGGGGTGTGTTTAGATGGCAGGCTGCATATAAACAGACACGAGGGCAGTACGTTTTTAATTTAGCTGCCCTAAATCAGCTCACAATGTCAAAAAAACTGAACCTGTTGTGAGCTGGGTGAGGACGAGGTTTCAGACGGCCCTGCAAGACGGTCGTTGCGGTGCCATTTCCCTTTTCCCCTTTGCCTGCCTCCACGTAAGCCAGATTTTTGCTGATTTCTCATGGAGACATTATTTTTTTTCACATAAAAATGTATGTTTACCTAGGAGTAAAATGCTCATTTTTTTTTCACAATTGAGAGCGAGGTGGCTTTATTTATGCATCCAGCAGCATCACCTGGGCAGCTTCCAAAGTGGAAATTGAGCTATTAAACGATTAGAACAATTAAATGAGGTATAATTGTGTTTCATCTGCACACTTTTCTTTTTTGCTTTTTAGCAATTACAATCAGTCTGTTGATTATACCCAATGCAGAAATGACCTTACTTAAGTAGCTTCAAAAAAGTTGATAAAAATGGGATCGAGCACTGAAGACTGAAGAAAGTTACATTTCTGAATGCTTAATGCCCATCCCCAGTTGTAGACCTTCATTATTTTTGATTCTAGTTACATCATGAGGAGCTGAAAGGTTTGTCTAGCCAGCCTAGTACTCCTAAAACTTCAGAAATTACATTTTTTTTTAAATTTCTCCCTTTAGTGCCTGCATAAATTCAGCCATTTGGGTAGAATTGCTCTGGAGCATAACTAGAACTTCTATACCTGCTCGGTAGAATTAACTGAATAACTATTTTTCACTTTCTCTTCTTCTCAAGTTAAGCATTTCTGCTTTTGGAAAAGTGTCTTTTGCTGTTGTTGGCAAATGAGTTTGATTCCTGGTTAAAACAGGTGCGTCGGGCAGCGGATGGACAGCGGATGGATGTGGCTCTTGATTCAGGTTTGTGACATAGGCCCTGTGGCCAAGAAGTAGCCACCGACACAGCCGAGGTTGCCACCGACACAAATATTTGGTGAGGCAGAAACGCGGCCGTTCGGAATTGCTCTCTGGCATTTAAATGACTGAATTCCTCCTTAAATGACTGAAGTCCTCATTACGGAGTCATCCTTGTGTTGAGCATTTCACACATCAATTAAGACCTACTAACTATTTAATTTAATTTACACAATTAAAAGGAAGATTTTTGAATGGGAGAGGAAAAAACAGATAGTAAAATATGTATCTTAAATGTGTGGTTCTGTGTGCGCAGACAAAAGTAGGTACTGCTGTTGTAAAAACAAATCATTCTAGTTTTATTAAATATAATGCAAATTTAAAAGTGCAAAATGAGAAGTACAAATAAAAAATTATTCTCTGGGCTGGTGACTGAATGCAGATGAGCAATTCTGCGATACTAATCTATGCAGACCTATTTAAAGCATTGAATTTGGAAAAACCTCATTGTTTAGGAAAATCTTGAACGCCAAATAAATGAGCTGCTACCAAAAATTCCCTGCAAAGCCCTTGCTTAGTGTGCAGCAAGGAGCGTGTTCTTATTCCTCACACATGGGCTGACAAGTGCGAGAGGGCTACCTGGCCGTATTTCAGATAAATTCTCTTTTGTAGTAATTTGATTTTCCCGAGTGTCCTTATTCCTAATCACTACCTATCCGCTTCATTACAAGCCTGTTTTCAATACATCCAGGTTAGCTATAAGTAGCTGCCATTATAAATAACTACTGGTACCTAAAGTGCTCTTTCGTGCCGCGTGCTGTAATAGTTTTCCTCAATGACAGTCGCAACTATCTGTGAAGCTGAGCTACTAACATTTTGATTTTTGTAAGTATCTGTTTTTCTCCTGAGATCGGAAAGGAAATTATAAGCTGTTACAGGTACAAATGGTTTTTAAATTTCCATGTAGCACTTACATATATAATGCATGTATCTAAAGCGTTCTGAGTGGCACCAGGCAAAGAGAGGGTGAAAACATTTCAACCTAGAAATGCAAAATCTGTTTGATGCACTCAGAAAAAAAGCTAGTCCTCAAGAAGAAGAGATTTGGTCAATGTGGGAGACTGACCTGTGCGTTTTGCAGTTTCAACCCGGGGCGCGTGCTGGGAGAGGATGAGATGTTGGAGGATATTCCCAGCTTCCACAAAAGCCCCTGCCAGGCCCATCCTACCTGCAAAAATGCTAAATCATAAATCCGTGTGGGAAGTGGTCAAGGCCTCATGCTGCCTCATGGGCAACTTGGATGTCATGGTGGACGACAAGTTGCCCATGAGGCAGCAGTTGCCCTCGTGGCCAAGAAGGCCAATGGGATCCTGGGGTGCATTAAGAAGAGCGTCTCCAGCAGGTCGAGGGAGGGGATCCTGCCCCTCTGCTCAGCCCTGGTGAGGCCACATCTGGAGTATTGTGTCCAGTTCTGGGCTCCACAGGACAAGAGGGATGTGGAGCTGCTGGAGAGAGTCCAGCGCAGGGCCACAAGGATGATCAGGGGCCTGGAACATCTGCCCTGTGAGGAGAGGCTGAGGGAGCTGGGCCTGTTCAGCCTGGAGAAGAGAAGGCTGAGAGGGGACCTGAGCAGTGTCTAGAAGTACCTCAAGGGAGGCAGTGAGGAGGATGGTGCTGGCCTCTTTTCACTGGTGGCCACCAAAAGGACTAGAGGTCATGGCCACAGACTGAAGCACCAAAAGTTCCACAGGAACTTAAGGAAATTTTTTTTAACAGTGAGGGTGCCAGAGCACTGGAACAGGCTGCCCAGAGAGGTTGTGGAGTCTCCTTCTCTGGAGATCTTCAAACCCGCTTGGACGCAGTCCTGTGCCACGTGCTCTAGGTGTCCCTGCGTGTGCAGGGGGTTGGACTAGATGATCTCTAGAGGGCCCTTCCAACCCTAAGCTTTCTAAGGCCAAGGCAAAGCCAGTCTGTCCTCCAGCAAAGGGAATTGGTTCCATCCACAGCTACATCCTGGGTAGTCCGTCTAGGAAAACATCATCAACCTGTTGATCCAACAGGGGCTCTTGAGGACCTCACATAGACTCCATGCAGATTTAGCCTTTCAGATCGCTCATGTGTTTGCAGGCCTTTCTTTTTTATAACTTTCCCATTTTTGTGTTGGAATGTGCTGCCGTCTCCCCTTACTTCAGCTGTGGCTATCTTACCATTTCTATATTAGAAATATTCCTTCTTTTCAACAGTCTTCCTTATCTGCTTATATTGGTCTCTCAGTTATAGCTGCATTCACTTATTTATGGATTCTTACAGATTCACCAGCATTTGGGTGTTTAATAATAAACGAAAAGCAGAAAATAGGAGATTCATTAGGTAATTCGTTGTTGTCATTTCCCAGGCAGAATGGACCAGGTAAAAAGAGCTTTTTCCTGTCACATAATGTACTTTCACCCATTTATAATAAATCAACAAAACATCTGGCTCCAAAAGTGGGCTCTTGCATGTCACAGAGGAGCAGTATTCTGGTAATCCAAAGTTTGGAATGAAGTATTAGGTGTTTTTCCTTGATTCACAACTTTAGAAGGCCAGTCAAGGAAGACAAAAAGGAAAACGAGAGATATACCAGACCTTTAAAATTCTTCAAAAGTAGCAATTTGGGGTTAGAGTATCTTAATGCATTTTTCCAGTGGATAAAGGCCTTCTGCTGCATACAGATATTTGTTAGCATTTTCAATTTATAGATCTGTATCTATTGTGTTGCATGCCAAAACGTGGCTTGTAAACGGGTTTGCATTTCACACACCCCTGTCTCCCTAGTTCTTCTCCTAAAACTTGCCCCATTAAATTTGCCTTCGCTGCAAGCCAAACGAAGCGATTGTAGTTCAAGGTGTAAGGAAGCACCTTGAACCTTTGAGTGCTGCATTAAAAGGTGGAGTTGCTGCTGCTCGAGCAAATGAACTGCTGCTTCTGTGCATCAATTTTCCATTTGCGAGGTGGGAGGCTGCTCATTTCAAGTCGGTGGCTTCAGGTGTATGGGCATGCCATTTTTGTGAGCGATAAGGGAGATGGAAAAAATGCATAAATAAAGAGAAAGAGCAGAATGGGGAGAGATCTGGGTGCTTTTAGAGGGAGAATTTTGAATGAACAAATTGTAGGGGGACCGGGTGAAATACATGAAAACAGAAAAAAAAAAATTTGCAATAGACTAGTTAATGACCCTGGCAGAGAGAAATAAGTACACACACTTTTTCCATTGCAATTCTTAGAAGAAAAGATATATTTGATTCCTAAAATATTATGCAAGAATAAATTTGTGGATATTTGGTGGCCATCTGGATGTACCTGCTGTCGAAGGACAGAGCTGCCTGTTGTTCCCTAATGGTAAGTCTGACAACATGGAAAAGAGTCAAGTCTGGAATAGAAATAGGTAGGAAGATTTGGGGGAAAAAAGACAAATACAGTGTTGTGCCTTTTAAGCAAATAACTCCCAGGAAGATGGCTGGAGATTGGAGAGTATTTAAGGGAAAAGTTTTGGAGCCCAAACTGGAGAAGTTGGTGGCGGAGTAAGGTGCAAAACAGACGAACCTAAAAGGAGCTGCTAGGGCATATATTTGCTTTTCCCGCTTTGCTTTCAGCAGGAATAATGAAGGAATAATGACAGTTGTCCATCTCTCCCGGAATTGCATATTTTGGGGGATGCATGTGAAATGCAGTGTTGTCAGTATAGATAATTTTGGGGAAAAGGCTGATTAAAAATGAATTTCTAAAGGCAGCTCTTTCAAATATAACCCAACTGGTAGTAATTTATATGGGATCTTTTTGTTCCCTATGGTCATTTCGTGAAGGGGAACTGTCATCGTAGAGGTTTGGGGCAAATACACAAAGAGCAAAAATAGAAGAATTACAAATAAAAGTATTTTTTTTCAGCTTGATCTGTCATTATGATATTAGGTTACTACCTACAGCCATTGAAAACGGCCGGGCAGCCTTGGATGGACGTCTTGCTTATTAGACCTAACTCTGGGCAGATGTTCATTTAACCTGTTTTTTAAAAGTTGCCATAAGTTGGTACTTTTCTATCACAGTATGTAGCAGTTGCCACCTTGAGAATTTTTTTTTTCGTATTATTTTTATAACAGAAATGCTGCTTTGGTTTCACCTGCGTGGATGTGTGTCCTGTTCACTGTAGGTATGCAAAGCAGTTTATATTCTCCCTTTTAGCACCTTATTTTTAGGTATTTGAAGGCTGCTGGCAATTCTCTTGTCAGTCTTCAGTTCTCTCGATTAAAGTGTAGGATTTAGCGCTGGTTTTAGACTCTAAATTTAGATAATTCTATAGGTAGCTAAATGTGCTCTCATTGCGCGAGTGCCTCATTTCATCCATGTATAGGCATACAATCAGTGGAGCCTTGAGAAAGGAAAACAGTTAAAAATTACTGATAATTTGATTTAAAAATATTGATAGAGCAGCAGAATATGTTTGTTATATCAGGTGTACACCTTATGCCATGATAACGGCATGGCAAATAAAAGCCAAATGACTTGCAAACTCGCTGCCCAGCCCCACGCAGCCATGGGACAGTCATTAATCCTCTCCTAAGACAAATGCAGATCTTTTAAGCAAGGTTTAAAACACTGGACTTCGTTAACGTGAAGAACAAAGCTTGCTCCCTCGTTAGTGTTCAGGGAGAACGTGATTCCTCCTTTTTCAGCCATGGGAACATTATCCTTGAGGAAATATTGCACTACTAAGTCCCAAATAACAGAGTCTCAAAACATCTGGGAATCTATATTGAACCTCTTAATGATTAAAAAAATAAGTCGCATCTGTAAACTTATTAAGTTTGTACATTTAGGGCAGTATATTTTCCGTATAATTGATCGTGCTCATTAACGTAAGTGCATGTTGTTAAAAAAGTTGGCATTTTGCCATGGCAAATAACTTGGAAAAGAAAGGGCTTTTCCCATAATTCTACGCATATGAATTCCCGTGATTTAGCATGTCCTGAAGGAAGCTCCAAGCGTAAGTTGTTAAGTCTCGCAGTGCATCGGGAAATTTTCCACTAAATTAACTATTAATGCTGAGCAGTTTCTCCCCCAAATGCTCCAGCAAGAACTTTGCTTTTGAATTAGCAGCTGAAATCACCGGCTTCCACAGATGTGTTGAGTTTGCTAAACATTTTGGGGGGTATTAGCTAGCGGGCTTTGGATTTAGTGCTGATTTTAAGCTGATTTTTAATAGCAGTGCCCTTGATCAAGCACCCCTTGATAAGCAGTTTTCAGCCTGGAGTTAATGAAGTTAAAATGTACAAGACTTCGGGCTGCGATCTTGATTCAAATCTATCCATCTCCCGCTCCCAGAACCTTCCCCTGCCTCTTAAGAGGAGAGAAGGAAAACCCAATATTATTTTAAGGAGTATTTGGTACTTATTAAGATCATACGTACGCCCTCCTTCCAAAGCTTCTTGATTTACTGCAGGTTGTTCCCGTGCTGCACGCAGACATTTTTAGCGAGCAGATTTCTTATCGCTGCCAGCAGCGAACGGCTTCCAGGACTCTGCGAACAGAGAGCGAAAAAAAAAAAAAAAATAATGTTATATCCCTTGTAAAAGGTAGGAAACCATGAAATCTATAAGCCGCTTTGGCAGCCGGCGCGGCTGTTGGTGCCAAGATTTGGTTGCTGACCCACAGCTTCCTGTTTTTAAATATATTAATTGCTTCGCAGAGAGCATCTTTTGGAAACAAGGACTCCGACAGCCTGGCACGGGCTGGAGCGCGGCCAAGACTGCTCGGGAAGGCTGCCATGCTGGGAGCGAGCGAGCGGGAGCGAGCGCCGGAGCGGAGGCAAGAAAAAAAGGCAAGACTTGGCACGGCTCAGGCAAATCAGCTTCTTTTGTCTGCGTCCTCGGCTCGAGCTTCGGGAAGGAAAACCGTCCTGGGGTACGGAAAAACTCCGAACTTTTTTCGGCTTTTCCAACTTGGAGAGCTTTTCAAGTCCTCGGGGCTGCTTGAAAGCGCTGCTGCAGGAAATGATGTTCAGTTGTGCCAGTGATAAGGGAAATAAAAGGCTTCTTTCATGAAGCCTCCGCAATAAGAGTTTACACACGTGGGAAATGCGATATTTGGTTTTTTTTTGTAGGTCTGGTTAAACTGTGTGAGGGAGACGAGTAACTTGGAAGATTACCGAGGGAATGCCTAAATTAAAGGGAGAATTTGAATTTTTTTTCAACAACAACAAAAGTTTTCATCGAGACGAATATGCTTTAAAACCAAAGCTGACCTCCTTTGGAATATGTTCAGAATGAGGATTTCAGCGTTTCTCTCATGTAAGTGACAGATATGAACTTTTAATGGAACGTCCTTACAGCTTTTCATCGGAGCCAACTACGAAGTAGGAGTAGAGAGAAAGTTGAGACATCTTGACACAAAAGTAAGTGTGTTCTTAAAGCGACAATATTTATTTTTGCTGCTTCTTGCTGTCCTAACTCCATCTCCCAGCCCTTAGTGACTGCACTGAGGACCAGCAGGACAAGCCGAAGACACCCAGACTGGAGGGCAAAAAAAGCCATGAGAATGTGGTTGTTTTGCTACTGCTTCAAAACCTTTCTTGCACTATATCTTACTAGAGAGCATGTGGAACTGCTGCATTTTCTCCTTCTAAAGGAAATGAGAGGAGGGATAGTGACTTTTGCTAAGTAGAGGATGTTTGAAGACGACAGAGCTGGACTCGAACTGATGCCACTGGATACAGCAACTTCAATTTGTAGTTGCAGTGATCTGTTTGCTGAAAATTGTGAAAAATATCTGCTCCTTTCTCGTGCGTGGATTAAAAAAATAATCTGGGACTACTGAAGGGTGGATATCTTGCGATTTCAATAAAATTCCGGACCTAAAAATCCATTGTTTTCTCCAAGGGTGCCTGGATTTTCAGTGAGACAGGTACCTTCTTTTGGATTTCATAGGAGCAAATCCTGGGATTACTGCCTGTTAGGCCTGGATGTGGTTGGATTATGCTACCTCTGCTTTGGCAATCAGCATTATTATTTCAGAGAGTACCTAGAAAGCATAGATTTTAATGGATCGTCTTCACTTAGAGTAAGTATTACACTCTGTTTAAAGAATAGATTGCTCAGCTTGTAAGATTTCTGCAATTTCTATCCTGCTGCAGAAGCACATTTCCCTAATTCTCGTATGCTGAAGGAAAGCAAGAAACAAAACACTAATGGAAGCATTTTAGCAGCAATGGTTTTGTTTTAGTGTACATCACGGGCTTGGGAATACGAGGCTCCTAGAAATAACTGACCTTCTTGATGTGCTCGAAGAACGTAGATTGCTCAATATTAACTTGGCTTCGTAGCAAGACGAATATTTGAACTGTATCAGTGAGCCTATTGGCAGATACTAAGGGTAAATGGTGGTTAAGATGCTGTTGTGGTTGCCATCTGATTTATTGAGCTCCTTTTCCGGGGTTTTGCTGAGGATTTTTGGAGGTGGCTCCATTGAATGCCCTGTTTGGGTTGTAAGAATAACAGTGCTGCATTTTAAACCATTAGGAAACGCTGGATGCAACAGATAACGTGTTGAAATAGGTACCCAGGGGGGAAAGGAGCTGTCTGAGCCCAGTTTTGCTCTCTGTGTTGTGGTTAGCCAGTATGGGGCTCATTCCTGCACGGGAATTAACGTGGGATGGGATCGGGGATACGGAAAGCTGGGCTGGAGCTGAAGTTTGCAATCAGAACAGTGCAGCAAGTTTGTGCTCAGGTTTTGCAGTGGGTTTCTTCTTAGGAATAGTGTGCAGTCCACCTGCCTTGTAGTTTATCTACTATTTTTTAAAACAAAATTGCAGTGGACAGCCCTATTAAAAGTTGGGGTGCAATATAAAACATTGATCGTGGTGCTTTTAAGTGAAAAGCAGCTCCGAATATTGGAAGAATAATCATATTTCTCTTTAGTGCTGATTCGTAAATGATTTCTCAGTTTTTTAAACATGATCAACATGTGGCTCCTTGCAATGCATTTACAAACAGAAATGTTTTTCCAACGGTTTGAATATATATTGATGCTCAAGTTATTTTGAAAACTATACTATACTTGTGAAAATATTCTTTATATTCATCATTTCTAGATAATAGATTCTGTGTTCCTAAAGCAGATACAGACCATTGCAGATTTCCCTTGGCCTACATAATAAACTATTTATTTCTTAAAACCTTCTCTTTTAAAGATTCATTTTAAGTGCTTATATTTGGAAAATACCCCAGCTGGACAAATTGAAATCAAAACTTGAATAGCATAGTTTAAACTGTTGGGGTTCAGAACGTTGTTTGGGCTGTGTGAAAATTTAATTTGTTAGTGTAATTTGACATGGTTTATTATATTTAGATATTTTATTTAGGATCAGTATCATAATTTGGAGTTTTCTGGGTGCTTTAACCAGATTATTCAATATCACTGTTCATTTATGATTCCCGATTATTGTTTGGATAACTTAAATAACTCGAGCTTAAGTGAGCCGTTTCTGTTTATTTTTTATTGATTCATTAATAAATATTGTGAATTAAATTGTCCAATTCTGTAAAGCAGCATGCTTCATTGTGGAGGTAAAGATTAGGGTTTTGGGTTTAACTTAATTTTTCTTATGAAATTAAAGAGACATAATATTATTTCACATAGCAGCGTTGCGTTTGGTACTGCAAAGGGCCTGTGTCTCATCTCATGTGTATGTGCTAGGAATCTATAAATCAAGATTTACCCTTCTGCGTTTCCTAATATCTAGGTAGAATGAGATCAAAATAGGACTATGGTGGCTCAGTTTGTGCCTTTTATGTTAACATGCATAGACTATTTTTAACATATTTACAGTGATTTGTTGAATGAGCGCACGCTACACACCAACACATGTAGGACAAGAAAGAGATGAACAGTTTCCTAAATAGGGTTGTGGGAGAATAATGCAAATATTAAGATACAATATGTACAAATTTGGCATGGAATTTTACCTATTTTTTTAAATTCGTTTTTAAAAATTATTATTTTTAATAAGGCTATATGTAGACATGCTGGGTAGACTCCCAAAGCTGCACATTGGCCTAGCTGTACCCATGTTGGTGGGTTTGCCCTCACTTACTAGCCTCTATCTGTGCCGTAGAATTTGAATTTACAATTTTGAGCGAAATAGAAAATGAAGACTGCGCCTTTTCTGATACTATGTACACATCCCTACCCTCGAGAAAAGCTTTGAGCTGCTGGTAAACTTTATAGAATGATGTTAAGGACTTTGGTCTGTGGTGCACAGATAACAAAAATATTAATTCTTAATATTTTAAAGATAAAAATATTAATTCTTAATATTTTAAAGTTGTCTTAAGAGGACTATACGGTCTGTTATGTTCATTTATAATACAGATGAGTGAATAACCTGTTTAGGGCTTGGTTGATTCTGGCAATCTGGTGGAAATTAGAGATTGTAGAAATGGTAGACAGTTGTCTTGATAATGATGGACATCTGTGGTTTCCTTCCTAGTTGCTTTCCCATACTGGAATTATCCTCAGCATATGTCTGCATTTCTCCACGTGGCTGTAGTGATTTTTCCGTGTTTTGCTGATGCTGTGGAATGGTCAAATGTTTGTGTCTCCTCTGGCACAGAAGCAGCATCCCCGTTAATGCAGTCGAAAGCTTCAGTAGTCTCCACCTTGTGTTGACTATTGGTTCCTTTTATGTTCAATAATATCCCAATTACTGCAGCGAGAAAAAATAGAGAAAACAAATGGGCTGCTCTGCATTTTTTCTTGTATGTCGTGGAGATGCCAGCACTGACCTGGCGACCCGAGTTGGATGCTATTTTCATTGCAAGGGGATGAATTTGCAAGAAATTCCCATTATCGTCCCTTCTTTACACTTGTTAATCACCTCATTTTCTTGTACATTTGGCAAGACCAGGCAGAACTCGCCTTGATTTCTGCAATTTCTGTAATTTCTTTTATCTGCAATTTCTTTTAGCTAGCTTTTTAAAAATTCAATTTATTTTTTTCTTAGTATACTACAGGTTAACTTTGTCTTTCCTGGGTCTGTTTTGGTTTCAAGCCTTGAGAAGACATAAGGGTGAATCTTCCCTAGTGGTTTATACCAGAGTGACTCCTTATTTTCTACCTCCCATGGACAAAGACTGTTGAAGAAGTAGAGGAGAACAGGAGTGACATTTGGAGCTGAATTGACTTTTCTTTGTCAATAGATTGATACAGAACAAGGTTGTTCCGGGACATCGAAACCCTTCTGCGTGTTGTGATCCTCAGATGTTGGTCCCAAGACACCCTCTGCCAATCCATTCTCAGCTCTGTAATCCATCAACGCATCTGAAGTCAGATGTTTTTTTCAGTCATCTGTCTTACACTGTGCAAGTCCTTCATTTGCAACTGATATTGGTTAAATCTACAGGAATCCTGAAGAAAATATTGGCAGCTCATAGTAAAACTTAATAACCTAAGCACAGAAGCAGGAATTGTGAGTCTCAGCATCTGTTGTACAGTGAGAATGTTGCCATTTCTGGTGACCGTAAACATATCATAAAGCACCAGTGTTGCACTCTCAACATCACAAGTTTTTTTATCTCTTTAAATTGAGAGAAACCTCCAAGAGAAGAATGAATCTATAATTCCTTCTTTTTCATTTTTTTTTCTGTGAAGATAAAAGGTATCCTTGAACACTTGTTTTGTGTAATCCTGGATACCTTGGAATGGATCAATTTGAATTTCTCGCTAGTTGAAAACCTTATATACCATATAATTTTCCCATCTATATGAGGGGATAGTCTACACTCAAGGCCACTTCTACTCTATCCCATTATCTTTATGCTATTTGATAATACCAGCACATGAGTTCAGATCCAGAAGAGCTTCAAAAGAATATTGACTCCTTTTGAGAAGAATTTAGAAATCTCCTCCCTTGAAATTCAGTGTCTAGGTTTTCTTCTTCATCTTGTTGTTCGTGTTTGGTTGTTAATGCTGTCCTATGTGTAAGGCCCTTGTAGAGGTTGAAAGAACTGTTCAAGTTTTGATCGTTGAGTTGATCTCTGTGCCCTTTCCACCATTCTAGTGTCCACCTTCATTAGTGACTATTCCTCACCTGGTTCCAAAACAACCTTTATTAGCAGGGAGCTAAGATACAGTGTTGCAGACCACAAGGAGACTACGTCTATAAAGAAAAATGGAACATTTTTAAAAGAAACTCTATAAATTTCCTGAGCCATAAAATAGAAGTTCATCAGAAGTTCATATTGATACCTTCCTGTTATTAGCAGATAACAGAACAGCCCGTTAGGAAAACAGCATATATATTCCAATAAAATCTGGGGATTCTGAGTCTCTACTGCCATTTTAGATATTCAAGACTCTCTTGAGGTGCCTTCATGGAGCTGGTAGGTACAATGTAGGTCATACAGGAGACCTGGGCTCTTCTGGAGTTACAGCTGAGCCAGATGAGATTCCTTGGGGCACCTGAAATGGTACTAGGCATTTGCAATTGCTTCTTCAGTGTTTTACAGACTAAGACTTAAGACATTTTGTAGAGATTCTTTTTCTATCAGGTATTTAATTCCCAATGTACATCTTCAGGAGAAGCATATGAATAACTCAGGTGGAAGGAAGTCATTGCCCCCAAAGGGTTAACTATTCAGAAAAATGTAACTTATTGTATAATATTGATATAAATTCTTGGGTTCAACACTACAGGACTGAAAGTTTTGCACTTAATTAGCCAGAATCCCCTGATATAAAAGTCTTCTGCAAGAAGCGTATTGACACATCAAAGGTTTGTTTTAGGTAGAAACCCATTTGTGAAGAAGTAGCATGGAAAGAGGACAGCTCCTTTACTAGAAGGTATTATTTTAAGACTTTTTCACTTATATTAGCCACCTTCCATTCCACTCTCTACATAGTGTTACGTATCTACAGTTTGAGAAGGGGAACAGAGCGAGCGATGCTCTAGGTTGTTTGCTTGTATTTTACTTCTAGACGTGGACGATACCGTCTTTCACAAAATCTCTACAATACCCTCTTTTTCTAGGCATTTTTTCAGATTAAATTGGATGTCAGAAGCATGCAATGAAAATAGTTACGGATTTTAAAATATATGTAACTTCGAATGACTGATAATTAAAAATGATAAGCGACAGCTAATATTATTCCCCAGTGAGTTCTCATATTATATGACAATAACTAAAATGAGTTTTCTGAGCTTCTTTCCATTGTCCTCTTGGTTCTTAGCAAATCTTTTATTCTAAGAAATAAATGTTGGCTAGAATGGAAGTGTTGGAAAAGACAGAGTGCTGGAGGAAGAGGTTGGGCAGTGTATGAGACTACACTCAAATTGCTGGAGATGCTTTATTTTTGTTCCTGTTGGTTCTACTGTTGATTCTGTTGAATCCTGTTGATTCTATGCAGCTTGTTAGCTGGGTGTCTTCTGAATAGTAGTGTCCTTTGAGGCCATACTTGCTCCCCGTGCTTCCTTGTGATGCCACGTGAGAGCTAAAAGGTGAAATGGTTCTGCCTGTGTCTTCTTCTGCTGTTGACCAAGCCAACAAAAATCAACTTCTCCAATCTTCAATCCACTCCCACTGTTTTTGAATGTCAAATGCAGATTTTCTGTGATAAACACCTCTTGAGAAGACCCTTCTGAAGTTGGGAAGGATACGCTCTGGATCCGTCTGTCACTTCTCTTGCCTTCTAGGGACATTGGAGGGTTTAAGCCTTTCTGTTGGACATCATTGCGTCTTACAAAGTTTTGCATCTTATTTTGAACAGAAGACATCCTTTTAGTCAACACTGGGGTGGGAGTTTACGGCAAATACCTGCTACCCAGGCACAAAATATTTGCTTTTAGCAAGAAGAGTAATTCTAAAAGGTTGCCAAGATCATAAGCTACCTCATCAAGAGCAAAGTAACTCATCTGAAAGCACGAATAGAATTACAGTGGCTTGGAAATTACTCTCCAAAATCTCCCAAACTAAGGAATCCCCTTCTGCTCTCAATAAAATTCGAGTTTTTAGAGACCTGCTGTTTATGATAACTTAAATCTTGGACTGGGAGACAATAAAGACCTAAGAGGCAGTATCCTAAGCTCCTCTGTGGAGAGAAGTTTCCTGTCTATCACCAAGCACTTATGGGATCCATCAGAAAATAGCTCCCTAACTCAAAGTGACACTCATCAGGGCCACAGAATTATTCCTTGGCTATTTTATTTTGTGTGTATTATATTTTTAATATGTATTTATGTATATATTTTGCATAACTTAAAAAGAAATGATTAGATGTATGAACTCAGAGCATTGGCAAATTTTTGCAGCTAAGATATATTGTGCTAGTGTAATGTTTTTCCTTTCAGATGGATTCATGCTGTTCATGTATAATTCCCTCTAAGCTTCTATAACACCTTTTTTTTTGGGTAGATTCACCTGAAAGGGAAAAGTTAAAAGCTGATATATGGTACTGAATGAGCAAGTTGAAGCAGAGGAGGCCCCACTGCCTCTCCTTCCAATTTGCTGTGTTGCAGGAGGCTATTGCAGTACTTACTGCTATAGTTGGGAAACATTTTTCTTGTTATTTAATTCAGATACTGACATAACGAGTGCTCTGCTGTAATGAATATTGGATGGGGTTGTGTTAATGTAAATGCACAGCCACCTCGCCGGTTCTCTCCAACCTTTATGGCTTTTTAGGAAAGAATTTTGAGAGCGCCACGGTTTGCATCGCGATGAAACGGGAGGATATTTTTATGGGCACTTAATTAACCATCTCCAGCACTCGTTTTCCCATGTGGCCTTGTTTGTTATTCAGGGAGATTTCACGTGGAAGAGTCTTTTAGGAGAGGATTGGGCTGGGATCAATATAATAAGACAGTGTAGGAAGGTAGAACTTAGTACTTTTATTTTCTTTCATGGCCAGTGAACAAGAAGGAGGGAATTAAGCCATATTCTATATGCTTATTGCTTTGCAGGCATATAATTATATGAAGCCATTAAGTTTGTGTTTGGCTTCCTGGAAGAGGGTCTCTATGAGTAAATAGGGCACAAATTGGGCTCTGCCATTTGCTTGGTCATTCCCGCTGTAGGGTACAGCTTGGAAAGTTCATATTTTAAGATGTTTGCAGCGCATTTCTAGGAGAAATAAGGGCCAACTGGGAAGAGTGGGGAGGAGAGCAGTGACAGAGGTTGGAGGTCCAGAAAACCCAATGGGTGAGATGCCAAATGTGAGTCATTTGGCCTCAGGAAGAGAAGCCCAAAGCAGAACGTGGTTCCAGTCTTCAGCTGTGTAAAAGGCTGCTGCAAAAAGCTGTGTAAAAGGTGAATTAGAAAAGTCCATGTTGGAAGGGACCTTTGGAGAACATCTTGCCCAACAGGCAATGCCCATAGGCATTTCCCAAGTTCTGATACATGTTCTTAAACTTTAACGTGGGAGATTTTATCTGAAGAGCAGAGATGTGTGTGTGTAGTAAAGTAAAAAATCAACGCTCATATACAGCTCTGAAATAATTAAAATATTTCTAGTGTTTTTCCCCATTATCATCAGCTATAACAGAGCTTGCAGGGAGAAGTTTTTGCTGGTTTATTTTCCTGCCGTTCTGATGCTCGACCTAGTTGGTACACGAGGTTGAACTTTAGTTTCTGAGTGACAAAGACTGTAAATGTTTTACTGTAAATAACTATAATTTAATCAGTAAGAGATAGAAAAAATAATTTGAAACATCCTTATCTGCCTGTTCTCTAGCCTATCCTCTAGTTCCCCAGTTCCTTCCCATTCTGCAGTTTCCCCTGCAGCCCCAAATTTGCTTTTTTTCTTTACCAATCACTTTTAGGTATAAGGAGTGTATGGATGTAGGTAGCTGATGTTGTTATTGGTTTCAAAATGTGCCTTTGGGCGTTAAAAAGTCCTTACTCCCATAGGGATCCACAGGATCCATAAGGCAACGTCAGGAACAGCAGCAACGCGGTGCTCCCAGCAGTGTGTGATCTGCAGCTGTGGATTTGTGTCTAAATATTTTCAATGACTTCTGTTTGCTATTTCCTTATTCAGCAAGGAGGATGAAATCTGCCCTGCACAAAATTACATCTAGCTAGTGATAAGATTTTCTATTAAAATTTCTATTTTATTTAATCTCCTTACTTTTCTAGTTTTACTTGCTTCATTTTTAATGCTAATTATAATGGAAGTGATAAAGTATGTTTACCGGCCACAGAACTGTTCTCTCCTTCCTTGTAAAGTCTGTAGACCTCTATTCGTTTCAAAATCTGAGTTAATTTTACTCTTGCCCTCCCTTTCTTTTGAGATTTTATGCGTATAAACACTCCGTTTCTCGCTTAATACAGACTTGTGAATCCCATTTCTGCCATCAGGCGCCGAATGCTCCAGGGAACGTGGTAGAGAACAGGCCTTGGCTCCGTGTCCTCATCTATTTTGTCAGCACAGTGTAATTTGCTGCACCCTGAAGGGAACCTCTGGAGATCTTAGGATTTGCTGAGTGCCTGAAGAGCAAATGCAGGAATTTAACCTACGTGGAGAAGGTCCTTGTGCAGCAAAGACCACAGAGGAAGGGCACTTGCTGCCTTCTAAAAATTTAGTCCCTGCGTCTTCACTGAGCAGTTAAATGACATAAAAGATTTTTATTCCCTCATTCCCGAGGGCGCTCAGATCATAGAATCATAGAATCACAGAATGGTTAAGGTTGGAAGGGACCTCTAGAGATCATCTAGGTGACCCTGCACACGCAGGGTCACCTAGAGCACGTGGCACAGGACTGCGTCCAAGCGGGTTTGAAGATCTCCAGAGAAGGAGACTCCACAACCTCTCTGGGCAGCCTGTTCCAGGGCTCTGGCACCCTCAAATGAGAGGACCAAGATGAGGACCACAAATTTGCCCTAGTTGCTGAGCTGATGGTCCACCTAAAGTAATGCTGTGCATGGCCCAGCTGCAGATGACTTATGGTGGCCTGTGGCTTCCAGCTTGAGGACACAACTTGGGAGCACCTAGAGCAATATCCTTGGCCATAAACATCCAGTAACCCAATGTAGTGATAGCATGACTTTAATATTGATGACTAAGCTACCTATGCTATCCTTTAAATGATTGCATCAGTAATCTTGGTAGGTTCATATTGTGCTTGTAGGTAAAAATGAACCATTTCCGAGAAAGTTCTCTGTGTGTTGTTAACTCTTGCAGATTCATGAGTCATAGTATTTTTTAAATGGACAGCTTATGCTTAAGCTGCTGTAAGGATGATTGCAGCTATTTTGTGCAGATCAAATATTTTGAAATTAAGCTGTAATTTTTCCACTGCTGATAGCAGTTATTCTGAAAAGACGGTTGTGAAGCAGCCTGAGCACAGTCAGCTCAGGGCCTTGGGTAAGAAGAACCTTCCTTCAGGGTTTGCCAGATTCAGTTCCTGCAGTGCAGCCAAATTTCTCAAACTCCTATGTTTGAAACCGGGTTCCTAAATCTATATTCAGCTGTTGATTTTATTGGAAGGTGTAGGAGGCTGGTCCTTTTTGAACACCAAGCTCCTCTAATTATGTAGGTAACATATTTTAAGATGTTATACTATGAATCATTCTCTTCCTTTATTAGAAATGACATTTCCATTTAATTTCCCAGTGGGATTCCGTTTAATGTTTTCAAAACAACATCAGTTGAAATCATATTTATTTTGGTTGTTTGCCCCTATAAAGAAATCTGTGTTAGAGGAATTGCAAAATTTAAAAAAAAAAGTAGATGAAGGAAGAGTTTTTGTACACAAAATATTTTTAAAAGTTCTTGTTATTTTCCTTTTAATTTAATCCCTTGAATAGCTGTCAAGCTTGTGAGAAGCTGTTTAGTTTCTAAGTGTAATATCAGGAACAAAGAATTTGGGGTTTCAGAATGTTCTTATTTTCATCGTGTTTGTAGTTAGTGAACCGCAGACACTTGGAGCTGCAGTGAATGAAGCTCATCTGTTGGTCTCCAGGTGCAGATGAGGAGGTTGGTCCGTCCTTGCAGCACGTTTATTGTCCTGTCAAGAAGGATTTTTCAGCCAGCTTGGTGAAATGTTGCTACGTTACTGCCTGGGTAATGTCTCTTCTGCTGAATCAAAAGGAAGGTCAAGTTTTTGGTCACCAAGGGGCATGGACTGCCTTAAGTCAAGCCAAAGCATGGTGTTTGGACACCAAAACATGATATTTAATATTATTCAGATACTATATTATTTTGGAGATGAAGAAGATTGATCCTAGCGATGTGGTAGATCTTTCTGTTCCTAGTATTTTATGGACCAGCAAGTTTTAGGGACCATCACTGATAAAATAACTCCAGGATGGATGAGACTTTATCCATCTTTGGGTTTGGTGAAAGCTGGTGTGTCAAATATAAATATAAAAGTGTTACGAAAAGTTAAAGAAAAAGAGATTACGTTTTCAGGAGAGTACAAAAAGGGAGAGAACTGGCAGGGGGGAAACAACACAGGTATAAGAAATAAGAGAGAAGAAAAATAATAGTATGCTGTTTATTAATAGGATTTATTATTGCTATTAGTGACCCTGATTGAAACGGTTTCCTTTATGTTTCTTACCGGATACATTTTCAGTAGGGTAAAAGAAAATATCTAATGTGTTTCCTTCTACCCCATGTCCTCTTTTCCTTCTCCTGATCTTTTACTTGTTTGGTTTTAAACATTTATGGGGGAAAAACATTTTAAAAGGGCATGTAGCACAAAGGTAATAATCCCAGTGCCGTGCTGTTTTATGGGGCAATAATCCAGCTCCCTTGTTTGAATAAACTCCCCGGCCTTCATTCTCGCAGCCTTTACCTCAGGGAACTGAGCTGGGTTATTGCCTTGTAAAGCACGGCCGCATTTTGCCTTTGATTAATTATAAACCTCTGCCTATCACTAGTCATGCAGCACGATAGAGGCATTAAAGCAAAACACGTGGAAATGCTAAAATGAGGGACCAGAACCTTCCCAGAGAAGTCTCTTCAAGCTACGAGATATATCCACACAAGCCACTTATTTTCTGCAACTATTAGGCCGAATGAGTAAGTAGTAATTAGATGTTAGTAAGGGACTTCAGTCCGAATGAAATGTAAGTTGTACCATCCCAATGAAATTTCAGAAAGTCGAGATCTCCTAAATAAATCTCAAATCTGGGTTGAAGGCCTCATGGTGCCATCTTCAATATGTTGAGGTTTTCACTCTTAGCCTGATTCTGCTCCCACTGCATGTTGTTACCTGACCTTGTCGGGTTTTTCTGGGGAATCTTTAAATCTTAAAATCTTAATCTTAAGCAGGTTTCCTCTTCTTGAATATTACAGACATGAGTACCTAAAAGAAACGTTTTCTTTCTCATTTGGCCTATGTAAAATAGCTACATGCTAATAAATCAAAATGATTTATATGGGTGATATGTTCCGATGAACAGTGTTATATTAAAAATGTGCATTGATAATTTAAAAATAATTGCAATATGGAGTCTTATTTTCACTTTAGTTGGAAATAAAATTATTTAGTAATCAGAATGGAAATTGGCGCAAAGCACAGGTTGCAGGAAGATGAGTTTTGGGAAGCACCAGGAAGCCTATGCATATTCAGAGCGCTGAACTGCTTGTTGCAATTGCAGCAAATCTCTAAAAAGGTCTATGGTGATGAGCCAATTCCATTTGAGAAAAGGGTAGCCCCACTGTGCTCTCACCTGCCTTTGCTACGTGCGGATTAATAAACTTTTCCTTCTCTGCATAGCCTCAAAACAGGTTTTCTTCCATCGAAATGAAGCACATTTCTGCACCTTCCCAGTGCCCCAATTTCTCATTGTTTAGCACAGATGAAGTCGGAGCAGAAGTGTATTTGGACTTAGCACAACTTAATTGGTAGGATATATGATCCAAATAAATTGTCTGGAGTTTTCACCTAATGTTCCCCTGCTTCAGTTCTGTTGCTGCCCTTCTGAACTCTAGTTATTGTTCTTCCTCTCTAGTTATCTTTGAAGAAGCAGAGATGCCTGTGGCAGTGGAGGAAAAATCAGAAGAAAATTTAAATGATTAATTAATGTAATCTAGTGTCTGTTTTACCAAGGGCTTTCAGGGACTTACTTATCTCGATTAATGAGAGAAATTCCAAGAGCAGGTTTTCAGAATAGGTTTCTAAAGAGTGTAAATGACATAGCTGCTGGAGGGAAAACGATCTTACACCTCTTTAGGGTAAGCCACCCACTGAATTAGTGTTAAGAAAGAACATGTTTTTAGAGGTTTGTTTTCTATTTAGTTATTATTTAGTATTTGTAAAAATGAAGCTAGTGCACATTTTCTTTGAGGTTGTGATGGACAGAGAACATAAGTCACAAATACAACCATCACCGGAATTAATTTTAACTAGCATTTTTCTATGGATCATAAGTACATGAATTTTCCCTTATAAAAAGTAGGCATTAACTTGGAGTTAATAGCTCACAGTTTGATTATATAGACTATGAACTGGAAGTCTACATAGGTTTGGGGAGAATTTGGTCTACAGAATTCTTTAGATCTGAATACTTCCCTCACTAGAGAAGCCTTAGAGGTAGATCCATGATTACATGATTAGGTAGTGTTTGTTTTAGTTTCTTAATTTAATGGAAAATGGGAAGTCTGTGGCTCCTTTGGATATTTTCCCCCCAAATTCCTTGCAGTACAATAACAGTTCTGCAGCTTGCAGCTTCTCTGCAGCTGGTGGAGAAGTACAGACAAGTTGTAAATACATAACCTTAAATAAAATGCATAGAAAAGGGAGGAGATGACTTTTGCACCCCATACATTCTTATTTGTAAGTTTTTATTCCAAATTAAAGTATAGCGATGAAATCTGGAGATTGAAAGATGAAATCTGGGTCCTGGAATTGTACATGTCTTCCAAAAAGTGACCAGGCAAAAGCAAGGAATAAACATCCAGTGAGGAATTTTGAATGCAAGTATCTGCTTCGGGCCAGGCAGTTCAGGGACTGCCTGGAAATTGTGAAAATTCCCTGGAAACTGTAAAAATGCTGTAGGACAGTGTCCGTCGGTGCTTCCCCTGCTCTTATGCCCTTCTCTGGACATCTGTTGTTGGCCAATACTAGAGAGAACAAAGGTCTGAGTTGGAGTTTCTCTTGCTGCTGATATTTTTGTTTAAAAAATATTCAGCTAAATGTTTTAATCCTTCTAAAATATTCGCTTTTTGTTTCTTTGGCAATCCCTCCAAATGTACTAATTGATTCTTTCCTGCAAAATTTTGAGTTAAGGACCTAATGGTTGCTACCACTGAAGAAAGTCATCAATTCCTGCCCAGCTGTGGTGTGAATGAGGAGCATCAGGAAAAGGGTTTGTGAGGCCAGGAGCAGCCCTGCCTTTGAGCACATTGACTCCTCTCCCCAGTTTGGTGTCATCCATGAAATTTATAAAGCTCAGCAAGTTCTTCACCACGTTAAATTCTGGTGTCTCCAGTATCAACCATTGAAGATCCAAGTCGAAGTGTTTCCTGCAAAGTGTAATCCTTGCCCAGGCCCTTTTCAGTTCATCTGTCAAAAGCTGCAGAAAGATTCCCCAAACCCTGCATCAAATTATCCTTTTTTTTTCCCAGCATGGTACTGAAACCAATACACCAGTTCAAAGAGCAGAAGCAGAACGAAATTTTTATATATATATATATTTATGTATTCAATTAATGCTGTACTTCTAGTTGGTCACCCATCTTTTTGTCTTCTTTCCCTTCCAAAATAGGTTGGTTGATTGAAAGATATAATTAGCTCAACATTTATTTTGCTGAGATACCTCCATTAGAAGGGTTCCTAATAGCCAGATATTCAATGATGGAATGAAAATGCAAAGGGAATAATATTCTTCAGTGCTAAAAATGTATACTTAAATGTGGCTGTGGAGACTACAGTTGTGTTAATTCAAAAGATTAGCCCGTTACTCTCCCTTTTTCAAGTATTATGGTCAAAGTATAAGCTGACACTCGGGAGACCAGCCTGACAGTGACACCGTGCTGAATATGAGGTAAACTGATGGAGGAGAAAGCTGGAAAACAGAGGCAGAAAAAGGGAACTCCAGGCGTTTTGAGTGGGTAAGTTAGAGATGTGAAGGAGGATGGCTTGAGGAGGAAAAGTGAAGAGGGTGCTGCTTTCCCAGTAAGTATGACATGGAATTTCATCCCTCGGTGAAAACAGGGACTGAGACATGGAATTTCATAGGGCTCACGTTAAGGTCCCGAACTATAGAGGAAATTCCCCAAAAGGAGGTGAATGAACTGCCTCCTCGTTCCCACTGAGTGCAAAATAAACAGCACGATGCCCAGGTGAGCCAGTCACCCTCTGCGGGTCTCCATGTATTCCCAGATTCTCAGGACATCGGTCCTGGTGGGCTGGAAAGAGGACTAATCCACTAACAATTTGCAAAGACATTATGACTTTTCTTCTTGTATCTCACAAGATTTTATTTTATATCTTACATGTGTCCATAGCTTCATCAAATGAGGGCATCTACTACGCCAACATTTTTAATATCAAAAGGTTTTAATAGAGGTGAAGGGACTCTTGCTCTTCTAACGCGTGCATAAAATACTTCCTTGGAATACAAAGCAACTGCTTCCATGAACCATAAAACAGCCCCAATGCACCAAGGAGCTTCTTTATCCAACCCAAGGATGCTCCTCCACAAATGCAAGCACAAATGGCATCCCCTATGGCTCTTGTTTGAGGGAACCCTCTGGCAGCAAGAGGTCTCTTCCTTCATTGACTGTAAATACGCTGTGATTTAAACCTGTTGGCAAGGTTTAAGCAGGGCTAAGTCCTTGCTTTAAGCATAAAGCCTTAAGTGACACTTTGAGGAAGGCTCACGGCCACACTCCGGGATTCCAAGCGCCTCTGCCGGGCGCTCCATAGTCACAGGAACCAGGTGCCTCTGAAGAGTTTGGGATGAAGTGAAGTGCCAGCCTCTCCTTAGGGACTGCAGGTATTTCTTGGATATTATCTATATAGCTGAGGTTCTCCCAAATGGGATTTTGCTGGCCATTGCACTAGAAGCGAGCGGGAAAATACTTAAATGCCACAGTAACTTCTAGTCTAAACTGCTTTCTGCTAGATCAAAACCTGCCTGCTTGGAGGAAGAGAAACTTCTGGTCTGGAAAAAACCCCTGTCCTACCTATCATCACCTGCTCCCTCTAAATATCAGTTCTTTTATTCTGTTTTTATTCTGTCCTTTCTTCTGTTTTCTTAGTATCTGTAATCCTTCTCATGTCTCTGTTACCTTCTTGTTTTTCTGTTCCTCCTCCCTTTTTTTTTTGTTTAATTTGTGCATTCTTTTTGATGTTTAGCTGCAGGCATTGTGGCTTTGTCAGTACATTTAAAATACTGAGTTTTAGTGCTGCAGCTGCACACATAATTTTAAAATAGCCAAATACAAATTTATAGCCTGCCTTTTTTTTTGCTCTACATTTATATTGCAGAAGCAAAATCTAGTATTAATATTGCTGTTGAAAATGAGATTCTTTCCAAAACATGAACCTGCTGAATAAATGAAGGATCCTGCAAAGCATTTCATGTCGGGTACAAGATTATGCCTTGGTGCTGTTACCTGTTCAGAAAAGCATTTTCTGGGTTTGGCCGTTATATGATCTATAGTATCGCACTCTTTTTTGCTTTTCTCTTGTTGAGATAATTTAACGACTTGGTCTGTTACACCCTTCTGGATGCAGAATGACACTTTTCAGTGCTGACTGTTCTAAAATCTCCTTTTCCTGATCGCACTTGTTTGATCCACATATGATTCTGTGCTAGCTGAACCCAAGGCTCATCAGCCCTCCTCTGATGGGCAGAAGACGATGCTGTGATCACCAGTAGTATAAGCCTGTAACCTTTGTGTCAACCTGTTTTTATTATATCTCTGTATTTTTGCATGGTAAATACACTGGACTCATCTTGATATATTGCTATATAAATAGTTACCAAACCTTGAGGACATTACGATACTGTGCTAGGAGTCTTCAGAATTAAAAGATTTTTCCTTTGCATTATTTTCTTAGGGTACATTTTTTTAAATCAATCATTACATTAAATTTATCTGCATGTTATTAATATCCATCATTATTATTGATACTTTGTGATTGCAGTTGCCTAGCAACAGAAAAAAAATAAAAAAAGTGAAGAATAGAGAAAACTACTTCTTTTTTTTATTAATTTCAAACTCTTTTTAATTGGAAAAGCTACAGGGAAATTTGAAAAAAGTCCCTTTTCCTGATTGGTAACTCTGTGGTAGTTGTTACTAAGCCTTCAAGGCCATTTGCCATAATCCAAACATTTTCCTTTTGCTTTTTACAATAAACATCTACCAGTACATTGTGTGTAGGGCGTCTTTCAGTACGATAATTCCACAGCTCTTACAGAGACAAAAACTTGGTTTGAAATATCCAATTTACTATAAAGAAAAGAAACTTCTGCACTGCCCCAGAATCCTTTTTCTGTAAACTCGGGTATTAGCAACATTATCTTGATCTATCAACTTCATATTGTTCTGTGCCGTGCTTGGTTTTAGTGGCCTGTTGGTTTCCTTTTTCCATGCGTACAATTCTTTAATAAGGCCCCCAACCCTACCTTTGGATTCAGAGAGCAAAGTTTGCAATTCATGACATTTTGCTTTTTACACAGAGAATTTGTACACAGGTCCCGGATCCAGATTTGCTCTGGATCAGTATAAATTCCAGTTCCAAAAACCATTCTGGTGCCAGGAATGAAGCAATACAGTTAAAACTGGGACAAGTGATAGGAGAATCTCTTTCTTCTGCATATCTAGGCAGTTCAGAAAATCTTCCTACACTTTCTGAGATGCTTTCTGGAACCGTGAGAGACATTTCAAAGAACTTTCCCCTTCTCACAGGGGTATGTGCGTAATCATCTTTGCTGGAACGAGTTCCTTTGGCATGCTAATGAATTCTCCACTCCAGGAAGGTTTTTTTCCTACAAAGTTGCCTTGCATCAGATCTAATGCTGTTAAAAGCACGCAGATTTGGCTCACGAAACATGGACCGTCATCATTTATGCTGCTTCATGAAACTGTGGCATGCACGACAGGAGAGGATGGTTGCCTGAGACGACTGTTTCTAGAGTGGCAAACAGAACATGCTAAGCTGGAACTTTGCCCTGCTGGCTCTTAGATGATGCTGTTAAAGGTCTATATTAAGTACATCTTAAGTAATCAGTAATTATCCAAAAAAAAAAGAGAAACAAGAAATTTCTGAGGGAAGAGAATATAAGGAATATTGGATGCCCATGCTATTCATTTTTTAAATGTTCTCCTCTGAGCTCTCTTGCCTGCCTTTTACAGTTCCCTTTTTAACGAGTCTGCATGGGAGAGCTCAAATCCCTGGTCACCGTGCAAGTATAGATGAGCCTCTCATTTTGATATCTCGAAGGCTCATCCTGCCTTTTGAGAAGAAAACAGCGTGTAGAGATGGGAATAATCCGAATATTCTGACTGTGCTTCCCGGCGAGCATCTGTCCTGGCACGGGTTGGAGGGATTGGCAGCCAGGCCCGTACGGGAGATGGGAATTCAACGTGTCGGGGTATGTGACAGCTTGTGTTGATGTGCATTAGCAATGCTGCCTAATGGAAACGTATACAGTAGCAATCTTGGTGCAATCTGGGCTCGGTGGTCAAACCTTTTGGTGTTCTGAATGTGTTATTTTCGGTAGGGGAAAATAACACTTTCCTATGGGCATGCAAAGAATATTAATGGGTGGCTGCAGTACTCAAAAACATGTTGAAGAGTGATGAAAAGGAGAGATGTTGTCTACTAGATTTCCAAACACATCAAACATCCATCTTCTATTTTGATTGTCTTGGAAATTAGGAATGGAAAAACCGAACATCCAGTCCCTAAAGTTCTTTTTGAAAATCATAAAAAGGCTCAATTTTGTTAATAATTATTAACAGACAAAAGATAATAATAGATAGCAGATAATAATATATAATTAAATAATCCTATAATAGATTAGTACTACTCCATCATTAGGAATAGTTCTTAAAACTGCATGAGGAATGATACATCTGCTGATGCTGTCTGCATGACTATGTGGAAATAGCAGAGAGAAATAAAGACCAACCACAGGAATGATTTTGGAGATGAAAAGCAAGCCTTATGATACGGCTCTTAAAAAACCCCAAGTCTGTTTTTGATAGGGAAGATCAGCCCTCAACTTGCTCCTTGTTCTTCTTTATATATGGAGAAGATTCCTACTAAGTCTACAAAAGTCTAAGACAGAAAGAGTGAAGTTGAGGGTGGATAAATTCCAGGAGAAATGGACAGAAATTGGGTAGGAATGCATCTAAAATGAGTATAAAGGAGTTGTCCTTACAGAAGAATGAGATTCTTATACTGTCTTATAGTGAAATGAATTATTGTATGAATTATTATTATATGAATTATTCTTAAATGAATTATGTGTAGTCACCCAAGGAACTTCAATACTGAATTGTATGTGACTTTTGATGTAAATTGCCATATGTCACCTTTTTTCTTAGTACTGATCAACTCATTGTTTATACCGATGTTTATATCAATGTTTTAAGTCACGGTTTATAGTGACTCTCCTAGTGCCCTAATATATTATTAATATTACTGTATCATTTAGTCATAAAAGTACAGGGCCTTATAATGAACTGTGACAAGAGAGAAGTAATGAAGAACATTAGTAGATAGATCTAATGACACAGAAAATAAGCAATTCACTCACTTATATCTCGATCTTTTATATATGCTCAACTGCAGGAAAAATATGGGGGGAAAAAGGCTTTTTATTAAAAAAATAGCTACACAGATTGCTTACAGGAGGCTTAAGTGACAGGAATGACTTTGCAGGAGCAGAGGAGATGTAGGACCATCCAGCCCTGCTGTCCTGCTGGTGGGAGGACAACTACTTCCCCCTGGGACAGCTGAGTACTGGAGAAATGATGTTGAGATGTCCTCAACGTTGTGAGTTTATCCCGAGATTCCTTATGTTGGGAGAAGAGTGAGAAACTTTTGAGAAGACATTAAATATCCCAAGCAATGGGTGGTTAAGATCCTCTCGTATTTCTTTGCTTCTTGAAGGAATGACTTTAACTTGGTAGGTTTTGTTTCTTTTGTTTAAGGATGTGTTCAGTTCTTCTTAAAAAAAAATAAAAGACCTTTTTGATGAGATATTATCATTAAAATAGCTGCATTAAATTCGACATCATGAATAATTCATAACGTAATTTTGAAAAAAATTGCCAGCCAAAACTGCAATAATTAGTTTTATGTGATAGGAAAAGCATTATTTTCTTATTTAGACAGGAAGTGAACATTTATTTAGATACACTACTCATAGTATACTAAATTACAGCATAAACTAGTGTTTGTAATTTTTTAAAAAATGACAACTTAATTTAAAAACCATCCCTAAGATGCGAACTTATGTATTGCCACCTACCTGATAAAATTGATTACTTTGTATATTTATGCATTTGCTGTAACGTAGGTGATTTTAATATGTTTGCACATTTAAAATTGGACTTGAGCCCATGATGTTGCCTTTTATGAATTTGTTTGCATCTCATTCATAATATTTTGAGTAGTAATAACTGAATTTTGAACTGAATCCTGCAGAACATTGTGCTTTATTTACCAGCGATATAGAGATTCGAAGCAAAAATTTCCAGGTATTCACTGAATCAAACCGAGTAGCATTTTTCCACGTACGATGAATCGCATTTGTGTACAACACATAGGATGCAATTTTATTTCTTTAAGCTACAATTGGCATATTTTTGTAAAAGCAGACTGCTGGAGTATTTTTTTTTTTGCTGGTGACAATTAAATGTTGCAAAGTGACTTTGCTTTCCTTGGATAAAGTCGATTGCTATGAGCTGTGCGACCAGGGAGGAGAAGGAAGAAGAGGGCACCTTGCAGTGTTGGTGGCGCGATTGCTTGGCTACTATCAGATGTAGCCCTACGGGGCTTATATATTAGAATCATAGAATCACAGAATGCTCAAGGTTGGAAGGGACCTCTAGAGATCATCTAGTCCAACCCCCTGCACACGCAGGGTCACCTAGAGCACGTGGCACAGGACTGCGTCCAAGCGGGTTTGAAGATCTCCAGAGAAGGAGACTCCACAACCTCTCTGGGCAGCCTGTTCCAGTGCTCTGGCACCCTCACTGGCAAGAAATTTTTCCTTAAGTTCCTGTGGAACTTTTGGTGTTTCAGGTTGTGGCCATTTCCTCTAGTTCTGTCGGTGGCCTCCAGGGAAAAGAGGCCAGCACCATCCTCCTCACTCCCTCCCTTGAGGGACTTCTAGACACTGCTCAGGTCCCTTCTCAGCCTTCTCTTCTCCAGGCTGAACAGGCCCAGCTCCCTCAGCCTCTCCTCATAGGGCAGATGTTCCAGGCCCCTGATCATCCTTGTGGCCCTGTGCTGGACTCTCTCCAGCAGCTCCACATCCCTCTTGTCCTGTGGAGCCCAGAACTGGACACAATACTCCAGATGTGGCCTCACCAGGGCTGAGTAGAGGGGCAGGATCCCCTCCCTCGACCTGCTGGAGACGCTCTTCTTAATGCACCCCAGGATCCCATTGGCCTTCTTGGCCACAAGGACACACTGCTGCCTCATGGTCACCTTGTCGTCCACCATGACACCCAGGTCCCTCTCTGCAGAGCTGCTCTCCAGAAGAGAGATATTCTGCATTAGATGCGTCTAGGAGCTAGGATAAAATAAAACATGGAATAAAATCCTATTCTCAAAACAGAGGCAAGGTCCTGGAGTGGGAAACAAAAACGACATTATTAAATCGGTGTGATAGAGCATCCAGACAAGCAGGGTGACTGGGATGGATATAGGTGGTCACCATCCTGGCGTTTCCCAACTTCGGAGCACCCAATTGTACAACTGTTGCTTGACTTGAGTGAGTTATTTGAATGGATTATTCGTATGGTCTATTGATTTCTATGGGAGGCCTGTCTGAAACCTTTTCAAGGGATGTTTCCCTACATTTTAGTAAAGCCGTAAACATGGAATGGTACCTGGGCATCGGTCTACCTGGAACTCCCCCCTGTGAAGGCACTGTAATGAAGCCAGCACATCTAAAGTAATCCTTAATATTCTAGCCTTAATACTTAATATGTTTTTTTTTTCCATATATCACCCCTGATGATTTTGGGCCCACATCATTAGTGACTGGCACCTAGTTCAAAGAACTGCCAAAGATTCATCTTCTAGGAGGACCCACTAGTGCTCTTTGCGCTGTGCAGTTTTCTTGTGCACAGTGAGTTTAGAAAATGTTAGCAAATAATTCTTTTTTCCCCCGTTCCATTAAAGGCATCATCAGAGTTGCCTTCACACCCGTTTTGACACCTTTTGTAACTTCAGATTCTGCACAGACCGGAGCGTACTCATTTCATCAAAGCTTGGATATGCAAACTTTTGTTGTGCTAATGTAAGCTCCCTCAGGGTTCTCCATGGCACTAGCACGAATTCTAACATTTTGACTCCTGCACTGCTGGATTTTGTGTATGTCACCTAAAAAGCAGCGAGGATTTTGTTTCTTTTCTTGTTGTTATTGCTAGCTCTTTATTCCTTCAAAGGCTTTTCAAGACGTTTCCCTCCACTTTTGCAGATGCTCTGATTTCTTTCCACACTTTAAAGCCGGGAGAAGATTTTCTCTGTTACTTTTTGAACTGACAGGCTCTTTCTGAGCTTTCAAAGGCACTGCAAGATCCAGGGTTGTGTCGTTATCAACACTGTCAGGTTCCTTCTGCAGTAACAAAAGAGCCAGTGGAGACTCTCTGCTCCGAGATGAGCATTTATTGTGGATGTGCACAAATCCTGCCTGGGATTTCTCCTCATTGCTCCTTGCCTAGCTGGTATCTATATGACAATTGTGTTACATGTAGCAGCTGAAAGTCATATTGCCCATGCAAAGCAAACGGCCTTTTTCTCTGGTGCAATTTTGCATGAAGAATACACACCAAAAGTCATAATTACACAGCAAAATGAAAAAATTCAGCAGATGAAAAATGCAAAATGAAATTTCTCACATTTTTATGTGAAAAAAATCTACTGGGTTGCTGAAGTGGCTTGATCTAGCTTCCATGGGGTTGCCTGTGAACCTTATCGGACATCTAGGGTGCTTGATATCAGAAAGAATTAAGAAGAGAAGTTCTGCAATGCAATTAAAAAGAGTCAAGAAGAAAAGGAAACTTTGCTCCATTGAAAAGGGGAAAAACCCCACAATTTTTAAGCAACAAGATAAAGGACTAGGTTTCAGCTGTGTTAAAAGCAGGCAAGAGCCCAGCATCATAAATGATATTTAAGTTAGCAAGACATGAGAGCAAAAGCACATGGGCTTCTGTATTGAAGAAGGAAATTTTCAGATAAGCAGAATGTTTAGGAGGTGGCAAGTCCACGACGACTTTATCGAGCTCAGTGGTTTTAGCTTGCAAGGTCCTATGTTCTTCAGAGAGCATAAGAAATAAACCCGTCTTCAGTACAAATTATGGCTTAAGAAAAACCCTGAATTTCAGGACTTGGGCTCAAATTTGGCTCTGTTTTATCAGCTGGGAACTTTTGACAGTAGGTCACGTTAGGGTTGAGGCAAGTGAAGTGACAAAATACAATGTCATGTTACATGATTGCATTATTTTAAAAGAAGGAAGATTAACCTGTTCCTTCTGCTAAAAATAGATGGATATTTTCAGTTCATTTTCTTAAAAATAGCTTTGTTTTTCTTCACGTTCAAGTGTTCTGCTAGTACATCTCTTGAGATTTTAGTTTCAGTTTATTTTGCTAAGATTTTAACTAAAAGAGGAAAAAAATGGGAATTTAAGACAAATTGGTTTTACTCGAAGAATTAAATCGCAATCACTATTAAGGCATCCTGGGTTTTGCTCAATATATTTTTAGGTTATTTTCAGTCCCACAGACCCAAAGAATAGTATATTTTGAAAACTAAAATGACACAGTGGTTACAAGAATATAATTTCCATACTTTGACTTTGTGATTTTTCTACGCTTTAGGTCATGGTACTTTAAAAGCAAAAAGTATTGTAAAACAGACTTCCATGAGAAGAGCATATTATCCTCAAAATTTGATTTCTTTAGGACATTGTGTTATGTTTCTTTTAATACAGAGATTGACATTTTTACTAGTTGGAGGTTTTAAAAAACTGCGTTTAAGGACTGAAATGGAGGGAATTGAGATAGGTACATAGGTTAATACGATCCATTCATTTTATGAATTTCATATGAAGAATCCTCATTAAGTCGTGATGGAGGGACCTTTAAGCATACTTAAAATACTTATTTACAGTTACATCCTGGGCATGAAAGCAAATGAATACGTGCTGATGGCATTTTCATAAAGCTAACTAACTAAATAACTTGGAAGTGTATTTATGATAAGGATTTAGGGAAAATATTTGTGATATGGATTATTATCACTCCATTGCCTGCCTAGAATTTTTATTTTCACTTTTCAGTGATTTAATGTCATGTTCTGAATAACTTTAATTAGATTTATGTTGGACTAAAGCATTAAAATGCTATTTACAGTTTACTTTTTCAACAGCAGAAATCAATAAGGAATAATCTCTCATTTGCCTCTCTGGATCACTGTCTGCACAGTTCCAAACTAAAGGGAAAAAATGTGGCTTGAGGCCTTCCCTTCCAGGAGATACGGTTAGCAGTTGGAGCAGAGCAAATTGCATTAAAACTGTGAGGAATGGGGCAAAACTTTGGAGTTATTCTCCATAGGAGAGGAAATGGTTACTGTCCGGCAGTATACGTAGGGAAAAATATATATACATAGAGAAAACAGAAGTTTTATGGAAATTCACCCTAGTAGGGCATTGGATACGGTGACAATCTGGTAGCAATGGGGTAGAGAAGTTCAGAAGGTCACATAATTTGTTTGAAATAACCAAATACAGAAAGTTTTCACTCAGGGTTTGTAATAGGAGTTTACAGAAGACTTCGGCAATGAGTAAGTGCAGTGACCACGGCAACTTTCCTGGGAAGGGAACTTTTCCATGGAAGTGCAATGGGTGTATGGGGGACACGAGCGTGGCTGGAAAAAAATCTGCTTTTCAATTTTAGAATTGCTTAGAAACTTATTTCTGGAAAACAGAGGCTTGAATACCCTAATTCCTACTGCAGACTCCCCAAAGAGGTCCATTCCCGAGGAAGCCCTCTGGAGTAAGGACTTTCTAAGATCTTCTAATGACCCATAGGATCATATTATCTATCATCTAGTTTAATGACAGCAGCGAAGCAGAAAAGAAAACTGTACAGGAAAAATGCTATTGAGATCGTTTCTTACCACCTCTGCTCTGGCAAGGAGAGACCATTGCTTTTAGCAGACTGACCATTAATGATGTACCTTCAAAAAAGGTCTGCTTGGTAGAGATGGATGCTCACAACTTGTTTTTTACGATAGAAATCCTCCATGAACTAATTTGTTCTAACTACACACACAAAAGTACAGGTCTGTGCCATTTTTATGTTGCTATGAGGATCTTCGATAATGGGACAAAAAACTCACCAGCTCGTAATTACGATTCCTTGAGCTGTGACAACCCCAGTTTTTATCATGGATACAAAAGGCAGGTGCTATTCCCAGGAGGACAGATGACTTTCACTTGGAATCCAATTTAAATATTTTTTATTTCAGATGTGACATTTTGCATAGGCTATTCTTTTACCAGCATAAATCATTTTGGTCAATTATATATATTCACATTTAGCCGAGTTACTTTCCGACTCAACACTGTTCACTCCAATGATGATGGGGAAGAGTAAACAGAAGACGGTTTCCTGCCACAGGTTAATCTTTAAACTGAAATCTGTATTGATCAAATTCGTGATAAAATATTGCAGTTCCCAAAATAAGCCTTGCTTAGGGATTACCTGATTGTGTTCATATGTCTTCGAGGGTTTTGGAGGCATTTGTTCCGGATTAATAACAGTCTTGCACAGAAGTGTCAGAGCATTTCAAGCCCAGATCATACGCTGTTTCTCAGACTGGGATAAAACAAGTATTTCCTTTTGAACTTTTGTCTTTTTTTTTTCCTCATACTTTTTCAGCTATAATCATGCTACCTTGCTGAACAAAGTAAACTTTTAAGTCTTCTTATCTTGGAGGATGAAAGTAGTTTGACTGCCGTTCAGGTTTATGTGTTTGGTGCCAGCCCATAGATAAAATTTTGTAGAAGACTGCTATTTTAGCTATTTTGCCAGCATTATTTGTGCTGAATTCTTTGATTCTGGTCCCATCTGCATGGGTCTGTGCAAAATCCCTTTAGCTGTATGTTCACCAAGCTCTTGTGTTTAAGGATACATCATTGGGCTCTATGTGCCTTAAAGCTTCTTGGATTTAAATAGAGCCTAGATTCTGTTTCTGGATGCTGATGCACACCGTTGAGGAGCAGCTTCTCTCTTCATCTCTCTCTTTGGAGGGCAGAGACACAGAGATTTAACTCTTGAGTTATTTGAACTTTGCTAATGTAAACTTCATGTCCTCAAGGACTCCAATAATGTTAGCACTCTAGGTTCATGGTTCAGCAGCTTGTGATAAATTAAGCAAATAGATAGTGTTTACACAGCTTGAAAGGAAAAGTGGCCTGGACGAAACCAGTAAATTCCAGCTACCCTTTCATTTTACGCTTTCTCCAATGTCCTTTGAGGTTCAGTTGGGTTTCCATGGGCTTCCTTCTGCAGCTCTTGCCTTGTAGAGTCTACTCTTGGTTAGTCTCCATGAAAAAAATGAAACTCCCTTGTATAGCTGTATCATAAGTGTTTGTTTTTTGAGAGTAAGAGGCTTTGAGAAGATTTGGAGGGACTGATTACTCACAGCTTCTTTCAAAGAATTATTCTGCATGTTTTTGTTTGAGGGAATGATCATTAAAATTTCAGGATGGACTGCAAGGCCCTGGCCAGATGGACATGGGGTCCCAGGACCACGTAGGCTGGAAGAGGCGCCCCAAGATTTCTGTGCTCAGAGCTTTGTCCAGCCAAGGTTTGAATATCCAAGGATGGAGATTCTGCTGGCATTTTGAGCCCAAACACTCCAGTATTTGACCAGATCCAGATGTCTGTACCGCCCTGTCCTACTTCGTACTTCCAAGAAGAACCTGGCTTTATCTTCCCTACACCCTCCAAATAGACATTTGCAGACAGCAACAAAATCCCCTCTTGGCCTTCTCTTCTCAATGCTGTTCTTTCAGTCTCTCCTTGTATGGCCTGTGTTCCAGTTCCTACCTATCTATCTATATTTCTATCTACCAATATGTATCTACATTGGTAGCCCTGTATGTATATGCCCATATGTATATATACAGTCATTATAGTAAATAACAACTTCCACATCCCTGAAGCCATGGATAATATATAATGTCATTAAGCAATCCTATAATAAATACTTCATTCCTATAATAAATACTTCATAAAGTCAATCTGACTTGAGCAAGCTGACTTCACACAGGCTACATAGATGGAATCACATATTTTTTAAGTCAACGGGTCATTTTTGAATGCATTTGGAAAGAAATTTTGATTCATTTGGTAAACCTTTAATATATAGGTTCTAATTCTGTGTTGAAGTGCAATTTTCTTCTTTTAAACTGTGCACCTTCATTACAGTGTTTATCTCTGTAAGCTGCTACACATATAAAGAGGGCAACTCGGCATATGTTTTAAAAATGCAAAATACTGGAAATTAATATTTACTTTTGGAAACTAGAGCTGTGGAAATACCATAAAATAAACATAGGAAAAATGAAAGGAGAAAAAGGGTGTAATATATAGGAATGTGTATTTTTGTAACCTGTCAGGATCTGGCATGAGCGTTCATATTTTAAATAGCACGTTGTCTTCTTATTACTTTTATTTTAATCCTATTACTTTTACCTTGGTTATTAAAAGAACAAATGATGATGGAACTTGGAGAACGAGAATGGAGGACCAGGGGATGCAGAGCACTATTTGCAAATCTTTAAACACGAAGTCGCGGAAAGCCAATGGTTTCCGAAAAGGGACATTTCATGGAATGATTTATCCGATATGGCATTGCCATTTGTTGTATAATTTCCGCCTCGTTGCTATGGGAACCCGTTTTACTGTTGCAGTGATGGTTAATCAGGATTTGTAGTTCTACCGTTTTTACCACAAGGCCTTCACATCCGTACGGGTTAAATCATGGTTCTCGGTGACAGGGGCGTTCGTCAAATGTTATTGCCAGAAATAAAATCAGACCAACCTTCCTGTCGTCTTTCTCGCCGTTACCAGAACCGAGGAGCGCAAACTGAAGTGAACTTTTACAGGAACTCAAGGATTTTGCCTCCGTGGAATTCGTTCTGCTGGTGCAATTCCAGGAAAAGGAGGGGAAAAAAAAACTTTTGCCTTATGACGTATTTGATTTTTCATTTAAGTGGAATTGAGTAATCCGGGGATGCACTTTTTACATATTCCTTCTTTAAGCACCTCTTAAGATCGAATTAAAAGCTTAAGCTCAAACACACCTTAAGTTGCCTCCCTATATTATCAAAGGAGAGGGAGATGTGTCCGTGTGTCGGCTTGATTTGGCACTAAAACCTTTAGATATCTTAAGACGTTGTAAATTCGCTGTTTCTTTTCAGTCTTACTTCCATTTTTACAGCAATCCTTGCAAAGTCACTTGGTGGCATGTCAGGAATAGGGACAAAAGGGCGAATGTTGTAGATTGCATTACCCTTTACTTCTGCTAAAGGAGGATCTCGGGGTCAAAGAAGGCGACTTCTCTGCTCATGATATTGCTCTGTCATTTGTCAGGTGAAGAGAAATTGGAAGAAGAATCGTTTCGCTCCAAATTTCCTCCCTTAGTGAGCTCAAGAGCTGAGCTGAAGTATTTGCACACCCGCAATGTAATGATAGGTATTTTTGCATGATTTTCTTATATATCTTTCTACACTCTCTACTCCTAAAACTCATTCAAGTTGGGAAAAAAAAAAACTTGGGAAATTAAACTGACGAAGTGCTGTTGTGGAAAATCCCCATAAAACTTGTGAGGATGGCGAACTGCCCCATTCATCTCAATGGGAGTTTTGTGTTGAAACCCAGCAATGACCAAACACGTGCCAACGTTGTCCGGGTTTCCTGCTCATGCTTTGTATGGATTTCTTCCCTGAAATGCTGCTCTCAGAGCCCTAAAGTCCTGGATTCAGTTGTCAGAGCCCCATGTCTTCACACCCCTGGCCGGTCCCTGATGTTTGCCCAACATCCAGTTGGCAGCATGCAATCGGTGCTGGATTATAGCATGGAATTATATGGATCGTATCATCTGACAACAGATGGGGCTGAAATATTTCCGTGGATTGTTACACCTTCAGTAACAGGGCAAACTCTAGGAGCGAAGTGGAGTTTTGCGGGATTTCTAAGCTCGCAAACCGGACCGATGCAGAACGGGTCACGTCGCTCCCAAGTTGGTGTCCATTCGCTAATGGGTTTTTTTTTGCTATGACATGATCTGGTAGCATTTTACACCAAATTGCAGAGCCACTCGGACCGTTCCCCTTTCCCCTGTGCCCCAAACCCCCCGTTTCTCTCCTTCCCAGCCAGCCCCTTTGAGCAGCATCGCCAGCGGATGCTCCTCTGCACCGGCCGCGTGGGGCTCATCCCGTTCTCCCGATTCTCTTCCTCCCTCCTTCCCCCCTTCCCATATTCACTCCCAGCCCCCACTTATAGCTCCGATTGGCTAAATTAATTCTGCAGCATCCTGCTGTGAATAATTATGTTGATCCAGTGTGGAGCGGGATGCCGGGCTCCCCCTTCCCCCCCGCCGCCTCCGCGCCGAAATTATAATGTGACAATTGAAGCTCACAGCTGGCTCATCAGAGGTGGCCAGTTTGGGAATTGGCGCATCTGAATGTGCCTCTCCGTTAACTCCCTGCCTTGATTGCTTAAGACAAGACATATGTAAACCCCGTGATTATTCCCTTTTTTTTTTTTTTTTTCCTTTTTTTTCTGCCCGCCGCACAAAGATCCGGCTCCGAAGCTGCTGGGGGAAGGGAAATTGCAGGAATTTTTTTCCTTCCCCTCCCCACCGCTGCTTCCAACAATAAATAGCTGTCAGGCTTATGTCAAGGATGAAATTATAGGAGCACATGAGGCCTTGATTACATTGTTTTGGATAGATTGCTATTAGCATACTGGAATGAAGTCTAATTTCTCAGCGCTTTCACGCAGGCGAGAAGAGAGTGTCATGAGAGGGGGAAGGAGCATCATGGAGAAGAAATGAATGAGATGATCCCGTCCCTCTGCAGCCCACTTTGCTTCTCCGAGCTCCAGTAAATAAAATAAATATACATATAAAATCCATAAATACGTATATGTATAAATACATAAATATGTGTGAAATACATAAATAAAAGTGTTAGTTGGAAATATGTTATTTGAGAGAGGAGGAGGCAGCCGGATGGCGGGATGAGCGCGGCAGGTTTGGAGTCATTCCACGGGAAGTTCTTCCCGATATCTCGGAGTGGATCCGCCGTGTATTTAAGCATCTTCCTGCAGCTCTCCGTTGGCTTTGGATTGTGCAGTGGAAGAGGCAGCCCCTTTCTCAACAGCCCCTTGCATAATTCATCGTGCGTTGCCCGTTTCCGCGCGCCCACGCAACCTCCTCATCGCCCAACGCGTGGGACGAGAGACCCTCGTCGCGGGTTTTGTTGTTCTCAGCTCCTGGCGATGGGCACACGTGGCTCTTTTGCTTGGAAAAACTTTAAATTCCGCGAGCGTTCGGAGTGCTTTGGAATCTGTGGCTCCTAAGATGGTAGTTTTATTAGTCACAGATATCTTGCCATAATGACCGCCATTTCAGCGCGCTGGAAATAAATTAAAAAATAATAATAGCGGCTTTGACTCCCGTTTTTCTGGAGCAACCGCTTTCGACTTGGGAAAGGCTCAGGATTCATTTTGATTTGCCAGGACAAGTGTTGTATGAAGAGAGATTCAGTCTCTCTGAGCAGTCCATGGCCATACATCAAAATTCTGGTAGCATGAGAGGACCACGATATCTGAGTGGCCAAGAAAGAAGCGCGTGAGACGCTCAAGCCTCCCAGATCAAGTATTTATAAAGGCTCTGTAACAAAACATCACGAATTTGCTGGTTAACACGTACTAGACACACAACTGTTTTGGAAATATTAGATGTTTTATCTTTCTAATTTGAAATACCGGGCACTTTATTATAACTTAAATTAATAGAACTGCAGTGGCTGCAGAGGGACAGGGAAGCGATAACTAATTTAATTTGAAATATCCCTAAAATGAAACAAAATATCTTGCTTATTTATTGGAAAGTCGCTTTTGAGAGCTGACGGTTTGGAGACCTCTTCATACTTGAAGCAAATGTTGCTTAATTTGTCAGAAATTTGAGAGTCTCTTGCTCCAGTGACTGGAAGTGAGTGGTTTATAAGAGCTCAGAAGATGCTTAGACAAATTAAAAGAAGAAACACTAATGAAGAGCTGTTAAACAATAAGGAATCATCTATGTCTAAGAAAGGCCTTTAGTGCAGATTACTGGAAATTAGGGAATGCATGAGGAAATACCACTAGGTATTTGCCCGTTTTCCATACTTTTCTGTAGTAACATCTTCAAGACAGGATAGGAAGCTAGATATGTCTTTGGTCAGATCCAATATGGAGATTCTTATGTTTTTATTGAATATTGGTGATCTTATATTTTAATGAGCACCCAGTGCTTTTCTTTATGTATACTCCAAGTAGAAGGAATTAATTTATAAAGCTTATTGTAGGCTTACTCCGTTTCTTTAGGTGGGACTTCCCTGAGGAATTCCATATTGAGATGAAAAGACAATTCAAAAAACAGCTCTTACTAAAACGGCTGTGGTTGGGTTTCAGTCTTTAAATGACTTCAAGTATTTTAGTACTATGTGCAGAAGGCAGTGGAGAGCTAGGGAGAGGAGGGAGTCCAAGGTGGGATGGAGCCAAATCATGCAGGCCTTTCAGGTCATAGCTAGTAACTTCCAGTAGGCCCCAAACTCACTCCAGCGAATGTGGACTCAAAAGCAGAAACTTTTGAATACGGTGGCGTGTGATGCCACGTTCGCCACCAGTTGATCTGTAGGGATATCGCCTATTAGAATTAATTTCAGTCATTAACATGAAATTTGACAAAAGCTTGAATCATCAACTACGTCCTTCCAAGTTTTAGTCTCAGCTGGTTACGGGGAAACCTGATCAGCTGCTCAGCTCTTGGCCAACGTTTCGGATGTGAAACAACGTGAGTCCTAAAAATCCGGAATGTGCTTCCCAAAAATCCTCGAGAGCCCATTGAGTTGATAGAAGCTGGTGGCCTCCCACTGAAGACCTGGGTCATATTTTTTTTGCAACTGCTAAGTCACCGCAGTCCATAGGACAGCAAATAAATCAAAATTTGGAACTTAATAGTTGAAAGTCTACCTGGAAACTTTAATAATGATTGAAGTCCAAGTAGCATTTAAGCCCTTCTTTGTTTATCACGCACTGCTTTGTCAGTTGTATTCACATGCCAGAGATGGAATTAAAACAAAACGTCTGGTTCTCCATTAGAAAGCGAATTGGGAAGTCTTAAATACATCTAATTTATCTGTTGTAGTGAATCCTGGGCAGTATTTTGGTACAGACTCCAAAAAAAGGGCATGTTTTATTGTCACTCTATCAGTTTACCAAGAAAATGTCTCACAATTAAGTGCCTATCAGTTTTGAAACCGATATGGAAAAATATGCATTACTCTGTAACAGCTGCAGTTATTCTTAAGCAAAAAGTTCAAATTTCATTGAAATCAGATGAAAAACCAGGATTATGAAATAAAAAAGAACTAATTCACAAAGGAAATCTGGTGGATTTTCGGTGGCAAGAGGAGCTTTCCTAGGAAACAGGGAGATAGAATGTAGGTATTAAAAATACCCTTCAGTTTTTCAATATTTTAACAATATCCGTTAGAGAGCTGTAATGCAATGAATAAAATTTCTCCGTTTCTACGTTCTACAAATCAATTAGGAAATATTAAGGGAAGGGACAAGCTACAGTTGTTGCTGCATATTCCAACACTCAGCTCCACAACGGAGCCGCTGCCTTGAAGCCCATGGCAGTTTTGCTGTTGATGACAACGAGTACAGACTTTTGCTCAACCTAACGCCGAAAAATAGAGCAGAATTTGTCAGAGAAGCAGCATCAGCACCTGTTTATGGCGTCTGATTTCTTTTTTCTTTTTTATTTCGCTTTCACCGATGTAAATGTGATGTAAATATTTCATAGGAGCACTTCACGGGAAGTCCCTGCAGTTCTAAGTGTAGGAGAAGTTAATCAGAGGGAAAAATCTGTTCGACATTTCAAGTGCTTTGCAAAAAAAGGGAAAAAAAAAGAAAAAGCCACAGAATGCAAACTCATGTTCGTATCTGCATGACTTAATAAAAGGAGTAAATGATGTGCTAACACAGCCAAAGGGAAAATTGTTATATCGCTTATTTGCTGAGAAATGTGAGTTTGAGACATAATTAACCCAGCATTCATACACTTGTGACAATACTATTGATTAGCTAATCAATGATAACTAAATACACACCTCTAAATTACATAGTTTAAAACACATTACATTATATCAATGGAAACAAACCAATTAAAGCGTTTTAAATGCATGCAACTAATCAGGAATTTAATACATGCTAATTGTGAGCAAAATTTCAATTAATGTGTTGATGCATTACATCATATTCAAGGATGCAAAAAACATGAAGTAATCACGTTCATCAATTATATCAAATGATGTCTGAAACGCAATCTCAAGAAGCAATAGTCATTTTCTGCCATTTCTTGATGTCTTCTGCCAATAAGGACTTCATGTATTTATGTATTTATATGATGCCTGGGTTGGTGGCTGCTGGTTCTGGGGTGGTCTCCAGGTGTTACAGCCAAATCAGTCAGATCCTTTAAAATACTGTTTCTATCATCACATCTCACAGGGTAGCATTGAATATTTTAATATATTATAAAAAAAATCATGCTGAAGAGCTCGGAAGGTGGACTGTAAATGAGTGACGACAGGGTGGCTATAACTTGTGTGGCAGCTCTTTGCTTTGCACAAGGCAAGATTTGTGTGTTGAATTGCTATTTGGAGAATGCGAGCAAATCGTAATTCTGTCTTGGGAAAAGGGTAATAAAATTTCTATCATCGGGGTCCCCTTTTGTGCCATTGCTTTTATTTTATTTGTAAACCAAGGGGTGACGTTTGAAAATAGGTAAGATGTAATTGAGTGTGTGGTGCTCAAAATTAAGTGGAAATTGGGCATTTGTATCTTAAAACAAAATCTCTTTCTGAAGTAGTTTATGTAGGAATGAATAATAATGGTATAATATCAATTTGATTGAGATGGGGATAGATGGAAAATGGGTAGGGGAGCAATTGCCAAAAATCTGAAGAGCAGCTGAGATGATAGGAAAATCCACATCAAAGCCTGGCTTCCATTCAGTGTTCATACATCTAAATATAGGTGTCTATAAAGGCAGTAGTTGCCTAAGCTCTTATTATAACCCCTGGAGATCTAGTCCATGCAGTTAGTGCAACCCAGAGAGCTACTCTGGCAGCTAAATGCACATCTGCTTGAGAGAAAACACATTTTCACAGGTAACCCCTTTGATGCATTCTCTGTTTTATAAAAATAAATATTCACTGCATCAGCAAAGGGGAACCCAACTATCCCCTTTCCAAAGGAGTACTCTAAATGTCCTAAATAATACCCATCTCCATTCACAGTGCTGAGTTATTGCTAATCCACTACAACTACAGTTTGCAGCTAGGAGGGATGGCCACTGGATAATCTAAAATAGGGTTTTTTAGTGAGTGCCCTCCTGGGAATTTGCAGGTAAGTAGTCAGGAAACTGAAAGCAAACAGGAAAAAAAAGGGGGAGTTGAGATGTTAAAGATATACAGAAAGGTAAAATGACAACTGAAGTACACGTGAACTCTTGAGAGGTGTATGGAAAATGCATGAAGTGCTAGAAGTTGCATTATAAAATGATACTGTTATTTGGGGGGCATGTAATACACAGTTGCAGTAGATGGGAATTTTTATGGAGTAAGCAATGTGATCCTGTGAAAAATGTCAGATGCTCTGACACGTAAAATAAGGTCATTATTTTGCCCTACTTGCCTGCTTGGAGTGCTGTGTTCTGCATTGGACATTATTTTTAAAACAGCACAAACAAGCGAGGCGGAATCTATGTGTAATCCGCAAAGAAACCGAATTTTGCAGAACAAAATTTCATAAGAGATTTGAATAGGATTCAGCATGTTCTCAATAAACGAGTACTTAAATAAAGGGGACAGCTGAGCTACTACTGTCAGCAACAAAGGCAACTTTTTCATGTAATTAATAACAGATCAGGAGATATAACAGTGCTCTTTTTTTTTTCTGGAAATCCTTAAAATTGCGCAGAGTGACTATATATTTTCTACATTTGTTTTTTTTTTCCTACTGTGTAATAGTAATTGTTTTCCAAAATACTCAATGAGGTGTAATTAGGACCCTTATCCATGTAAAATACTGGAAAGTGCAGTTTCTTTTCTTTTTCTTATGCCATAAAATTTCTCATTTCTACAGCTCATAAGTCATTCCTAATAACCCCAGATTTGAAAAAACCCCAACTCTTTCATGTTATTTCATTCTTCTCCACTGAGAGAGTCTTTCTTGGGAGGCAATTGCAATTATTTTCTTTGGCTCAGTGGCTTTGGAAGGTCAACTGGGCAGTGTCCGGTCTTTCTGCCCGTAACAAAGTCAACAGTACCTATTGCCAAAAAAAATCAGTATATGCTTATAAGTAGGACAAGATTTGTACATAGAAGTAGTATTTTTTATTAGGCTCCTTGGGAGCTGGGAAAAAACAAAGAGACAAGCTTGTCTTCAGATTATTATTTCTTCCGACTATACTTTTGGTCTAATAAAAGATAATATCTCTACCAAAGCACGTCCTTGCTCTTAGACAACTGTAGCAAAAGCAAAATATATGAGGGTAGTCACACCAAATGATTTAGGCATCAGAATGAGTTATCTTTCTAGACCTTTCCTACTTGGATGGAGAGAGATGTGCACCTTCAAGGCAGCTGCCTGTTTTGGGTAGGTGGAATTAATTTTCTGGAGGGCTTTCTTCTCCTCTCCCTCCATGGATGGTTATTTAAGGAGCTTGGATGCCTAAACGTCCTCTGTGAGAGGTTTTCCTATGGAGTTCTTGATCTTGAAACCCTCAGTGAAGAGCTGGGACATTGTTCAAAGTTCTAGAGACAGTTTTTAGGTACCTCAGTAACACGACAGAAGAAAATAGGGGAACTTTGAACTTTTGGAGAGATCAATAAAGAGACTAAGGCATGGTCATCAGTTCGCAGCATGGAGGAGGTCTTCTAAATGCTCTCCACCGAGGCAAGGCATTTAAAAATGGTCCCTCCTTGTTTTCTGACATGCTTTCTGGATATTCTTTCTCATGCCTTGAGGCTCTAGAGTTACTCCATCTTCTCAATCTAGTCACATTTCTACTCCTGTTCAATCCTGATTATGTAGAAGGTCTTTTCCCTGGCTCCACTGTATGTATTTGCTAAGGGAATAAATTTGAGGGAAAAAGGTGATTTTGACCCTGAGCAATCAGTGCAGGCAAAATAGACTCATTTAAAAAATGTAGGTTTTATAGCTATTGAATTATTTTTGAAGGAAAAAACAAACCTTCTTCTAGCATTAACCAAAGACTGTTAACTAGAAGGTTAGTTAAACATCAGCATGAAATCCATGGCTTCAGCAAAAGAGAGGAGAGTATTTGTACAAAGACAGAAAAAACAGAAACACGGAGACTAAAACAAGAAAAAGATGTATTGGAGGAAGAGGTGGTGACAAGTGGATTGAACCTGATGCAGAAGGAAGACCCGAGAACAGAAGTACATGGAGATAAGAGGAAAATATGCCCGGGGAGGTGAGGTTCAATCTTATCTGTCACCACATTTCTTTCTCAAGACCCTGCGCGAGGCACGACAGAATCACACAGCTAGGAGTGGAACAGCTGCTATTAATGAAGGAGATGGAGGATAAATGCAGTTTTGCTCTTGTACTTCAAAGCCTGGCAAGAAATTCAGCTCACGGCAGAATTTATGACAACTAAGCAAGATTGAAAAGGTGGCCTGACACGTTCCCTAGAATGGGAGGTCCAGCAGCTGAATCTTTTGGGAATGAGCTGCTCCGTTTTATACGTGATCCCTCCAAATATGCATGGTCAGATGCTCATTTTTTAACGCTGGCATGAGGAAATGGATAATCAAGCTCATTTTGCTGGCCTTAGAGAAATGTATTCACAGGGAAAGCCTAATGAAGCCAAAAAGTTGAATCAGATCATGTTCTGCAGCTCGATGTTGCAGGACTTAAGGGAAATAGGGCCAATGCTTGAACAGCAGCTCCTGAGCATAAGAAAGGATCTCTGCAGCCTTTCCCCATAAATGCATAATCTAACAACAAACACTGATGTATTAAACTTGAGTTTATTATTACTGTGGTATGTAAAGTTTCAGGAAAGATTAAATTTATTTAAGTTTAAAAACTGTGGGTGGGGAAAACGCAATAAACACAGTGGATATTCAGAGGAAATAAAAGGAAATAGGTAGTGGTTAGGGGCCCCTTGAAAAACTGAAATTATTTTCGTCCATCCAGCCAAGAGAGAAGGTTAAATGCATATGTTACAAGAGCAGACAGAAGACAGCAGTACTTTTCTTTTAACTTCTTCTTGTCTTTGGAAATACAGCTGTGAACTGTCCTGGAGGAGGGACAAGGCTGGAGTTGTTTATATGGAGTTTCCATTGGTTTCCTGTGAGCGCAGCCCTAGGGATATGCTGTCACTTTCAGACGTCACCTTTGGTTTCCACCACCGAGAATGAAGAACCTGGTGGAAGAGTTAGAAACTTTTGTCATTTTTTTCTCTGAAAAAAAAAAAAACTCAAGTGTTTGAAAAAGAGGAAGATTCTTTCCCATTTCCCAGTAAAGACAGCTGATGGAAAGAGGCAGTCCGGCGAGTTTATGCGAGACAGAACCAGCTGTTGCCATAAGGAACAAGCAACCCATGACAGTCGGAGGGCTTCTGCTCTTATTAAATATGTAAAAGAATTCCTCCTGTACTTAACTGACAACATCTGAGATCCGCAGCATATAGGCATGGATCTGCTTTTTAATGTCACCCTTTAGAACAGCAATGTTTCCAGGAGGAACAGAACCCAGTGAAAAATATCCATATGAACAGAACAATCTGAGGAGCTGACTCAGAGGGAGACAGATTGCTCTGTTCCGTATATATGAAACGTTCTGAAAACATATTAAAGTCTATTTTGTACTTAAAACATATATGTCCAAATAAATACTCAAAATAGTCCAGATTGTGCGTGGAGACACTCTGATTGATGTATTTTACTGTGATATTTTTAATCAGCTGGTAGTTTTCATATATTGAGAAGAATATGCAAATAGTCCCATTGAGAGAAGACGCTTCCAAGTTTTTCATATGGATAGCAGCATCCTCTCTGTTGATTTTAGTTAGCAGCAAAAATATCATTAAAGATATAGATGCCAGGACTCCTGCTGTAAGTAGTAGAGATTTATTCATTTTTTGGACAAGATGGTTGTAGGTCATTCTGTGTAAAGCTGAAAAAAGAAGGCAGAAATGCATAACTGGGAAAATCTCAGCAAATCCACGTATGATTCATAGGATCTTCTTCTAGATACCAAAATGAGGGTCACTAGTGTCTGCCAAACAGACAAGGAGAATGTCGCTAGATGAAAAAGAGCTCAGCTGGGAAAACTGCAATATTGGAGACAGTGAAAGAGATAGGGAAATGAAAGTGATGAAGTCCTGTAATTGCACGGAGCAGCTTAGGATAAATATTTAGGCTAAAGAGAAGCAAAGAATGAAGTTTTCAGCAGTAGATACTGCAAGTTTGCTTCTTCTATTGTAAAAATAATCTAAATTTCTGGAAGATACGTTGTTCTCCTAGCATTGCAATCAGCATTTCCATAAATTAAGGGCCGTTCCCCAGAGAGCGAGAACGTCTTCTCTGCTGCTTCATCAGGAGGGCTTGCGCTGTGTGCACATTAGGCAGCAAATACTTAAGGTTTCAGAGCAGACGAGCTTGAGAGAGCTGGAAAATTCATTTGTTTGAACTTCACAGGTTTCTGACTACCAATTTTCCAAAGACAGGGGGTCTTACCCGTGTATTTCATCTCCCACGAGGCTAGAACAAACAGGTTAGAAGAAGCAGAAACATTAACTGGCTGTACATACAATACCTGCTTGAGCACATCCCAAACTTTCAAGGTCTTTTTTGCTTGGCTCCAACAATACATTCAAATTTTTAAAGGAGCAATACAGCTTGTTGCTTAGAAAATAATGTTAAAGCACGGGTCAAACTATCACATTAATTACCTGGAGGTCATTTGGAGAAAATTACTAACAAATGTGTTGAAAAAGGTTTTATATTCTCACCGAAATTATGATCTGCTGTTTCTATGGAAACGGGAACAGTAGTTCATAAAAGCTCTTTAATGGGGGTTTACAAAAGCTTAACATGCTGAAGTCTAGCAACATCTCCTGAAAAAGCACACACTCGTGCATGCAGAGGGCTAATTTCCTCTGATTGCGGCTCCCGGTCGTTGCATCAGGCATGAATTTCGTCCCTTGTGCTTAATAGGTTTATGTAAGATATAAGGGTGAATTTTGTAAGATAATATTTGAATTGTAATCCCCCAGTCTGTCTCCTGTGTCGATCAGATCTGTGTCGTCGTATGTTGTTCATCCTGATGAAATGCAGCAAATGGTTGAGGAACAGAACTGTTTAAAAATGAGTGTTATTCAGCCTGGGGAGTGTTCGGGCCTACAGTTTTATTCATAAACTGTACTTTTTGGGGAGTTCAGTCTGGAGAGATGCTGAGTGTTGTGCTCCTTTACAAGCGCTTAACTTTAAGTAGCTCCTGTTGGCTTTAGAAAGAAGAATGCAAGGAAATGCCTTTGTGGTGGAGATCCAGGACGCTCAACACCCGGCAAGATCATGCCCAATATCAGTTGGCATCAACTGGCATCGATTGGCAATTATGAAAACTTGAATTTGCATTTTCTTATATAGCTTATTGATAAGAAGTCTTCGAATATTGCTTTTATCTGGCATGTATCTACACAATCTTCAGCAAATATTATAGCAAAAAGATGTTGAGAGGCTCCATGGGCTGCAGGTCACTCTTCTTATTGAGAGGACCGAGAACTATGAATCTTGCAGAACCCGTCCTGGGTTTATTGCCAGGAATTTAGGAAGATGAAGAGCTGACAGACCTGTGATGCACATCTTGAAAGTTTAATAGCAATCCTAGGGAAGAATATGAGTGAAGTAGCGGTGAAAGAAGGCCAGAACTTGATTTAATAGAGTTGACAGAAGGTCCTTGTAGCATCTCCCTGCAAATAGGGAGCATTATGAAAACATAGGTTGTGTATGATGTCTCTGCTTTCTATCACGGCTTTTTATGTATGCTTTTCACCCATATAATGTGCAGGTAGGGCCTTCACCAGCAACGGCTTGTTTGCTGATGTATTTTTATTGAACTGAATTGCTTGCTCTTGTAACTGCTGACTTCAGGAATGTGAAAAATCGAATTTTGGCTTCGTTTCCTTTGCTCCCGCTGGTCACAGCCTGCACGTTAAGTCCGAAGTCCTGGGAGATGGAGATTGGCCAGTAGGGTCTAGGAAGTACAGGAACGCTGCCGACTGGAAGCCTGTGCTTGAAAATGTGAAATAGTTTGTTCCTGTTCTGACTATAAGATAAAAGAAATTGGGGACGATTATGGGTTTCTGCATGAGGGGCCCATTAGGAAATGTAAAGCTACCTTATACACCTTTTAAAGAATTTACTGAAATGTGAATTGTAGTCAGTTATGTGACTGGTTTCCAAAAGGAGCACGACTGAGTGGACAGCAGCTCAGCCGCGAGTCGTGGTCGTGATTTGGAAGTGCTTTGGGAAAAAGAACGGTGTGGAAATACAGTGAAAAGCCAGAAGAAATGCAATTATTACTGTTTCTAATTTACAAAATAAGGATAAATTCAGATCGGTGACAAAAACCTTACTGTCCTCAGTGAAGCCAGCAGTTTAGTCATTGACTAAAGCTCTTTTGTATCCCTCCATCTCACTAATTAAAATAAAACAATAGCCAAAAATAAACAAGCTCTTTCTGTAACGATATTAAATATTCTGCTTTTTCTTGGAGACCTTGCTTATAGAAAGGCTACAGCCTTTTCCCGTTGAAGGTCCAAAGCCAAAATAAAAGCGCAGGAGGACAAACATCGGCTCCACAATTTCAATTTATATTGAAATTTCAATGAACCTTGCCATGAATCTTTAACTGTGGCCTATCAATTAGAAGACCAAGCCATAGTCGGATGAAGAGGAAAGTCATCTACTGCCTTGCCTACATCACAGCTTATGGTTTTTCTCAGGCTGTGACAGTGCTATACTATTTCTATAACGCTTCTGTGAAAAATAGAGCTCCTATTAATAAAGAGAACCCATCCCAATAATTTTCTCTTATAATTTCTAACCTACTATTTTTGGAATTATAATTAAGACTACATTAATACTGTAATAATTGACTAATTAAGTTAATGGGAGGAATGGAAATAACAGTAATAAGAATATATACAGAGTTAATGAAAATAGCATTTTTTTTCCAGAAAATATATATTGTGTGATATTATTTTGCTCTTAGATGTCTCATTTCTACATACTGTCAGTGTATAAATGCAAAGAGAAACAATGAGCAAGGCAGTTTAAATTTGAGCAACCTCAAAATTTGGCTGCCCAAAACCCATGTAATTTCATTCCTTGGAGCATTGCTAAGAATATTTATTTAATTAAATATCGTCTGTTTCCTCATTAATATGTGGTTCTTCTTGGCTATTTTGTTGTTTCCTTTGTGCAGAAATCATCCAATAAATTTGCATCAGCCCTGATGTATTTTCTTCATTAGATGCTTGGGATGATGAGTCCCCAGACAGGCCTTAATTTGATTTACAGTGTACAAAGAATTGAACCTTTTTACAAATTAAAAACAAAATGAAACAAACCATAACAGAGCAACCTTCATTGAGGCTCCGAGAAGTGCTACCATTAGTTCTTTTCCTTTTGAAAAATAATGTAGAGAAACTGCAACCATCTCAGAGCAATCTGTGATCAAGGATATAATTCTAAAAGTATTTGTGTGCAATTAGATATTCCTTACCAAGACAAAAATTTGCATCACCTTGCACTGGAAACTTGTTTAATGGCCTTGTAAGAATGAGTTTTACTTGCTTGCAATCTGCCAGGCTAGATTGTGAGTTGAGTGGTGCTTGGATATAAGGCAAGATGCTAATACATGTGAGCTAATAAATCCACATTATATGTGCCAGGGATCAGCAACAGGGAAATAACATTGCATTAGCCATGGCTTGAGTTTGCCAAGTTGTATCTTAGTCACCTCCCACCATTCAGTACTACTGGTTTGGACAGATATGAGTTCAGAGCAAGCTCCATAAATGCTTGTAAAATTTTATTAAAACACGGATAAAACTTCGCATTTTCATCTCAAAATTGTTTTGACAAGAGGCTGGCTTAAAAAGAATTTATAGAAATGGAATGGATGTGTTGGTGTAGGGCAGTTTTGCTGCAGCAGTTGAAGGCTGGCATCGTTATAGGCAATGGGAGGCCCATCCTCTCCGGTGAGGAATGAGCAAGCTTAATTAGAAGCGTATGAAGGCTGCAGTTAACGTGCTGAGTTTCTAATTGAAAAGCTCCTGGTCATTGTTTTCATGTTTTCCTCATAATGAGGGATTCTGCTTTCTCTGAGTGATTTCTAATATTTCGCTACTTGATCCTAGTTTGAAGTTCGGGCAGCAAATACAGAGCTTAATTTTGCAAAATATTGCTCATGTGGTGCACCTTTTCCTGGTGGATTACGCAGTAGAATAAGATCTTGGGTGATTAAGTTGCAGCAGTTTGCAAGCTCCCTTCATGAGCACATTTCTGCCGAGTTACTGCTGCTTAGGCACAAATATAGCACGTTTGTAGTTTTTCATTTCCCCAAAACTTAGCTTAGTTTGTAAAAGGGATCACTTTTGGCATCAGTCTTGTCTAATGCAGGATGCCCTCAAACATAGCAGGAATAAGGAGAGCGTTTGGGACCCTTCTGCACCCCGTTGTTCTGTGCTTTTCATCCAGTTAAGAACATGTGTTACACGTAATAAAGCAATACAGAGTTACAGCGCTTGTGACAGCATTTCTCCTTCCTCATTATTGCCATTAATTTGCAATGATAACAGAAGAATTCATCTTTCAACAAGCACTAAAAAGCAAAAATTCCATGTGCACTAGGAGTCTCTTTTACACATCAAGTATATACTCCTTGCAGTGAAATTCAGTTAGAATAAAACATGGAGAAATGGCTTGGTCCTAGTCCGGCTTGATTTCCCTTTCTGAGTCATATGTTCCCTCAAACTTGTGTTTTCTGCTGATCTATAGGGTTTTTATCCCACACACCGGTGCAATATTATCTCCAGCTTAAATTAGAACTGTGTTGTATTTACCCAGTTTAGACCCATGATTCTACCTACTGTAACTTCTTTCCTCCAGTCACTTAATTCTGCAGGATTACATTTTACTACATTTTTTTCCCCAAGAACTAGCACTAATTCAAATAATATCTCTTTCCGCTGCTGATTAATTCATTAGCATTTAATCCGCATTTAAACATCAAACCCACTAATCAAGCACCACGATTAGTGGCAGCATTTTGTGGATTTTGAGCCGTGTTGCGAGAGCTGCAGATGGGTCATGGCCCGCAGAGCTCCCAGGGCACCTCCTGGTAGAGCAGTTTTGTTGGTGACGGTGAGGAATGGTTTGAGGGACCCCTTCCCTTCCTCTTTTCGCTCCCAGAAGTGATCTCTTGCTGGTGGTAATATGATTTATTTATGATAATGTGAGGCCTGGCCATTCCCAGCGCGCTCATTTGCTTTGCAATCTGTCTGGGCTTCACCTTCCTTCTGCCTCTGTCTTCACTCCACCCCGAGACTTCTCCTTGGGAAGGTGGAGGGATATTCCTGCGACGGCAGCAAAAATTATGTTCCTGGGTTTAACAGAGGCAACACTTTGTGAATAAATGAATATAATGTAATGATGTGCTAATTAATATGATTAGATGATCTCGCAGTCCCTTTTATCCGTCAACTTGATGGATCCTTCCTGTCTAAACAGGACTTTTTTCACTCATGGTCTTTCTTCCAGAACTTGAATATTATTTAATTGGTGCTTCTACTAGTGTCTTCCCTCCACTTTTCATCCATAAGCCCTCTTTCTGGTGGCATTCTGATGCTAGAGGTGTGAAGTTTGTTTATCTAAACAGCAAATCGTAACTATAGTACCGTAATAGTACTATAAGGATATCACTATTCTCTCATACTTAGTGCAAGATGTTTCATCTACCTTGGACATCTAAAATAATAGCATTAGATAGGGACCAGAGTGTTTCCAAATGTGTCACACGAGTACATCAACTTCCTTACAAATTTTGAATCATAGAATCATAGAATGCTTAGGGTTGGAAGGGACCTCTAGAGATCATCTAGTCCAACCCCCTGCACACGCAGGGTCACCTAGAGCACGTGGCACAGGACTGCGTCCAAGCGGGTTTGAAGATCTCCAGAGAAGGAGACTCCACAACCTCTCTGGGCAGCCTGTTCCAGTGCTCTGGCACCCTCACTGTTAAAAAAAATTTCCTTAAGTTCCTGTGGAACTTTTGGTGCTTCAGTTTGTGGCCATTACCTCTAGTTCTGTCTGTGGCCACCACTGAATGAGAGACGAAGAGAAACTGTCTGCAGCAGATAACTGAACCCGGTGATCCTGGCTGCTGTGGACATCTTCCATTGGCACCGTGAAAGTTGTGCTCTTGGATGGGAACGCTCTTCCCGAGCAGGATGAGGAAGAGGTCACCAGTTTATCTCCATTTGCTCCTCATGGAGGAGAGCCCTCGTATGAACGTGCTGGAGATCAGCAAACTGTTAATTGACGTTTCTCCTTATTTACTAAACAGGAGGGAATCCAAAGCACTTGGGGGCTTGCAAGAATGTTTGCAAGAAGCTCTTTTGGCTGATAGCTAATGTGATGGCCCTGAAGAAAGCTGCTTACAGCCTTTACATGCCAGGGGTAACAGCAATGCAGGATTAGTCAAAAGGAGGCAAAGATTAGAGGAGGAGAGACTCTTGAAACAGTTCCCAACCCAAATATTGCCTATCATGCAATATATCAGCAAGCTAACAGCCTACTTTGGATTTGGAAACTGCTGAGAATGTTAAAATAAATCGAGTCACCCATCTCTGCATGAGCTGGACTTTGCCCCTTATCCTAGATCTGCTGTTTGTGGAATGGCATCAGCGGAGGTGGCATAATCCAGGCCTAAATTAAGTGCCTTGGCATTTTTCCAGTGCCTGCTTTTCTTCTTGCTACCGTGAACTGTGTCAAGATCTTTTCTTCCCCTCCCAGTTGCCTATAATCAAAATGTCATTTTGCCGTTATTTCTCCTTTCTCATTAGTGCTTTTTTTAAAGTTTTCTTTACATTGACTTTACCTTTTCCTGTATTGCTTTTACTGAACCGATGAAAAATATCTGGGCTGGATGAAGAGAGAGGAGAGAAGGGACTCGCTCGTACCATGTTCTTTATTGATATTTTTGTTCCTTTTCTTACTCCTCCATAACTCGTTGTTGAGTTGTGACATCTGAGAACCTGCCATTCAGCCTGTCAGCCCCCACTTTTGTAGTGCATGATAGAAGATGATGTTACCTTTTCACTTCTGTCCTTTTAATGCTCTCTTTTCTCTTTCCTATCATGCCACTGCTTTAGTGAAAAATTATTCATTTACCTTACCAGTAACTTACCTTGCCATGCTCAGATCTCCACAGAGTTCACTTCACTTAGGTGTTTCCTTGGAGAGCTCTGATCCAAAAACATCCATTCTTGCTAGTTTTTCCATAGGAGATCCATATAAATAGCTCCTTGTTCCTGCAGTCTCATGGCCTCATCAGCCCATATACATGCATGTATGTATATATAATATATATATATAATATGTTTGTGTAAAGGAAAATGCGACTTGAAATCCTTAGAGATCGTTGTGTAGACATGAGTACTGTTCTGTGATTATTAATGTTTACCGTTTTGCAAGAAAACACCTAGAACAACTTCAGATATTTAGGCTGTGCATTGATTCCTCTGCCAGTGTGTTAAGCCACAGATCACAAAATTATTTTCATTTCTAGGCGTATTCTTCAGAGTGATCTAGAGCCATCCTTCCTTTTGAAATAAGGTGTATGCAAATAAATTCCCACTTGGATGTTGCACCTTAACTTTAGAAAAAAAGGCTAAAATTTAAACTGTTCTAAAATCTACTTTTTTTTGTCCAGGCGACTTCCAAAGCCAGTGGAGTTGGCTGCCAATAGGCAGTTTTTGATTCCATTCTGAGAAAGGTTTTAACTAGGAAAAGGCGATTTAATCTGTGCAGGTGCACCCTTTCCTCCACTGTCTACAGGAGGAATGTTACATTTTCAACGGATGGGTTTTAGATAAATGGATTGGGTGAATCTCACATTTCATATTTATGGATGTAGCAATTGATCCACTTGATGATCTAGGAGTTTTTTTTTTTTAAGTAGAAAGCCAAAACAATGTCACTGAAATCCAGGTATCATAACTGGTGTGACGTTTCTCTGTCTGTAATTGAAACAGTTTTTAGTCTTATTCTTTGACACCTAAGATACCAATTCTTCTCTCATAACAACATAACTGCTCAATTCTGCATGTTTTCTTTTGCAATTATTAACCAATGAAGATGTTTTTCAAGTGAAATATATATATATTTTCAGCAACTGCATTGCCAGCTAAACAGTTTCAAAAGCTGCATTTAATAATATTGTAAAATAAAGCTATTTCCCATGGTTGACTGAATAATGTAGCTTCTTTGAATAGTACAATCTTTAGCTAATTAACTGGGTGCTTTCATATCAGTAGCTGATTATTGCTTCTGGAAACAATCATTTAGTCACTGAGAGAGGAACAACACATCTTAATAAAGACATTTTTCCTTACAGTTCAGTTCATTAAAATTTTTCTAATGCATGTCATCAGCGGGGCTCTAAAGTAGGTTGGCCTGATCCTGCAAACTTGTATAAGTCACAAGAATTGTGACTCCAAAATTGTATGAATTATTGTAGAAATATTTTTTATATTAAAAAGAACTGGTGGGGCATTCATTATTCTCTATTAGTTATGCATTAATCTATCTAAAAAGAGGAAATCAGCTATGGATAAGTCTCATACACAATGTACCTTGAGATAGGAGAGGACTGGACTGAGCACGAGGTTCTTAAATGATCTGCGGGTTGGCCTGAAGTTTAGATGCATTTCTGAGTTATTGATAGAACCAAAAAAAAAGGTAAATGTATTTTGAATATGTCAGAACAAACTAGCCTAAATATGTTACTTTGATTAGAAATTTCAATAAGCTTCGTAAAGAATCTGGGGATTCTTTGATAAAAGTTTTTGTGGAAGTGCCTGGACAATTTTGCTATTTGAGGTTGAAAAATTGGTAGAAGATTTTTTTGATGAAAAAATATATTCAAAAATATTTGACTCCTTTATGACTACTAAATATTGATATTAAAATGCCCCATTTTTACTCATTATTATGAGTCTGTGCTTATTCTAGGTTGTCCCATAAAAATATAATCACAGAGCAAGCATTATTGGTATAACTTTTATTTTAATTGGAAGAGACTCGGTTCAATAAAATGAATGTTAAACATTATTTTTACTTAAACTAATGAGCCAGCTTGAATAGAGGAATCAAATATAAAATTAGCTGTATAATGAAAGACAGCCTCCCCACACACCATGCCATATGTTTTCAAACAAAAGATTGCATTTGAGATGTCTATGCATGTATTCCAGGTTTCGGGTCTCCATTCAAATGTGGTCAGAAATATTTAGAAATCTAGAAATATTTATTAGAAATCTAATCTAGATCTAGAAATATTTATTATGCTGCTGCTGGTTAAAACAGCTGGTAAAACCATTTAAGTCCTTTGTAAACGTTTTGTTGACAATTGTGTAATTTTAATTCATTTATGTCTCTGTCAGTAAGAGGACAGATCAGTGACTCACAAACCCTGGATATGCTGTGACAAGCAATCTTAAAGAGCTGAGATTTAAAATTCTGTCTGAAGTTCATCTCTTTATTACTTTATTTTGACACTTCGTATGGCCTGTACAGGTAGGCGCTATTGAGATGACATCATCTGTTGGGGTTTTTCTTTTCATGAAGCCAAATCATATCTTAGAAACCCAGAGCAGTAGGTTGGAAGGAACCTCAGGAGCTCCATAGTCCAACATCCTCATCAAAGCAGGGTCAGCAATGAATTCAGTGCAGGTTGCTCATGGCCTTGTGTCTGAAAACCTTCAAGCTTCTACAACCTCTCTTCAACCTCAGAGTGAGGATAAAGAGAAAACTTTTCTCTTTATATCTAGCAAAGTGCCTGCCTGTATCTCGATGATCTCTTCAGAGATGCTGAAGGCTGCTGTTAGCTTCTCCAAAGCCTCCTCTTTCCCAAGCAGGTCATGCTGGTGATGACCACCAAGGATGACCAATGCTTCATGAGCAGCCCAGTCACCGAGCGAGGTTCTGACCTGGGCATGCAGCAGTGTGGTTGTGCAGTCGTCATCTTTATATTGGTCTGGGTGAGATAAGAGTCAAAGTCAATTTAATTTACAAAACTACAAGCGTTCAACTCCTCGGCGTAACTCTTAGTCTTCCTAGGGAGCAGAGCCTATGACATGTCCAGATAAAACCATGCTCCTTGCTTCCAGTAGTCCCTATTATCCCCAGATTGGAGTCAACTTCAGATCTCGTGCTGTGTAATATCTGAGTGAACGCCTTTTATATCTACGTATGCAAGGAAAGAAACCATCAAACTTAGCAACTTACCCTACGTTTGATCCTATCGATTTTATACTATTTGCACACTTCTCGGTAAACAGCAATAGGGCATGAGTTACAGCTGCGGCGTTTTCTCCCATCACTTTTTGTTCCTTTATCAGCTTTGTGCTCTTCATTTATTGCCTCCCCTGAGTCATCAGTATTGGTCTAATGGACTGGAACAGCCTAAGGTGAATGGTAATTACTTATTGAGTTGCTGATAGCCCAGATGAGAATAGGACTTATTAGATCAGTAATAATGGAAATCTGTGTTTAATGTAGAAATGTTTGAGTCTAAAAGGAAAGTGCCTGAATTTATTATTTCTTTCTGTGCAGTGAGTTAAAATATTGTTACATAGATGTTGTCAAAAGAAGACTGTCCGGAATGGTAAACATAGTGAAAATGCACTGATTGGGGCCTTTCCTAATGAAGCAATTAAATGAAAATGTTTTTGAGATGGCCCTTATTATATGAAAAAAAATGTTGAAGAAAATGTTCAGTTCCCTAGCAAGAAATGTATACAAAGTGCTTATCTCCCAAACAGGTATCACTCCTCAACTGTCTGAACAGGCTCCCCAGGATGATTTCTCCTCGTCCTTCATCCGCCCTGGGATGAGCAGGGCTCAGCTGCGATTTGAAATTTCAGAATTGTGGCAGTTCTGGGTTGAGCTCCTGGACTGCCTTAGTACTTGGATGAGTAAGCTTGTACATAAGCTGCATGAAATGGCCGTTTCAATTTACCTTTTTTTTGGTATTCCTTATAATTTCAGGTGAATATTCCTTTTTTTTCTATTTTTCTTCCCCAACCTTTCAGCAGCCAATGCTGTCATTTGTTATCGTGAAAAGTCCCTTGTTAAAAGCGCTGTAGGTGTGTTGTTGTTAAATAAAATAGCGATCGTGCTAATAATAACCGATATAATCAGCATTCCCAATCAGGAAAGCAGTGCTCCACTGTGCAGGATCGTGCAGAACTGCTAAAAAGATGTCAGCCTTTCCTCTGAGAGCTTGTAATCTCCTTTAAGAGTAGATATAACAACTGTGCATACCGAAAAAATAGGAGCAAAGATAAGAAAGATGAGAATAATTGCGATAATATGCATCATCTACAGATACATAGAGCCTAATATTAGTCTTGAAATGTTACCAGGTTTACTACAGTATTTCTTTATCCAGGGAACCGCTTGTATAAATACTGTGATAAATAAGATAGTAGAGCAAGCAGGGTATGAGAACTAAAACTGGAGCAGATGTGTCTTACATGACCATTAAAAAAAAGAAAACCTGACATTTCTTTATATTTTCCTGTAGAAAAAAAAAAAAAAAAAAACAATATATAGGCTTTATAACCTTCCAAGTGAGGAAAGCATGTGGTGCTTTCTACCTGAAATTAGGAACTCTGTTGTCTGTGTAGTTTAATTTTTGCTTAGAATTTGTGCATGCTTTTATCTTAAACAAATTCCCAGCCAAATGGGAACCCGGGCTTATAAGGAAGCAATTTATTGCTGCTGTGTGGATTACCGTCGAGAATGTTCTGCAGACACCATTTCTATGATCTTCACCTGAAATATGGAATATCTTTCTGAATACCAGTGTCCCAGAGTGCTTGCACACAATTCTTTATGAAGCAAAGAGTGTTGTAGCCCATCCTGTCATTGCCTCGAAGCCCTGTGGTTAGGAGGCAGTGAAGGTTTTCTTCTAACAGTTAATGAAAGCTTCTCAGAATCCCACATTATCAATAAACAATATTTAAACTGTCCTTTTTCATAACTGGTTCAATTCCTTAGAGCAAGCCTGAAAGAGTCTCGAATGCCGTTTGCCTCTATGAAGAAAGTCCTGCCTTTAAGCAGACCAAGAACAGACTCTGTTTTCTGTTGTTTCCCAGATTCCTTACGTTTTATTCTCTTTCCTATTTACAATTTGCCTTGATGCTGGGGTTCAGGTGTTCCTTTCAGCTTTTATGGCCATGGCTGTTTTTTCTTGGCAAATAAATCTTGGGGAAGCTTGGTTGTCTTGGCTTTCCTTTCCATCTTCCTTATTTTAGCTCTTTTGACTGTCCTAGCCAGGGCCAGATCAGCCAGCTTGGTTTCTTCTCCCTCTGTCCTGTTCTGTCAGGTTAGGCCACATTTGATATTCGAAATCAGTTCAATGCCTGCTTTGGGGGCCGGTTATTACTTAATAGATTTATAAATATTGCCTTTTTAACTTTGGGGGGTTTGGGGAGATTTCAGCAAAGTATTTCAGCTCATATTAGCTATTTTCATAATTTCCTCTCAATTTGAGTTGACTGTGTGCAGGTAAGTGTGTGTAGATGCAGCGTACATTCTGGACAACATACTGTCAGTCGGGGCATTATTTCCAAAATTACAGAGTTAATCATATTTGCAACTCAGATTAATTACTAAAGTTTAATTATACAGTTGTACACAAATGTGGATACATGAATATAACCAGGGTATTTCATTTGGCTTTGCAAATTCGTCTCGCTCTTGCGATGCTAATGCTTTTGTCCTTGTTGGATACTAAAGGGGTGTTAGATAGTAACCCCTTTCCCTTAGGTTATCTGCAAGTGGCAGGTATCTGAAATAAAAATTATAGTGCTTGATTTTTTCCCTGCTTCAGGATTCATGACTGCTCCTGTTAAAGTTGCTGATATTGTTAAACATTCACGTTGAACCTGGGATGATTTCCCTCTCTGCTACGGACTCTGTGCGTAACCATGGGTTTGTCTATTAGCTCCCTATTCTGCTTTTCCCAGGGGCTGTGAGAATACAGTCATTAAAATCTACAAAGTAAAAGACACTGTGGAGGTTTTCAAAGTAATGTGGACAAATTGGCAGGGTGAATTTGAAATTCGACTTCTGAATGCCGCTTATGTGATTTTTGAAATTAGTTTTCCGTGAACTGTTATAGCAGGAAAATTCAATCAACTGAAGGTTTGTAGAAAGTAAATACAAAAGTGAAATGAACACAGTCAAAGCAAATTAATTTCAAAATGTGAATGATTTTCATTAGAAAATGCTTTTACAGTCTTGCCAGTAAGTATTAATCCAGCTGTACATTGGAAGTAGCATGACAAAGTTATTGTTCCGCTTTGGGGAAGTCAAAGAAATCTGAAAAATAAAGTGGCAGTTATATTTTAAGTATTATCAAAATTAGAAATACCTGCGCTTTCCTTCAGCCTGTCACCTTGGCCATCGTCTTCCAGGACGGACCAGTCCAAAGATCCTCGTCCCAGAGAGGTCACTACAGACCTCATAATTGTTCTATTAACTTACATTAGCCTACCCGATAAATCATCATCTATATTATTTTTTATATCCTACATGTAGCTTAGATTTTCAATTTTCAAATACCAAATAAAGTTCAACTGTAACCTTCTTAATAAAGGCAGCAATTTCATTTTCATTATTCCCTCACTGCTTGTTAAACTGGCTCTAGAATGTTTTATGGATCTAAAGCAATAAGCATTATCTTACTTTGAGAAGTAGGATAAAGTGTTGAGAAAAAAACATAATTATTGTTAGTGGAAATGTTCAAAGTTTTAATGTGAGAATGGCAGAGAAACTTAATTACAGATTGTTTTCACTGCATAACTTGGTATTTGGGAGTTCTGATAGTGACACATAAAGCTTTTCATCAATGAGTGGTATCACTGAATCTTCCATAGAAGTTACCAATGCCTCACTGGTCAATTCTCAACCCTGTAGCATCTACATCTGTTTAAAGACAATGAATAATTCTCTTTTCAAGAATAGCTTAAATAAAAAAATCAGCACAGAATAAGGGACCCTAACTTCCAGGGTCAGCTTTCTCTGAGAATTGCTTGCACTGAAGTTGGACATAGGCACCCATCTGTGTAGATGCATCATCTTCAAAAGGTCCTTGTACCTCATCGGGTCTGGATATTGCGCCTGTCTTAAACAGCAGTGCCCAAATTCCAGTATGTGACATCAGGAAAGTCTTGGAAATGTGCTGAAAGACCTTCAAACCCTTCAGGGAACACCTAGACTAGTGAAGTAAGCAGAGGCAAAGCTTTAACTTTGAGGCCATTGGCAGGGCCTGGGCATCTTCACACTGTTCACAGAATCACATTTAGTCCCTCTATTTAGGTCCGAATTAAGAGGGAAACCCCTGTAGAGGAGGTGCCTTGGGCCCAGAGAGATGATTCAGGACCCCAAAGGAGCCGTCTTGCTCTTTCCATGTTCTGAAATGGAGCCTGATCATCTCTGTCCAAGGGATTCAGTGCTCAAGATGCAAAGATTCTTGATATGAGACTTCACAAATAACTACCTGAACCTGTAGCTTTTGCAGGTAAATAAATCTCTTTATTGATTTAATGAAAAATAGCTCCCAACTATGCACTAGGCTCATACAGTCCATAAAAGCCTCACAGAGAACCAAGACTGGAGTGTGGAGACGGACCTCATCGCTCAGAGAGGACCTTCCTGTTCCACTCTCCCATCTCCATCCTGGTCTTTGTCCCTCGTGCAGATAGACGTGGGCAGCTTTAGTGTAGGATAATTCAGCTGATGTTAGTGCTGTTGATTTCAGAAGTGAATAAAACCCTGCGAACAAGGCAGGCTCAAACCCAGTGCCCTCTCTTGCTTACAGCTCTGCTAAGTATGAATATTTTAGGATGTATTTCTAGTTATCAGCCTTAAAATGCAGTATTCATTCAAAATGAAGTAGCAGCAAATTTTGTAATTTGATTAACAAGTTCATGTTTTCCCTTCAAATATCTTTGTTAAAATCCCTTTCTCCAACCTCTCCAGATAAAACAACATCAATATCACATCTTTATTCCTTCAGGAGGACAACCCTTTGCATAAGGTATATTTGAGGCTGAAGTGCAATTTGAATCTTAGTCAGATGTATTTGCTTTTTAAGGAGGTAATTAATTGAAGGCTATTCACGGCACAGATTTATAGCCCTCCTCTCTCTTCTATACTTTTTACCCTCAGATTATGAACTTCTTCAAGGAGTAAAAATCACAATTTCCTGTTTTTGAGGGGGAAAGAGAAACCAACTGGCCTAACCTTAGCAGTCTGCCATCCTTTACTGGGCCAACTATTCCCAGGAAGAAGATTGCTCTGAAACAGGCTGCAAGAGGCCCCGTCAAGCTCAGCTGAGCATCAGACCCCGTCATTTATCACTGTCGGATGGGAAGGGGAGGAAAAAAACCCTGGACCGCTCCGCTCATCCGCTGACAGCTGCCTGGATGCAACCTCCGGGCGGATAATCCGCGACCCAGGGGGAACGTGCAGGAGGGAGATACTCTATCACCGTCCACACGCTGCTCCTTGCTCAAAGCTCCTGACATCCTCACGAGGGGGGAAAAAAAAAGGAGGCGGTTGAACCGCGTCGCTGAAACGGGGCCTCCTTTCCCTGCCCGGCTCCGTTGTAAAGAACGGATTAAAAGGCGGATGCAGGAATGATAACGCGGTGAGGATGCTCGGGTGAGGAGAGGAGCATGTTCCACCTCTCAATTTAATTCGCAGGCAGACTGCAGATAGGCTGCAAACGGGTGTCGTTTAAAAACAGCAAAATCCACCCTGCCACATAGAGGCCTCTGAATAAGCCGGCGCATTTAAGGAGTGTGAAAAATATCTTGTGATAGAGAAGTAAAATTAAAGCAATGAGAATTTAATAAGTAAAGATTAATACTGTTTCCTGCAGTGTTTTGGGCAACAGGAGGTGCTAATTTGGAGCAATGCTCAGAAAAATTGGCTCTTATTGCAATATGAGAATATTCTACTGTCAGAAATTCTTGCTCTAGCACCTAAGGAAGAATTCTGCATCTTTAATTTTTGTCAGTCTTAAACTCGAGGTTTTATTGTTCTTAATTTGCTATTATTTTTATTAACAGTATCTAATTTTGCTATTCATTACTAATCATATGCATTAACTTAACTGGGGAAGATTTTAATTGAGCACTGCTGGAGATTTTCCAATAAATTAACATTACATACTTTTAACAGATGTCTGAATTAGACATTGTTATTAGACATTGTAATTAATAGAAGTATTACTCAAATTAAAATCTCAGGGCCTGAGAAAAATTAAATTGTAGGTGACTGAGTGATGTTACCTCATTAATAGAGAGTGACTGTTGAATTCCCTCCATTGGGTTTTATTAGCCCAATAAACACACTTTTTCTAAGCAGCTTGAGAGGCAGTTGGCCAAGTCTCAAGTATAAAGGACAGGGAATCAAGACATATTTTGCCACTGACATGGTGAACTTTGAGAGAGATTTGACCTGTCAGTGTGTCATTTATAAAACATGTATAATAATACATTTCTGGAAGGTTGTAGTGTTGCAAAGTTTCAGAAATATTTGTTGTTTAGATTTTTTATGTACGAAAACCACCATCAGCTGGTCGCCTTGCATCGTCTAAGACCTAAATATTTTTTTGTTTTCATAGAGAATAAATGCAAAGCTGGTATAAAAGGGTACATTTGTGCAAGGAAGAATCAAACCCTTTGAAGGCATAAAACGTTAATTAGTAGGAGGAAAGTATGAGCATGACTTTTCCTTGCTTTTTCATAGTAATAGCCTTCCTATAGCGTCCCTAATATTGCCTCCCTAATTTCTGTGACGTGAAAACAGGCATTGTAGTTGGAATCAGTTTGACCAAATGGAAGTGCCTTTCTCTGAGCTAGCAGCTTCATATCAATGAGGCAAAATAGTCACATGTAGGGTAAGTGTTATCTTTACAGGAGTGCCTAAAATCAGATTAATTTTACGGTCCAGCATGTTCTGCCCTTTAGCTTAGGGGACAGGACTCTTTCCTATGGGACAAGTTTTTCCATGATGCATTTTGTAAAAAAAAAACAAGTTATTTATGCTTAGAACAGGGCAATATTAAAATACTGTAATATTAGTCAAAGTGTACACTGGGGAAGCAGTGTTTCTGCATATAAATCCCTCCTTAGGATAACAGTGTTTGAGTTGTGTCTCTCTGCATGCAATTAAAACCGTGCAAAACCACCGTTTTGCCATTTATCTACAAATCCACGGGCAGCCGAGCATTTCAAAGGACACTCCGACTTTGCCAGTGTTACGTGAGTGCCCAACAAAAATCATCTGGAGTTAAATTTTGAGCAGTGCTCAACATAAAAGGTCAATTACATCTAGGTGGTATTAAGACACCCAGTATTAATTGCCATAAGACCTGGCGGGGAGGAAGCATAGCAGCAAATATTATATCCTCGCTTTGCCATCTCTCCAGGAGAAGCAAACGGGTTTCCCTAATCTGGCCATTACAAGATCTTGCCTTATTTTCTCCCATGAATCTGCTTCCGCACTCGGAAAACCGAATTCCTGAAGCCGCGTTGCGCCTCTCCGTGCTTCGCTGCAGAATTCCCGCCTGGAGCTTTGTGCTGGTTTTCATTTTTCATGGTGTACACACGATGTCCCAGTTGAGTATCCAGTGCATGTTTTATTCATGTGCTTTTCACCTCTTCTTGGAGATCATTAATAAAACTGCTAAATAAAGCTGGGCTTAGCAACGCTCCTCACCACAGCCCACTGGACATCTCCTCCCAACTCCACAACACTCTGTTTATCATCGGTCTTTGTTCCACATCTCTCCATTTTTCAGCCTGTCTCGTAGTATTCTTATCCCAGCTGACTTAAATAAGGGTTTCAACTGTGATTTTGAAAAACATTGTCTCTAAATCTGAAATAAAGTCCAGTTGTATTTTAGCAGCCTCATTCACTTCCTATGCTAACAACCAAACGCTGCTGGAAATGCCTGAAATGCCATGGATCATCTCCACTGCTTGGATAACTCCATCCATTTTCCGTGCATTATGGATTATTATAGGGAATATTTGCAGGAAAGAGATCACATGCTGCTATATTCTCTCATGCAATGGGCTGCTGTCCTTTTGCAGAAGATAATTATCAATCAACTCAGTTATTTAAAAATGTGCATTAGGTCTTACAGTCAATTGTTTTTATTATTTTAACTTGGATACAATGTGACCAATAGCCAACTGAAATCACTATAGGTCAGTATACAGGCTGTCTGCCTATATATTATATACATGTATATATATTATATGCAAGCAAGCTAACTATTTTTAGGTTTTTCATGCAAAGGAGAAGAGCTTTCAGGAAGCACTGAAGATAATGCAGTACCTCTGGCTTTGTTTCTAGGGATCTGCTTCATGATGTAAGGGGTAGGGCCACAGAAATCATGAGAAAAACTATTAGAAAAGGTAAGATTCATGGCTGGCATCTCCAACTTATCAAAGGTGGGATTCAGCTCGTGCATGAAACATGGGAGGCCTCCTGTAGATCAGGAGAGTGGAAAGTGGAGAGGAAGAGTATATATTTGTATTTCTTACTTAACCTTTAATTTATAAACATAGTTTTGGGGGTTCTCCATTTCTTTCTCTCCAAGCAGGCAGTTTCAAAGCATAGATTTGAAAATGAGATTTTCATGTTACGCCACGACTCCAGGAATTAGGCTTGAGAGGAATCAGATACAGTGATGCCCACGGGAATAGCACGTGTCTATTCTATGTGCATATGATGTTTCTGTCTGTGTTACCTGTCTGAGCTGGGTGAGCGCCGTATTAATAAGAGGTCTATGACAGAATTCCTGCAACAAAACTGCATTTGAGCTAGACTACCTTCTAGCCACTGCTGTAGATAGGATCATTTTCTTCTGCTATTATTTTCATCATGTTTTACTGTTCACACCTGTTCTGGTTTATAACCCAGAATCTCCATTACTGTCAAGGCCTTATTTTGCTGAATATGTATATATATGTAGGTATTTGTACTCCTTCCACAGAACTGAAGCAATCTTGGTGATGATACTGCAGGTGATGATAGGTTGGAGTTCATCAGAATTGGTCATTCCGGTTTCCTTACAATTAGTGCTAAGAAATTGGTACTACTGGATGCGATTCATATAATCCTGAAGAAGACATCCAAAATATGTCAGATGAAGCACCACAGAAGTATCTGCTCCTTTCCAGGGTACAAAAGGATCACAGGTTGAATACTCAGATGTGGAGTAGGTACTTAGATGCTTAAGGCTTTATAGAATGAACCCCAATCTAAATATACTTAATTTAACCTTAATGAATCTACCTAAAAACTCAAAGGCCTACTCAGAGAGCCTCATGCATCTCCCGTCGCTCTGTCCCTTGCCCCGTGTGTGTCCCTGCCCCGTTGCACACGTGGTCTCTGATGACCTTGTGGTCCGTAGCTCCGTGACGTGCTGCTTCCTATTAGCACCGCCGCACAACTGCAGGCGCAGCTGCTCTGCCGCTCATCTGCAAACCCCAGTAGACTGGAAACTTCAAATTTGCTGTTTTTCCACCTCTGCATCTCCACTGCCCTGCCAGAAGGAATAAATTAATTTTCATTAAAAGAAAAACACGAAAAAACGTATTTCCCTGCCGTTCCTGTTTATACATTTCCCGACAAGAGGTGCAGAACTAAATCCGTGCGTGCTAATCCAGCCTTTGTTCATTAAACAGAACCTATGTTTTTGTGAGGAGTCCATGTGTTTCGGGTGCTGAACTGACACGCTGTGCTAAGATGCATCACATTGGGTAGCATCAATCAGTTTGCACGGAGTAATCTGTTTGATAGAATGGCTGCCACAGAACACAGTGTGTCACATTGGGAGACATCATCACAAAAATACATCTCGGAACTGTTCTCAGCTACCATCCTTCCTCCCGTGACCTATTTTAACATGCAGAAGGTTATTTATTTTTAAACAAAGTTCATAACGTAGTATTTTTCCTCCAGTGATACCAGGTTAAGATTAACAGGAACTGGGAGCCATGATGGAAGTAAAATTAACACGATGATACAAACAGTTGTAGGAAGCGAATTATCATTATGTAGCTGACCTCTGTTTTTAATTGGAAATTCGTTGACAGCTGATCTCTACTGACTAAGAGAGGATGACAGAACTACAGAAATGAGAGGTGCAAGAAAGCCAGTAGATCATGTACGCCATCTCTCTGCCGATGCTGAGAACCAAAATGACTTGTCACATTGGGAAACATCAATGGCTGGAGTCAGGCAGCGATGTCCCCGTGCCCAAAATATCCTTTGGGAGGGGAAGTGATTTGAAACATAACACTTGGGGTTCATCTGATATGATGCTAGATTTTTTATCAAACGTTTTATCTAACGTTTATAGAGGACCTTGCAGAACTGACAGTTCTTCTCATTGAACTAGACCTGAAAATAGAGAAGAGCTGCTATTTCATCACCAGCCATGAAGAATTTATGGACAGAATCCTGCCATAAATTTCACATCTAATACCACTATCAGCTCCACAGAGGTCTGAAGTATCTGAGAGTGGCTCTGTCCCTCATGTGGCTCTCTCTAGTCCTCTAAAACTATGCCCCTAGTGAAGCTATTCTTTCATGAATTTCACCATTGAGTAGCTTTTTGAAATGCCCCAAACAATGGAGAGAGGCTCCACCATCAGTCAAGTACAAATGGGTGTTTTTAGGCAGTTTAGTTTGGAATTGGGCAAATTCAGGAGACAATTCATATTCCTTCACCACGACTACCACCAAGCTCTCTTTCATGGCCAGGCTTCCCTTTTTTTTCTTTCTAGAACATTGCAAAACTCTCTCAAAAGCATTTTCTGATTTCCAGGAGATCTTGGGAGAGGAGAAGGGAGCGAGGAGAAGGATAAAAATAAGCTGAAATATTTCCCTTCTGGAGAAGTAAAGATCTGGTTCAATATTAATGATTACAAAAGTCCTATCCTTGTGCAATTTATTAAATCCTCATATATGACATAGCTTGACATACACTACATAATATAATAATTTGATATATATGCTACATGGATGACTGCTCTTGGCATACTCATTAGATACCAGATTAGAGAACTGAAAACTTTATTGAGGAAATATCTTCAGTATAATGAAATAGGAAGAGGGTGAAAAGTTTTGCTTTTATGCTTGTCTGAAAGACCTTCCATGCTAACTCTTAGAATAACTGACAGAATAATCCAAATAACGATTTTGTTCAAACTTTGTCAGCCATGCCTATTGAGGATGATAGGACAAAAAAAGAAACATTCTGGCTCAGTGACAACCAGGCTTTCAAACCAGAATTTACTCAAATGGGCCTCAAATGGGATGAATCAGTTGTTAAAAGATTTAACAGAGATTTAGCAATTGAAAAAGATTTAAAAAGATTTAGCAATTGCTGTTAACAGACTTAGCAGAGGCAATGTACAGTGAAGAAAAATAAGCCGCAAAAGTATTTATTGGAACTTTTGAAAGCAAAACTAGTCAAGACCAACAAAGCTCTAATTAGAAACTCAGATTTGCTAGCTAATCCCTGAACGAACTAGTCCTGAATATAAAGTCAGGCCTCAGGGTCCATATTTAAGCACATCAATGAATGATTTGTCTTTCAGTGAAGTCCTTAGAAATTCTATAAGCCCAGAAAACATTTTGGAATAATAATAATAATGATAAAAACTTTGGAATTTATTTAGGTACCTGATTTGGGGCACAAATACAAGAAAAATCGGATCCCTGTTTTCTAAACCAGGTGAATAAAGTGTAATGAAGCTCTCATCAGACAACATGTAAACTCTCTGAAATGGAGTTGTGTTTTAAAGATATTGAGTAAGCCTTTTGTGTGGAAGTGGGAATGATATGCTTGCTGCTGTCTTTTAATTCAACAGGCTGTTTAGCTTAAAGGAAGTGTACGGTTTAATAGAGTTAGTTCACTTTTAATAAGTAAATTCTGACTTCGATATAGCTACTGTAAGGGATACAATTATTAAAAAAAAACAAGAGGTCTATACTTTGCTGAAATGCAAGTGGTTAAATTAGAAAATACTTGATTGGAAAATAGTACAAAGTGAGGCTGATTTCCTTTAAAGTGAGTTTTTATGTGTCACCTATGTTGAAATTTTAGCCAAGGGCACTGAAGTCGTCGTTTTAACTTTTTGGTCTTCTTTGGCTTAGGGCTTCTCTGGTGACATTTACAGACATTTTACTCATTGGGTGGCTAAACGGTAACATCACACTGATAAATGTTCGTCCTTTTTGTTTCTAATTGTTACAATCTTTCAGCAAAAACAAAAAATGGAGAGTTTCTTCCTCCCTGCATTCCTCCACGCGCATCGCGCTAGGCCGGCTCCGGCCTTGCTGGTGCAGTTGTGCTGCGGCTCATGGAAATCGGTTAATCAACTATTTTCAATTCACTTTCTGCCTGTGCTTACGGTGGCAAATTAACAGTCCTCGTGTATAAATGTGACCCTTTCTCCGGGATTAATTTGATTATGCGAGAAGCTCAGTTTTCGTTTAAAAATAATAACTTTCTGGCCGCTCTGCTGAAGCGAGTTTGGAAATTAGTCTAAATGTTCCCTAATGGTTTAGATATCAAAAGGCAAATACGAAGAATAAATGAGTCTATTACTTAAAAAAAAATAATAAAAAAACCCACACTTAAATCTGTCTTGTGATTGCTTGTGAATGCATATTTTGAGACCGGAAATTTTCTGATTTTCAGTCAGGGCTGGATCAGCTCTCTGAAAGTCAAATGTTTTTAAGGCTGCTTCATTTGGGTCTGCAAATATATTTAATTCTTTCTTATTTAATGACTTCTGGTCTCTTAACCTTAGTTATATGACTCAACCACATTATACATATATATATATAGTCTCTTAACCACTTAGTTACATGCTGATATTTTCATTTCTGCATAGATCCTTGTGTAGACTTTCCGCACTGCTACTTTCAGTCTTTAGGCAACTTCCACTTGACAAGTGTTGCTGAGAGAGGATTTGGCCTGCAGAGACTGGCCACACTGCCTTAGTCCAGTGCTTTATGTATTTAAGAAAGCAGCACAAACTTCAGTTTCGAGTAATTATGGGTCCTATTCTTTTAACAGGTCTGATAAGAGCAGTAAATTTTGTGGCAACATCTTTATTAGGAATTTAACTTAATGGAAATGATTTTTTATTTAACAGAGATTTAATTTTCCTTTGGGCTTGTGCAGAATAGCAAAAGGATAAGTCAGTTTAGAGTTTAAATCAGGCTGATTTGAAAGGAAATATTCATATGAAACTTTCTCATTTGAACATCGCTGTGGTTAAATTTGTCTGTTACCAATGTGCTACCATTGGCATACATAGACCTGTGAAGATAAATGAAGTGCAGGCTAATAAACTAAAATGTGTTAGGGAACGGGTCCAGGCACTAGAACTTGACTGTTAAACTGCTAAGATAGGACCTGACATGATTTTGGCCAGGCTAATTAACACTCTCACAAATAGTTTCTATTAATGACTTGTTTATTTGGATAGTTTGCTTGTACAGATATAGACTAAGCCTTGAATTTAATCAGTGTGGGTAGAAACTGACCTTAAGAAAGGATAATTGCGGGACTATGTAGGAAAATATTGTGTGATAGGTTGCAAAGCCTGGAAGATACTAAAGTACTGAGGTCTTATTTAGTAGCTGTAGATTATGTTTTCCATGTATGATCCCATTTTGTGGCGACAGAAAAAGGTACCTAAGAATTATAACTGTAAAGCTTAAGACATTATAAGAAAAGAGGGACAGGAACTGCATCTAACTTAAAAAAAAAAAGATGTTGCCTGAAGCTGAGGTTGAATATCAAGACTCCCGGGGTGTTTTGCTTTCAGTGCACACTCTTACCCCAGAGGGCTGCGCTGCCATCCAAAGGGACCTGGACAGACTGGACAACTGGGCAGTGAAAAACCTCATGCAATTCAACAAGGCCAAGTGCAAGGTCCTGCACCTGGGGAGGAATAACCCCAGACACCAGTACAGGCTGGGGACCGACCTTCTGGAGAGCAGCTCTGTGGAGAAAGACCTGGGTGTCATGGTGGACGACAAGTTGCCCATGAGGCAGCAGTTGCCCTCGTGGCCAAGAAGGCCAATGGGATCCTGGGGTGCATTAAGAAGAGCGTCTCCAGCAGGTCGAGGGATCCTGCCCCTCTACTCAGCCCTGGTGAGGCCACATCTGGAGTATTGTGTCCAGTTCTGGGCTCCACAGGACAAGAGGGATGTGGAGCTGCTGGAGAGAGTCCAGCGCAGGGCCACAAGGATGATCAGGGGCCTGGAACATCTGCCCTGTGAGGAGAGGCTGAGGGAGCTGGGCCTGTTCAGCTGGAGAAGAGAAGGCTGAGAGGGGACCTAAGCAGTGTCTAGAAGTCCCTCAAGGGAGGCAGTGAGGAGGATGGTGCTGGCCTCTTTTCACTGGTGGCCACTGACAGAACTAGAGGAAATGGCCGGAAACTGAAGCATCAAAAGTTCCACAGAAACTTAAGGAAAAATTTCTTCCCAGTGAGGGTGCCAGAGCACTGGAACAGGCTGCCCAGAGAGGTTGTGGAGTCTCCTTCTCTGGAGATCTTCAAACCCGCTTGGACGCAGCCCTGTGCCACGTGCTCTAGGTGACCCTGCGTGTGCAGGGGGTTGGACTAGATGATCTCTAGAGGTCCCTTCAAGTTTTAAGCATTCTGTGATTCTATGATTCTAAGGGACCCAAGTATGTTGCAGACCATCTCTCTCAGGTATAGTTTGAGGAACGGTAAGGATTCCTCCTGCAGAGGATGAAGAAGCTCTTGGCAGGTTTGCAAGTCCCTCTTAGTTTGGATGTGAAGTGACGTTCACGGCAGTTCCAGCAGGTTGAAAACCTGTCAGTAAAACAGAAAGAAAAAGATGTTCCTTACCAATTGGTTTTCAATAACCCTGGGGATCAAGGAGATCAAGAAGATGGCCTAAAGATATCTGTGTCCAGGCATTCCTGGTTTTCCAAGTGCCCGCATGGTGTGGTAATCCATGGAAGGACATTGGGTTAGGATGAAACACGTGTTTTCACCACTAAGAAAGGGGAAGGCAGCTTCTCACAGCAAGGTCAGTGTTCGCTGATAATCATCCCTTGTCCCTGTAACAGCAGTTTTTATCATCTAAATTTTAAGTCATTGACTCTGAAATGATGATGGGCTTTGAAAAACAGTATATTCTTTCTGTTGTCAAGCCATAGGGTAAGCTCTTCTATTTTTTTTTCTGATTCTGTAGGATCTAGACGGTATTTCTGATTTTCTAGTGCTTCTCAAACCAAAATGAAAGTGAGAATTCAGCTTATTTTTGGACAAGAAAAGCTTTTCAGTAAAAGAAGCCAAATGGTAATGTTCTTTGAATAATGTAGTTTTTGAGAGGTTCTTTATACTTGCAGCAAATGTTCTTCTTTTCCTAAGGCTGAATGTCTGTTTTGTGAAAGTCCATGTGTATTTTGTGTATTTTTTATTACGCGTTGCATCTGAGAAGGGTCAGGGAATACTGGAAAAATTATAAAACATAATATTAATAACAAGAACACTAGTTCTTTCACCCAGCTCAAATCTTTGAAACAAAGGTATGAAAACATTGGAGAATGACTTGTGAAAATGGCATTTTTGTTCAAGCACTTCTCGTCTCTAGAAGAGTTTAATTTTAACATATTTAAAACTTCATCAGCTGAAATGATACCTATTTCATACATCACATCATTTGCGTCATTCACTCTTTTAATGAAGGCAGCTGTCAGGATTAGTGGAGGGTTCGTTTATTTAATCTCGCATGATGTTTCCTAATTTCTCCAACGGTTTGTTTATCTCAGATGGTTATAGATCACGTTGGTAATACAAGCTGATGGCTGAAGAGATTGAAAGCTTTTAAAGCGCTGGATGGATTACTCCCACTCTGGAAACTCCCAACAATTTCCTAACTGAAGCCCCTCTCCTAACTTGAATGGATGGGACAGGGTCTTCAATCTTCCTAAATTCTAATGTTTAACTTCATATGTTCTCCTGCTCCAATTGCAAATAGCCCTGATTTCACCCCTCATTATCTGTTGCTAAATGCTTGATGCCAGCTGCCATTAGTACTAGGATACACCTCCCTGGGAATGAGAAATCTGCTCTTGGAAAATTTGCAATCCCGGCCTGTCAGGTCTTTACTGTGGGAAGAAAAGTAGTGCCATGCTAGGGAAATCTCTTAGCTTAGTATTCACTGAAAAGAAATCTATTTTTTTTTCAGTTCAGGCTATTTTATTCCTTCCTATCACTACTAACTCTTAGAAGTATGTTGTCTGGAAATGAAGGTGGGGATGTCAGTGAAAATGAGTGAAAATATGCTGAATGCAATGAGTGAAAATACGTGAATATTACATGTTATTTGCAGCTCAGAGAGCTCTTGCTTTATGCAGACATCCTTGGTTATACAATAATAAGCTTATGCTATCCCAAGGTGTATTCTGTGTGCCAAGGAAAGTCCGTTAGGATCAAAGGAATGAGTATTGGGATGTAAAGACTATCTTGTTCCAAAGAGGTTTGAAAAGTGGGTAGGTTTCTAGCCCATACAAGCCATCTTGGCATGGAGTGAGCATAGCCATAGTTTTATCCTTTCCTTGCATAGAAATCGCCACTGTAAACAGCAGCAATGCCAGAATACTCTACTTTCCTGTATGTGTTGTATCCCTTCACATTGAAAGTTTCAATATTGGCTTCCATGCATGTGTGTTTGTTGATGTTCTGGTTTCTGGCTTTCTGCAGTGTACTTGCCCAAGGATATATAGCTTAGTCTTAAATAAGAGCTTATGGTAGTTTTCTGCTTACAAGATTTCCTCAAGTCTAGCACTTCTGTAGAGATACTGTTTTTTTCTGCTGAGAAAGGGTAGCCATAGTGACCAGAAAAACCATTTAACTAAGTAAGCCTCAAATGTAGCCACTTCTCAGAGTCTGTGGAAATAATGGGTACAGTTTTGATAATTTATTGTCATAAATGCAACATGCATTACTGGGTGGAGTATCCGATACCCCAGAGGGCTGCGCTGCGATCCAAAGGGACCTGGACAGACTGGACAACTGGGCGGTGAAAAACCTCATGCAATTCAACAAGGCCAAGTGCAAGGTCCTGCACCTGGGGAGGAATAACCCCAGACACCAGTACAGGCTGGGGACCGACCTTCTGGAGAGCAGCTCTGTGGAGAAAGACCTGGGTGTCATGGTGGACGACAAGTTGCCCATGAGGCAGCAGTTGCCCTCGTGGCCAAGAAGGCCAATGGGATCCTGGGGTGCATTAAGAAGAGCGTCTCCAGCAGGTCGAGGGATCCTGCCCCTCTACTCAGCCCTGGTGAGGCCACATCTGGAGTATTGTGTCCAGTTCTGGGCCCCACAGGACAAGAGGGACGTGGAGCTGCTGGAGAGAGTCCAGCGCAGGGCTACAAGGATGATCAGGGGCCTGGAACATCTGCCCTATGAGGAGAGGCTGAGGGAGCTGGGCCTGTTCAGCTGGAGAAGAGAAGGCTGAGAGGGGACCTGAGCAGTGTCTAGAAGTACCTCAAGGGAGGCAGTGAGGAGGATGGTGCTGGCCTCTTTTCACTGATGGCCACCAACAGAACTAGAGATAATGGCCACAAACTGAAGCATCAAAAGTTCCACAGGAACTTAAGGAAAAATTTCTTGCCAGTGAGGGTGCCAGAGCACTGGAACAGGCTGCCCAGAGAGGTTGTGGAGTCTCCTTCTCTGGAGATCTTCAAACCCGCTTGGACGCAGTCCTGTGCCACGTGCTCTAGGTGACCCTGCGTGTGCAGGGGGTTGGACTAGATGATCTCTAGAGGTCCCTTCCAACCTTAAGCATTCTATGATTCTATGCAGTTAAATTTCATCCATAACGTGGTTTCCAATGATGGCACTAATTAAATAATCTTAAAATAATACAAAGTGTGAGCACTGTGCAGGGAAAACAGAAGCAACTATGTGTGCTGTACTTGGAATAGATGTGGCGTTAGAGTAAGTTTTGGGAATATTTGTTTTAGTTAATGGATTCCTAGTGCAGCAAACACTCACAGTTCATGTGTGATCATATCCAAAGGCTTGTGATTGAGCACCCATGTACCTCAGCAGTGCCAGAGAATTATGTTTTCCCTTCTTTGGTTGCAAGAGGAAAGTGTGCTTGACCTCACAGGGATTGCTCTCACTGACTGTGATTGCTCTCCATATATATATACCCATGGCACTCGTGACTTGTCCTCACCATGAAACCCAAATACAACTCCTGTTTAAATCCTGGGCCCTGCTGAGAATGCTGCTTCGGAGACATCGGCCTGGAGAGGATTTGCATCCCAGATACCAGTGAACTGCTCACGTGCTCTTTAATAAATCAGACTTCAGCTTTCAATAAGAAAGAACAGTTGGGTTTCAATAAGAAATAACAGTTGGGTTTTTATGCAAAGAATATGTTCTGTTACATTCTGACTTTACTGTTTTGTTTTTTCCTTTCAGATAAACATCACGTCAATGGAAACAGAATGGTAGAACCTTTCCCAGAGGGAACACAGATGGTCCTGTTTGGTAAGATATCAGTTTTAAAAGAATAGCTCTAAAATCTATAGTGTTACGACATGCCAGATTTCTTCATTTCAGCCTATGTATGTCCTTGAATTTCACAATCTGGACTGCTGTTGCTGTTTTCTAGTCACTACGATCAGCTAGAGCCATTCAGGACTCTGGGATACATTCATGCCCATAGAATTTTGCTGAATTACAACCCAAGAATGAATCTCTTATTTTGTTCTGTACATCTTCCTAAATATTAGCTTTTTATGTATCCTGTAAAACAGCTAGTTTGGACAGAACTCTATAAAATAATCCATGACTCTCCAGACATTCAGGCATGCAAGGGACTCAAACTGTTGAGTGTAAAGCTATATTCTCTATATTTGCAGAGCTATTACCACCTCTGTGCCCCTCAATGAACCCTCCTATTTTGTACTTTGGAGCTAATCCCATAGGCTTCCTGACAGCTAAGATGGAAAGATGAACAGTTATACATGAAATGACATTTTTATTGTATTTGTCATATATTCTGTATGTAATTCTTCAAATCCTTCTGTAAAACTTGAAACAGGAATTCTCTGGAGAGGTAAAGAATTACCTCTAGAAGAAATAGACTTCCTAATATAGCTCAGAATATATTTTACCATATATGGACCACACATTTTACCAATATATGGACTTAATCCAAATCTGGAAATAGTCCAAGCTCTCATTATGGACTGTACTATCCTTTGTCCTTAAGGGAAAACTCACAGAATTTAATAGGAAAGAAAAAAAAAGCAGATTCTTAGGCCAATTATTCTTAAAACTTGTTGTTACAGGGGATGAAAAATTGCCTACACTCATTTTGAGCCATAATATTGAATTGTTTAGAAAGGCTATACTTCCCTATAAACTTCTATACAAAAATGTCTTGGAAAATATATTATATCCAATTAAACCTTTGTCTGTGATCTAGGAGTAAATATAAAACCACTACTTGATACATCTGCTATGTTACCTAGACCTGGACCCATTCAGATGAAATACATATAAATATTACTGCCTGCAAGGCTATATGTGTAACAGCGAAGAATGAAGGATATATATATAAAATGGAGGATGTACCCTGTAAAGCAGAGATTCTGCTTTATCATAATATGCCACAAAAACAATAAATGCCACCTTCAGATATAGAGTTGGAGATATAGTGCTTAGGTGTTAATGAGCAATTTTACACACCTCTTATGCAGTGTTTTGGAGGCAGGTACTAAAATATCATATATATTTCACATCCAGTTGATTAATTAGAGTTCATTAGCACCACCATTGAAAAAAAATCAGCTGAAACAAACTATCAAAGGAACCAAGACAAGCTGCATATCATTGAGTCCTCTGGTATGGAGTAGGACAGTTCGTTGGGTATCTAACCATAGGTTAGATCCAGTCCCAGGCCAACTAAACTACTAGCTGATGAGCCAGAGGGATGGAGGTTTCCTATAGTTTTGCAACGTGGATGTCTCAGAAATCCTAGGGATTATCACCCCAGATGCTTCCTGAGGTCACGCATCAATAGAATACACATTATTGATCTCTATAAAGGGAAAAGTAGTAGAAATTATCTTCCCTACATGATACAGTAGATCACATTAGATAATCCAATCATCCCTACCGACATTAAAGGTTATGAATCCATATTTTAGGGGAGAAAGTAGCGTATGTCAATATGGCATTTTCTCAGTCATTGAGCTCTGACAATGATCTGGTCTAATTTAGAAAAAGAAAAGATATAGCATAAATATTTCAAAAACCTGAACAGCGTCTGCAAGTTCTTATATAATAACAGTTGATTTATCTGCCTGGAATAAACTGTTAATCTGTTTTCAAATAGAGCTGTGTTCACATTGAAATATTTGGCAATTCTGTGTAGAAGGCAAAGGGCTAAGTTAGCCATGGGCACTGATTTATTACTCCAAAAATGATATTTTCAATCATTGACTGTAAAAAATCACATGGAGAATTTATTTTCTCGTGGTGCTAATATTCCTGTATATACCATGGTTTAAGAAGAGAAACAGTTTGTAACAGGAGAATGATTAAAATGGTCAAAAATGTAGATAATCATTTGGGCATTTTCAGTTCTAAGACGAGCAGGACTTCTCAACACTTCACACTTGTGGATAAGGGAACTTTTCTGTTAATATTAGAGGTTATTTTATAAGGGCCCCATTATTAAATACAGAGGGTGTCCCCATTCAGTTACCAGGATGACTTCTTCACATTCTCCTTAGAGTCCCTCTAACTGAGATTTGTGTTCCAGCCAGTAATCCTTTGCGGATTCTGGGGAGATCTAAAAAATTCTTGGAGTGGTGGGATGAGAGACTGTGTTTGACAGTTTTTGTGGAGCTGATAGAAGATGATTTTATGTGGTTTCTTTTTTTTTTGAGTCCTAAGGTTAAGGTGGATGTAGGGATTCTTCTTTGAGTTTCTTAAAACAGACAAAGAGTTTTAATAGTCTGGTATTGATATAATCCTCACTGCTTATTTTTTTAAAGCTCCTCCTTTATTTCCTGTTTGATGGTTAGATCAGGTTTGTATTCTGTGGTTGTAGTCAGTGTTTATGTGTGTCTTTTTCATCATTTTTGTCACTATTCATTATACATAATTTGTAAAATTTCATAGGAAGTAGCATCCTACATAGAGAGTTTCACTAGGAAGGAGCAAAACCTTGGTAAACATCCTGCTTTGACCCATTCCTTAAGAACTGTTGTATTCCTATCAAGCCTTATAACTTTCCTCCTTTTTAAATTGCCCTAGATTTTCCCTAAGAGTGTGATTGCAAATGTTGGGATAGGTGGTGAAAACTCATGCTGCTGCCATCTGTGCTGTGAATAAATGGAAAACCTACATGTTCTTAGGTTTACTATTAGACCTGGAATATAATAGTATACAAACATGACTCTGATGATAATTGTTGTCATTTGTTGGCGTTGGCATCACGTTCTGATATATGGTATAGAAAAGTGGTGGTATGGTTCATTTTCCTTCCTCCGTTTGCTGGACCCGTGTGAATGGGGATGAACGGGTTGAACTCGAAGAAAGACATTATCCATTAGTAATTCTTCTCCTCAAATTGTCATTCATCCTACCAGTTTATACTCTTGCTAACGGCAAGTTTTTACTATTTTAGCCTCTGGCAACTAGGGGGAAGAAACTGAGCTGGTCATTTATATAAGTAGCATCTCTGACACTACCCTGGCAAGAGAGTGTTTCTTAAACCTCTTCTCCGGCAACATCCTTTAATCCCGTAATTGTGATTGCACAGGGACAAGCCTCAAAGAGCAGCAGGAGCTAAGGAGTAATCCCTCTGCCTTAATGATACCTACAAAGGCTAAAAGATGGTAAATAACCGTGTGATTTTGTACTATTCACACTGCATATTCTTAGTGCTTGGATAGTATTACATTGAACATTAAAAATAACAGTATAACATATAATTCTGGGTTGTAAAACAGTCTTTGTTTTACTTGCTTGCAAAATACAGTTAGATTGCATTACATAGTTCTAGCTTCTGCAAAATCTCCTTATGGATGCTCTTACTGATGCTATGTTATTTACTTAATGACTCCTTGTTTTGATCAAGGTGCAGGACAAATTACATGCTAATGGGTCCTGCAGCTTTCTCAGTTATAAGAGAAACTCTCAGTTTTCTGCAGGCTAATTAAATGATCCCCAAATTGTCCATTTTTATTTGTAGTGTTCAGCTGCCTAAGGTATACCTGTTGCTCATTGAAATTAAGAAATACTTCCTTGTTTCTACAGCTATGAAAAGTTAGATTTCAGGAGTTTTGATGAAAAAATGTTTCAATGCTAGCAATCTAATTCCCTGTTAATCCAGTTTTCATCTAGTAATGGAGCAATGAAGTAATGAATTAATTATGGAATTATATATCTAATATATATGTGTATAATTTTTATTATATATATATATATATTTGAACTTGTAGGTAAATGTGTTATGTTCAGAAACAATTTAGGTCAAAATTTCTAATTTTTAAGTGTATATTTTTCTTAAACAACTGCTGCTATTGCACGGTGCATTCGTAGAAGGGCTCTTATTTATTTCAGTAAAATCTGGCAATAGTTCAGATTTCTAATTATTACACTTTTAAAATATAGGACTATATTATGTTGTATTTGCTTGACATACACTGGCTAGTAATGAGATAATTGGTTTCTTCATGTAAACAAAATATAGCCAGAAGTAGAATGTTAGGTAACTGATAAGAGCTAATTAGAGACATTTCTGAATTGGCAGATGGATCCACTCTTCTTCACCTTATGCTCTGCACTTATTAGACAACAGCATGTTCCAGTAATTCTGCAGAGCCGTATTATTGTTGTACTTTCCTAGGTTATTATATCCTACTGAGATAGCTGATGTATCCCCCCAATTTCTGTTGCTTTTTAAAGTAGGATCACACCAAGATGGTCCAAGTTGTCCTGTTTTTTCAGGCTTTGTGTGTAGTCTGTGCAGTTGCTCCTGTATAAGAAGGAGGATCAGACTGCAGTAAAGCTGAATTTCTTCCAAAAGGCCAGATCTTGGATGGTTCAACCCTTGCTCATGCCTCGACCAGTGCATCTCGTCAACTAAAGGATAATCATTTCCAGCTGGATTTCCTAGTGCTCCGTTCCTCCTCTTCAGACACGTGTACAGAATGTTTTGGCTACCTCCTTTAGCTCAGAGTCATAGGACTCCTAATTAAAACCCCAAAGATGTATTTGGCAGCGGTTCCGCAGCGTTCTCCAGCGTAACTCATTACATGGTCCCATAATCGCAGGATTTTAAAAAGATTTTATCAGAATGTTTGAGTTGCAGGTCTTGAGACTTAAGGGATCAGCTCAAAACCAGTGATTAACTATTTGTCATACTCATGTGCAAGAACACTTTTTCCAGTTTCTAACCCAAGCCAAGGGTGAAGACAAGGTTCAAGTTTCCACACTACGCTTACCATTTCCAAAATATTATAAAGACAGGGTGTTCTGGGCTCTTAACCTAAGGTTGCATTCAGAAGGATTTCAGACCTCTCTTTCAATCAGACGATTCATTTACCAACATTTTCCCCAACCCTCATCTGTGAATGTAAAGGTCAGAAGAAAATTTGTTTTACTGTCACAAAACAAATGGCCTTGGAACATTATTTAAAGTATTTGTAGGTTATGTTGATTGAATTAATTAATTTTTAGAACAAATGTGAAGTCTTGTTAAAATATAGCTTTGATGATTTACCAAAACAAGTCAATTAATTCATTTATTAGAGCCTAGGCCCTTTCTCTTTAGAAATCCCCCAGTTCTCAAGCCAGTGGCCTTATTGTCCATTTGTTTTCTTTTACAACAGTCACTAGATCTGATTGATCTTTGGGAAATCTTGATGAAAAAAAGGACTAAGATTTTTTTGGCCTTTAAAAAATGCTCATGGGACTAATCTTCTCAATAACATTTTTGTCAGCCCGTGAAATGTGATGACTGACATCATTATCTTGTTGATTCCTTGAAACTGGAATGGCTTGAGTGGATCCTTCTATGCGTCTTTCTTTCCTGAAACACCTGGTGGTGGCCGCTGTCAGGAGACAAATTGTGTTAGTAAGGCCCTTGGCCCGACTCAGTTTTCAATTACTATATTTTTATCATCAGCCGCCAGGAGAAAATACCTTTTTTTGTAGACAGAGAAAAAAATGGAACGATCAAACCCTTTTTTCTCTCTTCTTACTCAAAAAAAGGGAAACTTAAAGCCATACTGCACATGTCAGAAGGTATTATCGCTCTCACTGAAGAGAACATAAGACTTCATGATGTTGAAGCAGGTGCATGTGCTGTGACCCAAATTGTAGGAGAAACATCTACAGCAACATTTCCAGATGTTATAAGGATCACGTCGTGGACGTATGGAGAGCCAGAGGGAACGTCCTCCAGAAGGGATTCTTGTTTCTCATGCTAATGCCCTTGCAGCAGCTTGGAAAGGAGGAGCAATCCACTAATTGGGTGGATTTGTAAAGTGCTGACGTGTTGAGGCTGTCTTGTTTACGTGAGGTGGTGCAAACATGGAGATTTGCTGCAGTGAAAATGAGGAAAAAAAGCAGGAAGGCATTGCATGAAGAAGGGGATTGCCTAAAGGAATGTTGCTGTGTTCCTAAAGCAAATCATATTCCTGTTCTTATACCTTTTCAGGATGTTTATTGAAGAAATATTCTTATTATATGCTTATTTCCCATTTTCCTTCCTTTCCCTCTCTCTCTCTTATTTTTTTTTTCTTATTATTGACTTATGGCCAGCGTCTTTGTTGTGTCTCTTTCTGAGAATTAAATCACAGTCTGGTTCCTTGCCTCTATCATCTAGTCCTGCTTCCTACTCATCACCAGTGCTTAAACATCCTGGTCCTCATCATCTTGCCCAAAGTTTGATGCCTCTCGTCCAACCTTCAGATGATGTGACAGCTGGGAAGCAATGGCCAGGGAACGTTCTATAATTTAACATATTAATATAGATAGCTTAGTAGAATTTTGATATTTTTCAAGCTTAGTTTGGCATTGTTTATCCTGAAAACAAGCTCATCAACTGAGAGGCCCTCCAAGCTATCAGTTTGGAAACAGTTCAGGCTGTGTCCTTCTGGCAGGGATTTTGTTGATGGAATAGGTAGGCAAGCTGGACTCACCTTGGTCTTTCAGAAGCAAGTTTTAAGTCAAAAGGACATACGCTAAAGCTGAATGTTGTTTTCTGTGTTTTTATTTAGACATTTACATGAAAGCATCTTAAAAATTGGAAATGGTCAGATCCCACTATATTTGTGAGGAAGACTTCCAGGGGAGACTGCTTATTCTTTTTACATAAAAATAAATGAAGATTTAGGAGTCTAACAAGTCTGGATTTGAAAAATTTCCCCGGTTGCAAAGTAAGTTAATAAATGTTTAAACGAGTGTAATTCCAGGGCAGGTTAGAAGTCTCCTTTTAAGCATAAGGATCTGAATATCGAGTTTCTCTTGTCCTCCAGCATGCCAGAGGCTTTGTGTGTTCAGTGTGGCCTTCTGATTTCGAAGCAGCAGATTGCAGAGCCCTGGGTGAGACAGACCCAGATAAATGCTCCAGTCTGCTCCGTCTTTACCAAGGACACTTCCTGACATATATAAGTACTAATAAGGGACAATAAAATACCCCTAATGCAAAGTGAAAGCTGTCCTTGATCAGCAGAACCCTTCGTAACGTTCTTTTATTTGCAAAGCTCCACGCAGCTTATTCTTTTCGCTTCTGAAAACAAAAGTAATGTGGCCTTCGAACACAATGTCTGCCCTTCTCCTGCAGGGACGTGGTTATGTTAATTTAGCTTTCTGGGGGTGATGGAGAGTTGAGCTTTGTGTGGATTTCCACTTAGAGGATGCATTGCACATTAGCACAGATCTGGAGGTTTTTAAGGAAGAAATCAGATTGCAGCTTTGTAATTCATAATATCTATCTGAAAACACCCGTCTAATTATGGGGCCTATGCCACTGCAATGAGTAGAGGATGCCTGGTTGGTTTTCATGATTTTGGGAATGGGGCTCACTGATACCCAGTGGCAGAAATTGTCTCCAACATATGCCCTATCTTCTGTGCAAAAAAAAGCAAAAATACATACCTAGCAATGCAAAAATCTTGCAGAAAAGTAAATTTCTTGCCAATGATAAATAGGGATATATCAATGACTAGAATGAACATATGCTTGGCATCGATCTGAGTTGGTTTAACTTTGAAATAGAAGTAAATTATCCTGCTAATGACAGGAGGCTGCCCTCCTCAGATTTATGCTGCTTCGTGGGAGATAAATGCGTGTGTCTGTTTACATACCTAAGAATACACACATTTGCCATCAAAATTCATCTCTAGATTCCTGTTCATAAAGCATGCAGCATGATGACATAGTAAAAAATGCACAGGACGGTGATATTATAGTGTATCCAGCAGAGAAAAACGTGATGCTAATTGTCAGGAGTGACAACAGCAGGGGGAAAAATATGAAGAGCTTTTTGGAAGGACAAAATTCTGTTCTTTTTGACCATTTTATCTTTTTTTTTGACAATTCTGTGGTGCTCACAAAGGATTATCAGTGCACCATAATGATCCTTATTGGATATATCTTTACAATGCTGTTGTCACAGGCTGAAAATTGTGGAATTGGAATTCCCACATTGGAATAAGTGAGATACAGAGATTAGGGGCCATGAAAAATATTGCTTAATATTATGTTAATATTGTGTTAATATTGTTTTAGTATTGTGTTGGATAATTTATGATGTGATTTTTAGGAGTTTTTCTCATGAAATTAATCTGATAACTTCAAAAAATGTGTCTTTAGATGTTTTGCTTGCAATCTGAGATAAAAAAGTCGAAAAGCATCAACTTAGACTAGATGGAATTAATTCATTTGCATAAATATAGGTGCTTTGTGCCTTCTGGTGTGTCTTAGGGCATTTGGGATGGCCATGATGATACAGGTTTTAGGGGACATCCATGCACTTCTGAAATAGCAAGTGAAATCAGGTAGGACATCCCAAATGATACTAGATACAACTATAGCATCCCCTATATTTAAGGATTTAATGTACAGAGTAAGGCATATACCTATATGTGTAACATGAAAAAATGAGCTGGGTGTCTAACTGTAGAGCAACGAGGGTGATGGAGAGACTGGAGCAGCTGTCGTGTGAGGAAAGAGTGAGCGAGCGGGGCCTGTTGAGCCTGGAGAAGAGAAGGCTGAGAGGGATGTGAGCAACATGGACAAGGACCTGAGGGGAGAATGTAGGGAGGATGGGGCCAGGCTCTGCTCGGTGGTGGCCGGTGACAGGACAAGGGGTAACGGGTCCAAGCTGAACCCCAGGCAGCTCCATGTCCATGTGAGGAAGAACTTCCTTGGTGTGAGGGTGCCCGAGCCCTGGCACAGGCTGCCCAGAGAGGCTGTGGAGGCTCCTTCTCTGGAGATGTCCAACCCGCCCGGATGCCCCCCTGTGCCCCGTGCTCTGGGTGTCCCTGCTGGAGCAGGGGTTGCACTGGGTGATCCCTAGAGGTCCCTTCCAACCTCAACCGTTCTGGGATTCTGTAATCTCCTATTACAGCTAATGGAAAGTCCGTCAGCAGGGCAGGATTCAGCTCCTCAGACTTTGGTTCAAAGTCACCTTTGTTGTATCTTGATTGTCCTTGATCTCCAGCTTCCAAGGACTTTTTTGCATGTCCTTCACTGCTATGCTAGGCCTGAGCAAGCTCCTTTGGACATCTTGGATGGCAAAACATACCTTTATTGAGGCATCAGTGAAAACTTCGCCCTTTAAGGTGCTTAGACGGAATTTTACTGACGATATTTGTTCCAAGATACCACCTGGGTTTGTTTTCCATGCAGGACAGACTTTACAGAACAAGAAAAAATTACACCTCAATATCTGAAAGAAAAAAATAATATGATTTTTTTTTCAAATAAGATAAGAACTAATTGCAAAAAATTGTGATTTGAGTTGAACTGCAAGTAATTTTGAAACAGCCGTAGTTATTTGTTTGCGAGCCAGGGAAAACAGCATGCAATATGTCAGGCTTTAAGATAAAATTTATTGGTGTATCATTGGCTTAAATCCAACATTATGCTCATAAATAATATAATCTTAGTGTGACACATTTCTGCTTGAACCTTGACTGAAAATTACTGAGAATCATGTTATGAATTATGTAGTAGCAGTCACGCTTTCAAGTAAAAAGGATGTAACTGGAGTGAAATGTTGAAACGTATTTGTAATTAGCTCCAAAATATAAAGGTGCGTAGTTGTAGAAAGGGTAAGGTGTCTTTAAACCCAACAGTAGAGCCTCACTGCAAACTCAGGCTAATGGTCATCCAGCTTCTCTTGACTCATATTTCTGGGATGAAAAGTGTGATGTTGGATATCGTTGTCAGACATATCACTTTTTAAATACTGTTGGCACCATCTTTTGTGTCTTATTTATACCAGCTTGATGCAGCCCAAGGCTCCAGAGAAATCTTTGACAATACCTATATATAATCCAGCAGCACGGCAAGATGAGAGTAACTCCGTATCAGACCTAGTGGTTTAGGCAAGATGGTTAAACACAGACTCATCAAGTGTGAAAACATTTATCATGTGAGGCACATAAAGATAGTATCAATTCGTTTGCTTTGACAGCTAGTGAATCCAAGATCATTTTATTGGGCTACTGCTCAATATGGATATGGTTTATAGGATATGGTTTAACCACTCAGGATATGGTTTATAGATGGAGAATGGCTGATGTTAGGTTTTGGTAGCTAGCCCAGTCCCTCTTGGGACCTTTGTGGGGTGCTGCTTGGCCATGGTTAGCAATGCTTATCCTTGTGCTACTGCAGAAATCCATGCCTAGGTTGTGAATGGACACACATGGACACACTCAACCAACGGGAGCTGCCAGCAGCCTGAGAATTTAGCATGTGTGCTAATTTGTGAGAATTTAGCATGTGTGCTAATTTGTGAGAATTTAGCATGTGTGAGAATTCAGGAATCCTCCTGAGCTTTACCTGTCCTAGTAGTGTGCCTTCAGGCAAAGGAGACCGCCCGTTACAGGGGACTTTTCATATGGATTTGCTCTGTCCAGTATTTCCTTTAGAGCAGGGCACTGATTCCTTGGTGTATGTGACAAGGCTGACAATTGTATCTTTAAAATACATAAAAACATGCATATAAACATACTAGACCTTTTTTTAATCTTGATTTAGAGTTAACTCATTTTAAAAGCAATATTGATCACCTCCAACTGTTCATTCCACACTATAATTATTTATGATTTACCGTGCTGTAGATAAACCCAAGGATGAAGCAAAAGGGTCTGTAGGCTTGAGGCAGTATTATTACCCTGACAATCTTATTGGCTCTATACAAGTAATCTCCCAGGAATTCAAGGTACTTTGTTGATCCAAAATGTTCTGGAGTCTGTGCTGCAGCTTGTACAACTGCTCTGTTGTTGGCTCTTTCCAACCTCAACCAGTTTTTTTCTTTCTGGCTGCAATCTGCTACGTCTAAGACACTTTGCTGATGGCTCATCAGTCATATTTGACCCCAAATTCTCTTCTTGTACACAGTCTTAGGGGGGTAATGTAGGTGTTTTAATGGATGCCTAACATGGTAACTCTTCTTCCTGACAATGCCCACTGTTGGAATGTGGAATAGGAAAGGAAAAGAGAACAGAACAGAAATCAGCACTATCAGCCAGTGTACAAACTCATAGTTTTCCCATGTTGTTTGAACACTGTGCGTTTCTGCTCCCGTTATCCCAAGATTGACATATAGCAGAACTGAAAAAGGTTCAGAATGAGTCAAAAGGGATCATCAAAAGTCTGGAGAAACTTCTGTACAAGAAACAACTGGGCATGCTAGGGTATTCAGTGTGGAAAAAAGAAGATTTGGGGAGGTATGAGAGGTTGCAAAATGATAACAGGCATGGGGAATGTAAAAGGGAATTGATTATGCAGAAAATCTTCCAGTATGAGAAGTTGAGGCTGTTAAATGAAGCAAGAAGGAGCCAGTTTCAAAATAAATCAGAAGAGCTGGAACCAAATGAAAGACTGGATTTCCTTGCTAAAGGAATTTCTGCGTACAAAAGGTTTCACGGTTTGAAATGGAGCCAGGAGAAATAGTTGGAAGAGAGATCCATTGGGAGTAATTCCTTAAACCAGCCGTATCAGACTCAGGGCAGCCTCACTAAGCCAGAGGCTGGGACCGTAGTCAGGGCAAGTACTGGGTGATTTTGCCCTTTTCTTCCCTTCTCTGGGCAAGAGGGATCCTTCTCATATAATATATTGCATGCAATATATACATATGTGATATGTATGCTATCACCTACCATATCATATCACCTTTAACTGCTTTTCTCTTATTAATTAAAATTGTTAGGAGCCACAAAGCTAGAAAGGTGTTTTGAAAATAGAGACATTGCTGAAAACTGTGTTGAAAAGTACGAGCAGGCAAGTGCTGATGTTAACCCTGTGCTGAGAGAGATTTGCAATGAGAAATAATAAATTAAAGTTGCATGTGAGTCTGTTTTTTTTTTTTTTTTTTTTCTGAAAGCTTCATCCTTGGGTCAGCACAATCCCGTCTCTATAGTTAGGCACCCAAGTTATCCAGTCCTGGTTGGATAACTGGCGTTATCCAGAAATATATTCATAGGTATCTCCGACCACAGTTCATCTCAGCTATTTTACTGATTACCACTATTTCAGTAGCAGTTTTGTCAGGCTTCTCTGTACTGCATTGCTCTCCAAGTTGTCTTGTCTCATTTGCCTTTTTGTCAGAAAAAAAACCCCACAAAACAAGCCAAAGCATGCAAAGATGATTAGAGGTAAAATTATTGATGTCTGAGGCAATTGAGAAGAGCATCACCACCTTACAGGGATGCAGGATAACGATCTTGAGAATAATGAACGGGATAAAAAAGCTCAGTCCTTGTGGTACCACAGGAACCAAGACAACCTCCGTCTTCCATGGCGCTTCCCGGCCAGAGTAGGATGCAGAGGACAGGTATGTCCATGTCACATCCTGAGACTGTCCCAAATGCCACCGCCGTGATCACACGGGATTGGGATTTAAGCAGGAACGTGCAACGACAGCTCTTGATGTGGCCAGCAGCCGTGTTAGGAGCACCAAGGCGCGTGTGGCAACGTGCCTCGTCGTGCCCTACGGCTTAATATCCTGCTAACCACATCTGGAGGGGACAGGACATCGAGGAGGTGTCTCGGGAAGCCGTGTGGAGGTCAAGGTCCTCCCTGTGCAGATCGGCTGTCCCTGTGTGGAGCCGTCCCTTCAGTGCAGACGCTGCCCTGAAACATTTATTCTCACTGCTTGATTTTCAGCAGGGACGTGCCACGATTTTGGGGTATGGGCATGCGTCAAATACCGCCTAAATGGTAAATGACTAACCACATATCTATTTGGCCCCAGACAGTTCCTCTGGGTATAAATTAGTCTTGCTATAACAATCTTCTCTGGTATTTTTTTGAGTAATTGTCTTTTTGCAGGTGGATAGGAAAGAGTTATTCTCCCTTGCCAGTGAGGACATACCAAAATGTTATTGGCTACTAACAGACGAGAAAATAACTCTCGGAAATTCTGCATTTCCATTAAGGACAGCTTTGGTCCAAAATAGATTAATTTTAATGATCTTCTAGGCACACTCAGAAGACATTTATTAGTTTGGGCTTTTATTGGAAATGGGTTAAGGGTATGTTTCTGTGGAGCTGGGGAGCACAGGACGAAAAGGGGCTGTTTGTTGCATCGACTTATTTGAATGTAATTATTTTTTGCTCCTGAGCAATTATAGATCGTGAATTTAAATAATTGTCAGGATGCCTACAGCTTTCTGTTGTTGTCTAATATCTAAGGTTATAAATAAAATAAGTAATATGAGACTTCTTTTTTTTCTGAATGTGTCTATGGTGGTTAATTTAACTTAGCAACAGTTAGCAAGAAAGGAAAACCAAAGGCAAGATTTCTATTCTTTGCAGCAAACTAACTTTGTAAACAAGTTGTTATTTTCTGCATCACGGCCCTAAAAGTGATTCTTATTTTGCCTGTAACAAAATGTCTGTGGCGCTTTGCTTTTAGAATAGTAGAATATATTTCGTTCTGCTTCTGTTTATTTCGATCTCCCTAAAGGCTGCCAATAGATTGCAGAGATTTTCACAAAACAAGGGCAAGGCACTGCTATTATCGCAGAGATGAATTGATATGAAAGATGCAGCTTGGAGAGAATCAAATGGATTACACAGCCCTGATGACATCTCTTATTTTACATGTACATCAAGTTCTGCTTGAGTAGTAGAGCACTAAAGTGTGTCAAATGACCGAGGATGATCTAAAATGAATCTCTGGCACAGAGTGGGAATGCTTAGAGCAAAGGAAGATCACAAAATGATTTGAAAGCCTCCAGTCAATGTCTGAAAATAAAAATATGATGCTTCTCAATGAAGCAAATAATCAGTTTGGTGATAGGACCATGTAACTCTGTCAATTCCTTTCATATAGTGTTGTCCCAGAGGTTCTTTTTATGCCTAACAGACTTTTGAAAGGTGATACAGAAAGGTGATAAGAAACTAGTCCCCTCTTCCAAGGATGAAGTTATGAGATAGGAAAGTGGTTAGACTGAATTTATTCGTGTACAAGCTGGCAATCTTTGTTCTTTACTGACTGTATCCTTGGAAATTCTGTTGTGTTAATTCAGAGGAAGACTTGATTCCGTGTTTGGACACTTCAGAGATGGACAAAGAGCATACCCTGCTTTGATTCATACACATGTTTTTATTGATCTGATTATTTCATAAGAAAAATTGAAACAAGTAAAAAGTTCGAGTTTTGGCTATAAACCCTGGCATTCTTTTTTTCTGCCACAAATTCCTTTCTTTGTCCTTAAGATGCTTCAGTTGTCATACGTGTCACCAAGATACATCAGGTGCCTATAGTACTTCTTAAGACTGTTCTTTAATCATGGATTGAAATGACACGAAATGCATGCAATTGTAATCCATATATTTTAAGAAATAGATATGGGAAATATATGTACTTCTAGTGGAAATATATATATACTTAGTGGGAAATATATATTCTTAAGAAATGACCCTTCTTACTTGGTGAATAGCACTCCTTTTCTGATGGCCATATCCATTTTTATTGCAGTATTGCTTTATAAGAGATGCACCTTTGTGGTCAATGACGCTGCATTGTTCCCATGGATGAACATCCACTCAGCATATTCCCAAATCCCTGACCACTAAAGAACAGTGGTATTTATGGGTTTCCAGTTCATGAATTGTACAATTTGTGCCAGTTCCTTTCATATCTATCAAACATATTAGTCTGATGGCCCGAGGAGGAGAGAACTAAACTTTCTGGGAGGTTGTTTTGTTCTGTGCTTGTGCCCCGCGCCCAGAACCCAACATGATGGAACTCAGTCCCATGATGAAGGCTGTTTTGTGTCCTGCTGTTGAAAATAGCAATGCTACTCCTGATACAGCCTTAGAGAGAAGATCTTTTACCATGAGCATTCAGTTTTGAACTCCTGAGGCCTTCTTCTCACACCATTTTCACCAGTACTGCACCTCTCTAAATGTAATGGAATCAATGACTGATCACCAATTGGTGTATTTCAACATTTCAAAACATAACTTTCAGATATAATTTTGGGGAGATTTTTGGAGACAGTTCTTCATTTTGTCTTATTTTTCGTATTACGGTATTATAGCTATATTCTACTGGCAGAAGATGAGTAAGATGAAAGTTGCCACTTTTTATCTGGACCAAGTTTTACTGCAATCTCCATCTAAATCAACCTAAAATGCAGGAAGGAAAGAGTTGGTAAATACATAATTTTATCAAACCCTGTTTCAGTTGCTGCAGCTTGAGAAAGGAAAATTTGAAACAAAGACCTATTAGCTGGAATTCTTGGGTGTTTCTAGAATTGATTCTTTGCTTTGGGATCACTCATGCCTCAGTTGTGGAGTACTTCAAGTAAAAAATCATGAATTATAGTCCTTGTGAGGCTTAATTATTGTGTTCAAAATGCTTTGATGTTTTGGGATGAAAGGAGCTAAATGCATGTGAATTAGTATTTAAGTATTTGTTTTTTTCTATAGGAGGCAGGAAACACAGTTCCTCAAATCCAGCCACAGCTTCCAGGCTTCCTCCTATGGCATCTTCTCATGTTGGGTGCCCTTTTGGGAGCTGGGTTGTAAAGCCTGCGAGCTGTATGCTTGTGTTTGGGCCTAATCAATCTTGCACATCTTCCCACTCCTTTTAATCTTTCTGTTGTCATTAAGAAAGTGTCACCCATGATGAATGAAGAAGAAATTGATGCAGAACAGCCATTAGGGATAATGTCCCTACCCCAGGATTGCAGAAGAAGGTAGTAGTTGGCTGTCTTCACTCTCTGTCAACTACTTCTCTTGACTTCTGGGAGCAATTCACACATTGACTCTGGTGGTTTAGAGCCAACATGAGCTAGTTGTTGCCTCCTGAGCCCTTGGGATGCAGCTCCTGCACGGAGGTTATGTTGCATCCCAGCTCTACCAGGAAAAGGTGTTGTAGATATGGGGATATTTGGGGTTAATTATGGGATTTTCTTTTCATGTGGACTCACCAGAACATGGTTCTATCGGCCTTTGGGATGAAGTGGGTTAATAGGTTACTGCTCTTGTCTGTTGGGTGGAGAAAAAATAATGAGTCAGAGGATAAGGCCATCTCTGAGAGTACTTTAATACACAGAGGTGTGTATGTCCCTGCTCTCTGCTGGTTAAGATCAGAATTGCATCTAAATAGGAGTATCTGACATCTCTTCTGCTATAAATGTAAAATTTAGAGTAGCTCTGGTTTGTGCCAGACATTAACATGTCTGATGTTGGCTTCAAATTTATTAAAATACTGTGGCTTTGCTATTTAAACTTGTAACATGGTTTCATGATGAATTGTATAAATGGATTTAAATTCAATTAATTTGGTTTTGTTCTTTCTGTCTACCTTTATATATCTATTTATCTTTCTATCTATCTGTCTTTCTATCTTTCTGTCTGTCTATCTATGTCATTTTTCCCAGCACGGGTGCTCTTGTCTTCCAAAAGACATACTTATGTCATGTTATGCCTATTTTTCATATTGAAAACAAGGCAGATTTTCACTTGCCTGTAAAATATTCCTTTTTTATTATGACTTTCTCTCGTTCCTCCTGCAAGAGCTCTAATCTGGCGTGCAGATTCTCTGCAAACATGCCTACATATGCCCACGTGCACGCACACGCTCCTCGAATGTCAGCAGCCTCCATACTGGCAGAAACGAATTGCCTGGGCATTTGTTAATTTGAATGAACATGAGGCTTCTGCTTCTCCTATGGAAGAAAGAAGCAAACCCAACAGTTTCTCTGGGAATTCATGCAGTGTGAACAGAACACGTCTTGGCAAAATGGCGAGCCAAGAAATTCCTCTTTAGTTGCTCTGTTAGGCAAACTGCATTTTAAATTTCTTGCCGAGGGCTTTGTTTGACTTGCCCCAGGCAAGCTGTTCAACATATTTATCAACCCTGTTGTAGCATTAGAGCCAACGCTTATCTAGGAAGATCATCCGCTTAATGCCATCTGTCATCAGGAATTTTATTTCTTTCAGCTGAGCTTGTTCTCCATTTCATTTTTTTTTATATATATTCTTCCCAACCATTTCTTAGTTGATTGTTTTCCAGTAGTCTCAAATATTCTGTGATTGCTCAAATATTCAGTGGTTGCTACATGTTAAACCCCTAAAGACATCAATAATACAATTTTACTTTAAATCCTGATTGATAACATTAATCCTATATCCATCCAGATGGCTCAGCAAAGCGCCCTACATATTACAGTGTTATGTAAAAGACAGATAACATTACATCTGAATCTGGAATTCCATCCAGATTCTCAACAGGAATTTGCAAGGATTCAAAACAGCGGCTCTTGGGTAATTCATGCTATATTTTGATCTTGGAGCCTATTAAGACAAGGCTTTAGTCATTTTGGATCTTCAGGCCCTTGTAAACCATTGTGTAAATGCCCAGGCAGTGTGGATGTATTTGACAAGTATTCATTCACTTTAAATGCGATTCCGAGGTCCAGCGCTGCTCTTGGATTTGTGTCCAGAGTCACAGTTACAGTCAAAGAGCATATTTCCCTTTAGAGAACAAAATTTAGCCTTCTGGAGCCCTGCTTTTGTCTTTTACATAAATGCAGAGAAGATTCTTGTAACCAGGGACACAGCAGCTGTGTGTAGATCATAGAGTGGATGTTCTTCGTGGGGTATCTCCTGATATCCGGACTGGGAGACCTGCTGGATCATATCACAGCTTCCTTGTTGCTGCCATGCCCATGTTCTGCTTGGGTGAAAAGGAGGGAAAGGGAACATGATGCTACTGAGGCCTAACCTGACATTCCAGGATGAAGGCAAGGTACCCACCTTAACCTGCAAAAAATGGTCCTTGCAATTTAGGGGCACCCAGTATCTCTTTGGCTTGAAACTAGGAAATATCAGGAGCTGGAATGACTTTAATCAATCAGCTCTACTGCCTGCACTACACAGTATTTTATAGGAGAAAAGAGCAATCACGGATAGTTAGCATTTGGTGGAAATATATGTAATGAGCATTATTATGTGCATATATATCTTGCTGAGGTTCGCTCTATCCCTTCCAATTGGGGGAAAATGTCATTGCAGTTCACAGCAGCTGAGCAATTCCTAGGCTTCTCCAGATTTTAGAGAGGTAACTAAATAAATCACATGCAAAAACGTGTGCCAAAAGCCATCCTGGCCAAGAGAAGCGGGGATACTGGCAGCTGTGTCTTCCTGCTGGAGAGATGTTGGCTGGGGTAGGACGTGCTGAGGTAGACCTGTGGGATGCACTCTTGGCTGTCCTTTACAGCATCAATGTATAGGAGCAGCCTGTGCCCCCAGCTACTTTTGGCTGCGTTTTTGGGCAGTTGAGCAGCTGGCAGAATCGCTGCTTCTAGGGTTTTGGAACACGAGCTGGCACAAAAGCTGCTCTTCTCTGTCTAGTGCGCTCCTGAGCTTCGGATAGATCCTGGGCTTTGGGTAGATCCTGGGCTTTGGATAGATCCTGGGCTTCGGATAGACCTGGGCTTTGGGTAGATTCTGGGCTTCGGATAGATCCTGAGCTTCGGATAGATCTTGAGCTTCGGATAGATCCTGAGCTTTGGATAGATCCTGGGTTTTGGATAGATCTTGAGCTTTGGATAGATCCTGAGCTTCAGATAGGTCCCGAGCTTCGGATAGATCCTGGGCTTTGGGTAGATCCTGAGCTTCGGATAGATCCTGAGCTTTGGATAGATCTTGAGCTTTGGATAGATCCTGAGCTTTGGATAGATCCTGGGCTTTGGATAGACCCATTGACTTAACCTGAATGGAGGGCGAGGGAGGAAGTTTCCAGGACACGTTGCTCTCTGTTCTCTCGGCACAATTTTCTGTTGAAAACCAAGAGTTTCCCCTATTCCGTGCAATGATAAATTCCAAAATCCCGTTAGCAGAAGGATGAGCAGGATGCACCTCCTTTGCAGCTCATCGTCCACAGCGAAGCCTCACTATCTGCCTGGCATTGGGACAGCTTCTTAATCATGTGCTGCATGGAAAAGCACCTCGAAGTGAAGGTGGAGGCATTGCAGGCTGCGGGCCAGCAAGGACTTGGCAGGCCATGGAAATGATGCATTTGTTCGTCAGAATATGAGAAAACGAGTCCTCTGGTTGTGGGTATGTCCTGTTGAGCTGCGTGGAGGGCAAGGGAGAGATAAGGGTGGCAAATGAGGCTGGCAGGAGTGATAGATGGTTGGGCCGTGAGGCTGGAGCCTGGTTGTGTGTGCGCCTGATGCTGCTCCGAGGAGGACGTGCCATGAAGAATGTGTTAAAAAGAACAGAGCATGAATGGAAATACCCTGCACGTGGATGTGTTTCTGGGAAAATAGGAAGATTAGCCAGTTTATACAGAATGGATGTAAAAACAATGTGCTTCCTCTGAGTGTCAGAAGTGGAAAGCTGAGAGTCCCAGAGGCAGCAGCTTCCTTGAGCATCTGAGGAGCTCTGAACTTCACAGACTTTAATTAGTACATAATGGGTGCATCTTATTAGGTTTTAATTTGGATGAAGAATGCACTTTTGATGTCAGTCTCCCAGTTGTGCCAATTTACACCACAGAACCATGAATCTGAATTGACGTCGTGGAATCTGAGTGTTATTTTGCAGTGATGACGGGAACACACAGTGGAGAAGGAGATGGGAACCAAGCTAACCAAACTAGACTCCATTTATAGACAATAAAGAGAACTAGGAAACTTTAGGATACAGTTCACTATGTTTTAAAGGATTCGATCCAACTATAAATTCAAAGACTTTTTTTTTTTAATAAGGCTTATCTATAACTCTTTTATTTGCCTTAAAATATGTAGCTGGTTACATCTGAGATGTGCAAAAGCATCCTGCTGGCCTCAAGATGCCATTCAAGGCAATCACGTGTCTCTCCTGAGTCCTGTGTCATTTATGTCAGCCTTGTAGATAGATGTCTTGGATATCCTGAGGCATCTCAAGTGGCATTGGATGTCTTTGTTTAGGCAAATAAATTAATCCCTAAATGTATGAGCTTCTGTTACAGTCAATGGAGACCTAGTCAATACAGTTAACGTAGTCTTTAAAGCTATTCATCTCACAAGAAAGTAAACACCTGGGGTTCAATTCTGTTCAGTTTATCTTCATGAAAATTGCAAAATATTAAAGGTTATTTTTTTAACAATGAGATGTGCATTTCTCTTATCAGAGTAACATTTGCTTTCATTATTGTAGGAAAAAAAAAGGCTTCAGTTTATGCAAACTCCATTTTGCAAATATGCAAATGATCCGGGTTGCCTATGGAAACACATGTTCGCTGAGCGCAAGGCTGTGTTCAAAAAGAGTTGTTCAGAAGATACAAATACGTGTATACATAAAGAGGATAGTTTGAGAAATGTAGATGCGTGTAGGAATAGGGGTATTAACATTCACTTCCAAATTGTATCATGTAATATTATTTGTAGGGATGAAGGAACCTTTAAAGATTCCCATTTGAATCTGTTTGTTTTTGAAGTTCAAAAGCGCAAAATCTTTAAATGCTTTTTTGAAATTCCAATTAAGAGTCAGTCAAAACCCACCACTAAAAGAATGGTTTTTGTTTTACAAATTAGCAATTAAAAAGTGACAAATATCTTCAATGTTTAAACAGTCTTCTGCAAAACCCATTATGATTAAATTACACTTTTTTGGCTTGAGAAGTATGTTCCCCAGGATTTTCCTTTTTTTCCTTCCTTCTCTTAGGAATGCCTCCTAATGCCGTCTGTCTAGCTCTAGAGCTTCACTCACACAACCAGTACAGGGGATTATGTAAATTATTTCATAAATAGTTCAAAATCTCATTCTTTTTTTCTTTTCTACTTTGAAATTACGAGTGACTTCTTTTCCCTTCTATATTCCTTTTGCATTTTTCCTCTGCGTTGTATCTAATTATTTGGACCATCTTCAGTTTTCTTACTGGAGGAGTAATAACTAACGAAAGGTAACTTTTTGGATTACAAGAAAATCTGAAGTCTTCAACTGAGCTGTTTTCCCCCCATTTCAGTAATCACTGTTCATGTTAAACATGGCTTAAGGCAGTCAGTGCTCTGCAGAACAGGCGCTTTATGAGCTAATATCATAATTCAGGAGTGTTATATGGGGTTTTATTCTTAGCATTTCTCACCTTGTGACAGTTTCTCCCTAGAACATGGCACCACTTTAGCAGAATAACAAACACCAACTGCTGAATGTATTAATACCATGGAAAGCAATTTAGTATTTTTTTGTTGTAAATTATGTCCCTTTCCCAGCATTTTTTTTTTGTTATTATGACAAAGATTTCAGTTTTATCTGTTTTCATGGATGTGAAGATTTATTGTTTGTGCCCACATACTTGAGAAATAATGAGGACAATTTGCCAAAGGAATGAAGTATCTGTGTCTCCGAGGAGGGAGGGCACAAGGAATCCAGCCATAAGCTGGTTATGGATAAGAAAATGCTCAAGATATCATGACGAGGATGCAGGTCTTTAGGTCAAAACTACAAGTTGGAGAGGGCTTTCGAGGAGAGAAACCGAAATAATGGTTGTTGACTAGAGCGAATTGGTGACCACCACCCTGATGATCAGCAATTTCCGGCCCTGGAATAGGGGATTTATCAATAATTAAAATACTTGAAATAAACGTGAAGAATGAGCACTTCTTATTTGATTTTGATGCCTGTGTCTGAGCTCCAACCTGAATTTGTGTGATGACCATAACTTTGCGCCCAGGTGTTGACCAGGGTAGGGATGTGTTCTGGAAAGCTCTTGGGTCTCTACTGTTCCGTAGCATAGATGCTCATTCACCATCAGCTTGGCGTGCTTGTCCTACCAACGTGAGTTGGAAGCTGTGCCCTTCCTGTAAAGCTCTTAGTGCCAGAAAGAGCCATCAGCATAAAATCCAAGGTCTGACAAATCAGACCTTGGAATATTTTAATCGTGAACATTTTCTGCCTTTCAACTCTAAGCTCAGTGCTTTGCATTCAGGAGGAGATATTGCAGCCCGGACTTGTACCCAGGTTATTCACGTGGAAGGGGGATATCGTGCGGTTTCAGATTCTTCAATTGGATGGAAAATGCATTTTTAAATGCATCGCCATTGGGGAAAAAAAATAAAACAAAAGCCATCCTCAGAAATGGTCTAATATCCTAAATGGGCCCACATTTAAATGAATTCTGTTTACTGCTTCTGCCTTCCTCTTAAACCTGATCACAGGAAGGCTACTACAAGGCACCTCTTCTTTTTCAGAACCACATGCTTTGGTGACCACTGTCACCATAGGAGTCGCATGGGAGCTTCTATGATAAGTTGGGAAAGACCAGCTAATGGAATTAAGAACTTGGAAGTTTAGGTAGTCCTAAAAAACTAACAAAAGGCATTACTGTCTGGGCTGGTTATGTGGTTAAATACCTAAACTTTTTAGTTTAGAGATAAGAGATTTAAGCAGACTGTATCATGCTTCCTCCTCTTTTATGAGTTGCATATGTAAAGATAAAATATTCTTGCGTTGTCAGCATGAGTTGTGATTATCAGCAGTAATGAAGACTGTTCCAGAAGACCGGATGGCCGCAGAAAAACTGTATTTCTAACTTTGTATTGCTCTGCAATAGAATGGAAAATACCGTGCTTGGGAACCTGTGCTGGCCTTCATGTGCAGTGGGGCTTCTGTATAATTAAGCAATTGCCACAGGCATGATTTTTAAAAATGATGTGATCCCTTTTATGTTGACTTTGCCAAAATAAGATGCACTTTTCAATAAGCTTGTCTAATTGTGTAGTGCCTCCAAAATGTCCTCCCAGATAAAGCAGTATGAGCAGTCAGAGATAGCAACATCTTAGGCATTTTCTATGAGGCATAAAGAACCATAAACAGGAATAAGGAAGCTCTTTTTCTTTATTTTGTAAGTCTGTGTCTAAACTATGTGTTCATGGTGGACCAGGGAGCACTTCCTAGGTCATTGCTCTAGGCTCCATCCCTACCCATGTTCTAACTCCCTATTAGGATGAGACTTGGGCATGTACTAGCCCCCTTTTATGTTCTCTGTCTTCAGTGGGAAGGAAACCTGAGTGCATCTAGGGATTCCTGGTGTTCCCTAGGCACGTTTTTTATTTGAATAATGACGGGACAACAACTGCTGGTTGTACTGTGGAGCACAGACACTGTAATGCATAAAACCTGTCTCGCTAGATTATCTATCAATTGACTAGACCTTGGGGCATAATTACTGGAGAACATCCCAGACTTTAATTGAGATAAGATAACAGTGTCAGGTAAAGAAATACCCTCTAGTTTAAATCACTGTTAGGTAGGTGAGCGAGGGAAACATTTCTCTTGGATGGGAATTCTCTTTTTGCAAAACAGAGAGGGAATTGCAAGTTGGGTCCTATAGCAATCTGCCACCAGCGTAATTTAACTGAAGACCCCAAGCCTAATAGCCTTAGTTTTCTCTGTAGCCAAGGGAGAATGTCTGTAATTTGATCAGAAATTCAGACCTTCTGCAAGCCCCACTGCCCTCGAGAGATCCCTGCCTCTTTCCAGGGTCTCCAAATGCCCTTGAGGATCCCAATTTATGTGCCTTGCTTGAGCACCTGATGTAGGAGAAATCTGAGTCATTACTTCTGTATTTTTGGAGCGTTACAAGTGGAAACAGAGGCAGGAGTTGGGCAAAATAAGTTATTTTTGTTTGAAGTTAATATCTGAAGTTTCAAAGAAAGAATATGCCTTTGTGAGCCATCAGAGTCGATAGAAGGGACTGCTTTGTTCTTTCAGTTGTACTTCAAAGGAAAACTTCTGCTATTTTTTAACCCAAAATCTCTGCACTATTATCAATAGAAAACCCATCACGAGCCATTGATTTCTAAGCATCATTGATATTTAACTTATCTTCTACTGCCTTTTATTTCAAATATTTCAGTATGGGAATAGGAAGAGGAAGTAAATTATCATTGAAGGAGAAAATATGTTGCCTGTAGTCAGGGATAAGCTAGATAAGACTAGAGTGTACATGACATGTTCCAGCTCTAGGGAGCCCTCCAAATAGTAACTAACATCTCTTTGCTATTTAAGCCTTCAGAGAATTGTGAATTTTAGCCTTGTTTATTCCTTCTCACTGGCATTCATATGCACTTGATTCCTATTAGCAGGAGATTTTTGCTGATTTACACCTGCTGAGGATCTGCTGTCCTTTGATAATTGGCCACGTGGGTGAATGAATACCCAAATTTTGTCTGAACATCAAATATCCGCATGCATAAATTGTTAAACTGACACATTTTTCCTCCTGTATAGCATATAATTTAATCCATTATTGCTGCCACCTTTAAAGACTGCATATGCCTGAAAGCAGAAAATTAAATAACTGTTTGCCATTAATACAAATTATTGTGTTTTGACAGCTTGCTAATCAAGTAAAGTAAAAATGGTGCTGTACAAATATGTGCAATTGCCTTTTAAGGAACTTTTTTCCTTCTGCATGAGGATTCACCTTGCCTGGACCTTTGAACCCTTCTAGGATTTGTCTTCTGTGATATGTTAATATTGAGCAGCATTATTAAAATACAGCTTTATTTGAGTTGTTCATTGATGCAGAATGCATTTCCCAGCATAGTTACTCCCTGTATAATCTTGGGAAACATCCAGCCACATGCCAGTTGTAGACATTACTTCCAGTACGGACTATATTAATTAATATGCAAATGAGCGGTTTCATATTGAGCTGTTTTGACATAATGTTGCATATTCTGTGCAAAATGCAGGTATGGGCTGTTTCTGGGGAGCTGAGAGGAAGTTTTGGAGGCAGAAGGGAGTCTACTCCACTCAAGTGGGCTATGCAGGAGGATACACCCCGAATCCTACCTACAAAGAAGTGTGCTCAGGTAAGTCTCTCACTTCGCTTTTTAAGCTTTATGATTAAAATCTTGCTGATTATGAACAACATTGAATTAACTGTAGTAACTATAGAGACTGGGTATATACACTAAAATTACCTTGCATTCTAAACTGTCTATGGTATCTTCATTCCATTGTCATCTCCTACTAATTGTGGATTTAACGTATGCACAAAGGTTCTGGGGAAAATTCAAAAATATAGGGTATTTTTGTATTCTTTGCCTATTGTATTGTTATATACATCCTCTGGAAAATGGATTCTCTTTCAACTTATGCAAATGTGTTTTTTATAAAAACACCTCCAATCACCCACTACAATTTCTTTCTGCAATCTAACGTAGAACCACTGGCAGCCAACTGACTAATGTTTCAGTTAAAGCAAATTTGTTCTTTCCTCTGCTCACTGGTGGAGAGCAGCTTGGAGGTTTCCTTTTTGTTTATTCTCTTGTTAACACTTTCCATGCCCACTGCTGAAGTTGCTGCAGCATTTTCCCTGAAAGTTTGTCACTTAGGGTTGGGACCAGGTGTGTAAAACATTCAGCAGCGCAAACAAATCATGGACACTTTAGCAACTGTGGGTAAGTGCTGCAAGGCACCCAGAGACACAGAAATTTGCATATAGCAAAAAAAAAAAAGAAAAAAAAAAGATAATGGTTTAAAGTGATATTTTATAGACAATTCTGCACTTACAGAATCCCAGAATTCCAGAATGGTTGAGGTTGGAAGGGACCTCTAGGGATCACCCAGTGCAACCCCTGCTCCAGCAGGGACACCCAGAGCACGGGGCACAGGGGGCATCCAGGCGGGTTGGACATCTCCAGAGAAGGAGCCTCCACAGCCTCTCTGGGCAGCCTGTGCCAGGGCACGGGCACCCTCACACCAAGGAAGTTCTTCCTCACATGGACATGGAGCTGCCTGGGGTTCAGCTTGGACCCGTTACCCCTTGTCCTGTCACCGGCCACCACCGAGCAGAGCCTGGCCCCATCCTCCCTACATTCTCCCCTCAGCTACTTGTCCATGTTGCTCACATCCCTCTCAGCCTTCTCTTCTCCAGGCTCAACAGGCCCAGTCTTTCCTTATCAGATTCATCTAGTTCAACCCTCCTGCTCAAGCAGGGACACCCAGAGCATGTGGCACAGGGTTGCATCCAGGTGAGAAATCATCTTAATCAACTTTGTTTCTCTAATAAAAGTACATAGATTTAATCAGAATTTCCTATGGTAACTCTTAGTAATATGCATATTCTCATATGTAAATACTTAGTGCAGCTAGAGTTTCAAAACATGTCAGACAAAATAAAGAGCATCATGCCTTTAGGCTTCACTGATTTATAGATACTTATAGCTCCTGGAAAGCAGATAACAAGGAGAGGTCTCAGCAGTGGGTGGATCAGAGATGCCTGTTGTATTTGCTGAACAGATCCATACTTCCTACTGCTTCTGCACTCTTACACTGTGAGTTGGATTCATCATTTCCCTGCAATGCCTGTGTAGCATTTTTATGATTATATGTAGCCTCATGCCTATCTAGCAATTTTTGTGTCTCTGTTTCATGGCCTGAGCATTAAATAATTAGATTGTTCATATAGGATAGGGATGCCCTGTACAATTTCTCTTTCCTGATGAACTCCTAGTTCAAGTAGACTGGGTTGTGCTGGAATATTGAGCATGTCTCTGCAGATAGTGCTGGCAGTTGGCCAAGAGGAGATGTGAACAGAGGATAAGGTATGACCAGGGAAGCAGAAAAAAGGTACTGGCCCTTAATTCAGTGCAATGTAGGCTAGAAGGGGTCCGTGTTATCATGCACTTTGCATTTGACTGAGATACTTTAAGAGCTTTTTGAAGCTTTTTGCACATGGCATTTCACAAATAGTTAACAATAAGTAGCAATTAAACAGGAATTATTTCCTTCCCGATTTAATGTTGTTTAGCTGGAACAAAAAAATGGGAAAAATCTTTGAACTCTTACTAGTTGTTCAGTTAGATGTGTAGTGCAAAAACGTAGCTGAGGTTATTTTAATAGTACTTATTTTTATGCACATTTGCATTGTGGATGTTTATAGACCTCCAGTTACTGGACAATGGAGGATATTTTTTTGCCCAGAGATATCCAGAAGGATAAGCACGTACTTCATAACTTGTTGGTGTGAACATAAATGGGATGTGTATGCATTACACATTTCTTTTCTTAGCTGTGCAGCTGAGCTGAATTGGAGGCTATACCGATTTCTGCATGCTAATTTTTCTTCTTCCTTAGCTGATTCTTATTCTGTTTTTATTCTGACTTTTTTTTGCAGCAGAATTATTTTCCTTTTCGAAGTCTCCTTAGGGAGAGTTCTCTCAAGCTGCCCTCAGATATTGCCATCTGGCTCCTCCTGACTGCCATAGTTTTCATTGGGAAGAATGGTATTTATGAAATCAGTGGAATTCTGTTAAGTCTCCAATTTCTTCATCTGTTATGGCAGACCAAATACTTAATGGACATTTTCTTTAAATACGGCTCTAGAAGGGACATCGGTGCCACCTAAGCAGTATCCTCTGGGCTAGTCTTTGAGCTCTGCTTTCAGCCTGTGCAGTCATGAGAAATCTGTTCTGCAGGATTATTTTAGTCTATCACCTTCCAGGCACTCTGTTCTGAAGAAGGAGCAACTCTGCTTTGGATTAAATATTTAATGCTCCTTCCAAAGGGGCACCACCAGCCTCACCTTAGCCAAAATGATGTGGGTTTACTCTTTTCCACACACTAAACTCACTCTAAACATTCAACCTATTGTGGTTTTTGGTTCAGTTGTCTAAATATAGGATTTGATGTCAATTTAGATGTCTGAGTCACCTGCCATTCTGTAGACATATCTGATAGCTTTTTTTGGTGATGCTAGAGACCCTTGGACATCTCAAAAGCAACTCAATGTCTATGTGTAAGCAACTAAAGTTTTCTGTTCCTGTATATTTAGGAAGTCCCAGAATCATCATAATCTTATTTGGAAACCTCTCTGTAGAGTGAACTGCCTTAAATATTATTTATCTTAAAAAGTAGCATTGTACTAACAAACATCTGTGTTTAAATATGTGGTAGCTGAGGAATGACTCAGACAGAGGCTTGGAACATATTGTCTTCATTTTGATATTCTGATTCACTGTTTAGAATAATGTTATTGGCCATATTATATAGCTAGCAAGAAAAAGTTTAGGTTTTATGTCTTCTTTATGGTTTTAGAAAATGTTCTTGAGAGAAAATGTCGCGTGGTTGTCAAATGAATTCAGGTTTGTTTTACATACTCATGGTGTTGCAGTCTTTGGCCACTATCTTCATCTGATGGGCTCGATGGGTAAGCAAAGGTCATCTACAGACCTGATATTAAATTAAGGAAGGGCACACAAATTTTATTGCAGTGGCCAACTCATGGCTATACTGGTACATGTTGTTTGGTATCTTATAAAAATATATGCCTGTAAGGGCAAATCTCCAGCCTCGTAGGTCTTCAAGAATAGCATAATTCAGCTGACTGTTGTGGAGGTAGGAAAGTCCTGATTCTGCTTGTAAGGGTCAGATTTATGTTATCCTATTCAGATGCATGACAGGTTGTTATGAAGATTCTCCTATCCGTCGATGTGATATATTGCCTTGTTAAGTTGATGTTTAAGAGATAATTGAGCTATTTTGAAACTTATGAATACAGCGCTGGAGAATTATTTTTACATTTCATGGTGACGACCATACAGATGAAAATCTGAAAAAGCATTCTGGAGTGGATGAAGGATTTGGAGCTATTTTCAGTGCATTAACCCAGTACATAAATACACCATTTTTGGCCAGCATTAGACAACCCAGGATGTTCATTCACTATGAAACATCTTTTCTTTTTTTGCTTACAGATGTTCAGAACAATTCTGTGTTTATCTGTATATTCATAAGCTTTTTGAAATCTGCATAGCTCAAGTGGCACTGAAATCAGAAGGGAAAAAACTCTGCTGTTGTTATTCATAAACCGGTTGTGTACAATTACCATATAAAATCTGCAACTAAAGATGATTTTCTTAAAAACACGACAGTTTGTAGGCTTATAGTTCAAGCTGTTAACATTTAAGCAGGTCATTTTATATTTTGTTGCATTTTTTTTTATCTTCAATCACTGTAATGTTAGAAAAGTAGATAAATCTGCCATTTTAATAGCTTATTATTTGTTACAAGGCTTAGTGAATGTAACGGTATATTTATTTAGTTAACCCTCTTTATAATCTAGTCAATTCTTAGCACTTTTCAGAAGCATATTATCTTGTATATAATTTTAAATTCTTAATAGTTAATGCAGTATAAAAGCATGCTACATGGACTTAGTCTCCATGGTGTTACATGCAATATTTTATTGTGCAATTGTTTCATATTCCATAAGGAGCAGACCCATCTTTTATTTTATGTATTTATTTATTTTTCCTGAGGCATGCTATTGCTTTTTGCAGAGCAATTAGTCTTTTTAGTGATTCTTATATGTAGATGTTTCAGTCTCAAGCAAAATTAATTCTGGCCCTGTTGCCTCCTTTCGCTTTGGTCACTTGGTGGTTTATAAAGTTAATTCCATCTCTGCTTCACCTTAGCTATACATGAAACAGAAGACAGAAGACACAGCTACTGTTGAGAAGGCCGCTATTGGTTGATAGATGGCATTTCTTTGCTTTAAGAAAGGGATTCTGGAGTATTGTGTCCAGTTCTGGGCTCCACAGGACAAGAGGGATGTGGAGCTGCTGGAGAGAGTCCAGCGCAGGGCCACAAGGATGATCAGGGGCCTGGAACATCTGCCCTATGAGGAGAGGCTGAGGGAGCTGGGCCTGTTCAGCTGGAGAAGAGAAGGCTGAGAGGGGACCTGAGCAGTGTCTAGAAGTACCTCAAGGGAGGCAGTGAGGAGGATGGAGCTGGCCTCTCTTCACTGGTGGCCACCAACAGAACTAGAGGTCATGGGCACAAATTGAAGCATCAGAAGTTCCACAGAAACTTAAGGGAAGATTTTTTAACAGTGAGGGTGCCAGAGCACTGGAACAGGCTGCCCAGAGAGGTTGTGGAGTCTCCTTCTCTGGAGATCTCCCAAACCCGCTTGGGCGCAGTCCTGTGCCACGTGCTCTAGGTGACCCTGCGTGTGCAGGGGGTTGGACTGGGTGATCTCTAGAGGTCCCTTCCAACCTTGAGCATTCTGTGATTCTGTGATTCTATGATTACAGAGGACTTGACTCCATGAGGTTGGGCTTGACACACTTGTGCATACACAACACGATCCGTAAAGAGAGAAGCCAACAACAGAAAATCTGACCTGTGTTTTTCCCAAATGATTACTTGCAATATAGAGAACATTTAATACAAGGAAATAACCCTTTCCTTCTCATGTTTGTCCTACGACATACTATCAGTATCTTGAGATGGTGACTTATATCACTGGAAGGGCCCTTCAGTTAGACATCACAACACCATTCCAAAGGGAGTCTGACTCTCCAAAATGCTTAAAAGTGTAATTAAACTGCCAATATTCCCTTCCTTTTCTATGGCTTATAAAGAGATCTGAAGGTTTTCATGAACAGAAATTGAAGTCCACAAGATTAAAGTTTCCAAGCCGTGATGAGAATGGTTCAGAACATTTTCTTTTATTATAGATCGCTGTCAAGAGAATAGATTCCTGTTGTGCCTTTGTGAGTCCCTTTATTTCTTGTAAGAACAGGGTATAGGAATTTTAATGACTTATAGATTCTTTGAAGATTATCGGTGTTCACTATGGCCTTGATCTGTACAACATGCCTCAATACAACTGGCCAATTGCTCTACCTCTCCCTCTTTTTTTTGCCTATCTTTCTTACCTGTAAGGCTGGAAGGAAAGGTCAGCCAATGAAAGTACATCAGGGGAAATGTCATGTGTTGTGGACATTAGTGTTTCATATAACTTTTGTAGCAATTGAAGAGCAGGATACTATGGGAAAAATGTCCTTTTTAATAGCTAGGCCACAGTTCGAATAAGTTTTGTTTCTGTAATTTTGCCACTTCAGTCCCAGGAGCTTTCTAGATGTGCAGACAAAACCATGATAGCACCGTGTAATCTGTAATCCATCCTCAGTCCAGTTGCTGAGTCATGAAGTAAATTGAATGTACCAATTCCACTTCAGAAAATCATTTGGAAAGGTGAAAGCAGATGCTGCTGCAATGTTAAAACCTTGGCAACAAGAAATATAACAGATGTGTTGAATTTTAGTTACCTGCTACATTGCCATTCTGCCGAGAAAATTGGCTGTTTTGACATGACTGACATGTTCTTTTTCAACAGAAGAGCCTTTTGCTGACCAAAGAAACTTCATTATACCTTTATATACTGGGATACAGAACTGTGTTTTGTAGGTTCATCATTTAAAATAAAAGGCAGCATAAGTATTTGTATCAACCATGTTTTGAAAAAGAAAAAAGCTACCCGTCCACAGGGGATGGTGGCTCTATCTTTAATCAAGGTTAAGTTAACATTTCCATTTCATAATTTGAGTTCTCAGGGCAAATGTCTTGGCTGACTCAAGCTTGTAGAGATTAAATTGATACTTATTATTTAGATACCTGATTGTGCCTCATGGCAAATTTAAAATCATAATGGCCTCACTAGGATCTCATGGCCCTTTTATCTATTTATGTCACCCTTTTCTGTAATCACAGGTCTAGGTACTAGTAGCAATATAAATACTAAATATATTATTTTTTATTAACAACTTTATTTGAATTGTATTCCACTGAGATGTCTCTTTTCCTGCTTCTCATATCCTGGTTTTATTAAAGATATACATAAAATGGCAATCTGATAGCTCTGGAGGTTGAAAATTGCCGTTACAAAGCAAGTTAAAGTTGAAAATCTCCTGACCTGGAGCCTGTAGGAAGGCCCCAGAGGACAGTCCTCCAGGTTTGCAAAAGGCAGGATTAGGTTCTGAAGTTTACTGTGTCACCATGCCTGGAAACACAACAGCAACCGTGAGGAAAATCTTGTATTTTAGGTGTGTGAATATGTTGGTGTTTTTCCTATCAATATTTTGAGAACGATGACATTAACAAGGGGTTACCTCTGCTGCTGCAGTTAGGGTTGATCTTTATGCTCTTTTTTTTGCTATGGAGACTCTTCAACAAGGGCAAGAGCAAAAGAAGCCACCAGTCTATGGAACTGTCCTCCCAGAACTACTGCTAGCACCTCTACAGGTTGGAACTCCCTTAAACCACTGAAGTCAGCTCTGACTCTTCATTTTTGTGAGAACCATTCTTGCTTTATAATAGTTGAAGGATCATGGCCAAGGCAAGCCTGCAAGTCAGAAGAAAGAGGAAAAACAAGAGGCAAAGGAAAGGAGTAGAGGTAGGAATTGGAAGAAATCAGGGGGAAACTACAGCTGTTGGGAGGTCATCGCTCTGAAAATAAAGCAGATGGTATGTTTGAGTTCTTCCTTTATTTCTGGTTTTATTGCAGTGTACTGGCTTTATTTTACTGCTCTGACGGCTTATTCCCTAAAGTGCTGTGGAGCTGATGTTGGTATTTCTGGAAGTATTTATTTCCTAAATTTGGGAGAACACCGAAATTACTAGGTATGAACTCTGCAAGCCATTTTGATTTACTCTCTTTATGGCATGTAATCCTGTTTTGGGAGGTGAGAGTTTGTAAATCAAATTCCACCTTGCTGAGATAGGTTAATGTTTTGATTCATTTTCCCGTGACCTGCATAGTTACTTCTTGGATGAATGATAACAAAAAAAAGTCTATTGACAAGACTTCAATATTCTACTTTTTGCTCAACTGTGCCCAAGAAGACTGTTATAAAAGACTCCATTTATAATAACCAAAATTATTACAGTCAAGATCTTTGCTGTTTACATTTGCAGCCCCACTTACTTACACATGAGTTTCTTAGGGTAGCAGTGAGAGGAGAATTTGGTCCAGGGACAGGTGAGGCAGAGCCTTTGGGCTCCTCGTGGCTTTAATGCACTGTAATAAGAGTTTTTGTATTTAAAGTGAAGTCACAGTCTAGGAGATGGCTTGGAAATTAGTTGGGGGATAGCCAGGCCTCATGGGAGTTCTCTACATTGCTCAGGGAAATTGAGATAACATACAAATCCCTGTGGCTGTGTGACTCATGGTTACCAATAGTGCTACATTGCTGATTTAGAGGCTTGCAAAGAGAAGACGGCCACTAAGGAGGTAACTTAGCTTTTTTTTCCCCTCAGTTGGAAAAAAAAAGTGCTTGAGCCAATTATTATTGTTATTTTCCTGATTGGTCTTGGCTAATACAAAAATGAAAGAAACATCCTCGCACATCCCATGGCATCATCCTCCCTGGTGTGCTTCACGTACAGTGTTACTGGCAGGAGATATTTCTTCTTACCCAGTGGTTACATCTACATTCGTGACATCTCCAGTGTCATTCATCTACACAGGAGTCAAATGCTACGTGAAGTGTGGCCGCCAATAGTGCTAACAGCCCCCCTCATCTTCATATCAATGAGAAATCTTCAGCCAAGTGACTTGATGTATCCGGTCTTAAACCTGTACTTGAAAAAAGAAGAGGAACACTGCCTCAAATAGAGAGTTCCTGTGGAGTAGCAGGCAATCGAAAAAAATCAGCTAGGATGAAGTGTCCTAAAAGGATGGCACTGTTCTAGCTTCTAAAGGACAAGCTCTTTGTTATCCGCAGTAGTGACATCCCGGGAAATGTTGTCATGGCTACACACATGCCATATTTACGTCAGGAAGCTGCACGGGGCATTGCCTTGGGCATGGGCAGGTTGTCACCCGCAGTGTTGCCTTGCTTTGGTGGTCCCTAGCATGGTTTGAGCCTGGCCAGCAGCCTGGGCAGTTCCTGGACACAGTTCTCTAGCTTATACTGAGAGCAAAACAATTTGGTGCCATGACTTGCACCCACAATGCAAGGGAAGTGACTGATCAAATCTGGCATGAAGGAAAATAATGACATGGGAGTAACCTTTACCTTCTCCTCTAGTTCCCCATGTGATTTTATCCAGGGTTTATTCAGTGAAGCAATTCAATTAGAAACTATTTTTATTTTCTTTCCAAGGTGTGTAAAATGTTAATTGTAGTTGAAATGCCTTCCAGGGATTCTCTCCTAATGTCACATCTATACAGTTCACTTTCTGCTAAAATGGTACAGCAGTAGAATGAAAGTATTTTAAGAAGTGTCATTAATGTTTTGAATACTAGACTTGGCGTGGACTATGGGTAAAGCCGGGTAAAGCACAGAAAAATTAAGGTTCTTCCCCCCAGAGCATTCCCTATAAGAGAAAAAACAACAGATTGCTGCAGACAGTTGGAGAAATCAAAGGAAACAATGCACAAGTTTAGTCATTTTGATAAGCAGTCATCCCAGCAAACCAGTACATATATGTCCCGAATTTGCCATTGCTGATTCCTCAGTAGAGTTAAATAGATGGAAAGCTGTTTTCAGTTATTCTGTCCTTGGGTTCCCAGACCCTACCAGGCTTAAACTGGAGTATGACAAAGACCTCATTGGTCCTTCTTTTGAGGCAGCTCTTAGCCGTGGACCATAGGGCTGCATCCCTGTTTCTTAGTCTAGGTTTCTCATGAACATTTGATATCATCAATTGTGGCAGCTCTTGGAGAGTTAGGGAATAGAGGGCTTCTGGCACCAAATGTATGAGGTCAACTGGTCGTGTGGCATGTCGTGTCACTGCAAAGTGGTGGCTCTGGCCCTTGTTGGGTTAGTGAAAATAGTAAGATTTCAGTGTGAAGAAGTCTTCAAAGGAGTGAGTAAAGATTAATGAAAGACTCAACACATTTGGGCTAAAGGGATGGTGAATGGATGGCAAGGTTCAGTTTAGATATTTCTCAGGGACAAACAGAGATACCAAAAGTCCTTCAGCACAAGCAGGATGCTGCTGGCAAAGTTGATGTGCACCTTGGGTAAGTCTTGTAGCTGTCCGGGGAGCTGCTTGGGTAGAAAGGTTGCGTGGCCCATGGGCACGTTCAAGGTCTCCACGTCCTCATGACAGCACATCTGCCTCTCCTTCTGCACCTTCCTTCAGGTTTGTTCCTGCTGGAGGACAGGGAAATGGAGACGCTGCCAACCACTTACAAATACTGTTGTGTCAAACTGCTGCAAGGAGCTGACGCAATTGCTATATCCTTTCTTTTTATTATTATTTTTTTTTTCTCTTGCAAGCAATGCAACTGTTCTCTTTAGCTTAGGCTCCTGCTAAACTGGAGGAATGTGCATGGAGGCTAGAAAATGCATTACAGCTGACAGCCTGGCCTAAGATGCACCTCCTTAATTTAAAGGTTAGAAGAGATTCCAAAAGGAGGTGAGAATTTGCCATCACCACAAAGCTTTAAATTAGGGTTTGTTTATCTTTCTAAAAGATGTTCAGTAGCTTAGCCGTGAGTTATTAGCCTCACTAATATGAAAGAATACTTTCCTCTTTGGAAAGAATCTGTGGTTTAAATTCTCTGGCTGGTGTTATTCAGGAGGTCACAATCTATTCAGGCCATAAAATGTCTCTCTTCGTCTTCAAAAGGTGACATGTACTACAGACTGGACTGAAAGTTTGCAGTATCATCAACTACCATGATTACACATTGTTAACTTTTTTCCCCCCCTTTTTTTCATTTTTGTTTTGTAATTATAGTGTTTTAGATTTCCTGGAAAGGATACAGGGTTTAATCATGTCATTATATGTGCTGAATGCTGTGAAAATGCTTTGTTCCAAGTCAAGTGGAACACCATTATAATATTCATATCATCTATTAAAAAGAAACAGTAATAAATTGGTGCACATTGATCCTGGGTATAATTCTGCTGATGTCGATGGTGTTACATCAGGATGAAATTTGTCTCAGTCTGTTAATAGGAGAATACAATAAAAGAGAAAGAATGGATAGTAAATGCAAGTAAGTCTTGGAAAGACAAGTTCTACTCTGTTTGCGCCATGTTTTGAAGATACACAGAATTACAACAATGCTAAATATTATTTTCTGAATGGATTAAAATGGTGAGGAAAGCGGTCAGGATTCTGGTGCATTCTTTCGATTTTTGGCAGCGCACTTTTCTTGTGCCGAGCTGACCCTGAACCAGTAGTAGGTGCAGATGGGACCATTATTTTTCACTGCTTCATTTATTTTGGCTTAACAAATGGCTTCATTTTATTTCTTCCCTCATTTCTCTTTGTTCCAGGACAGTTTAGCCCTTCTGCAGGTGTTCAAAAGTGTTCAAAGACAGGAGCAATGTGTAATGAGTCCTCCACTCACAATGCCATCTCCTAGCCTGCCTTTGTGATACATTCTCAACTCTTTAAGTGAGGCTGGAATTAAATGAAAAATATATAGACTGGGATCTGTTGTACTTAATTTAGGAGCTGAACCTAGATGCTGAGCTTGAAAGCACAAAGAAAGTAGGATCCAATTTTTGGAAAATAAGTAGGTCAGGTGTTAGGTGGAGACCTCTTCTTCCTTCTGCTGCTGAGTGAGCACCACTGTGCAACCTGACAGGGAAATGTGTTGGGTAGGAAGGGAAGGAGATGAGATTCTTGCTTAGAAAAAGCAAAACTGACAATCCAGATTGAGTTTGTGTATCTGTCAGGAAACCATTTTAAAGTTAAAAATAATAATAATAATAATTAGCCATGGGAATGTCCAGGATCATAAATCTTCTCTCTCTCCTGCTCCTTCCCAGGTTCCCTAATCATTAGGGTAAAACAAGCTTCCCACCTGGCTTTACAGGTGCCAAGTGACCTTGCTTCATCAAGAAAAGTAGTGAATGGGTTTCCTTAGCATTTCCTCCAGCCTGGAAGCTGGGATGGAGCTCTAAGCCCCTCATCCTAGAGCCATCTCGATTCCAAGTATCTGGACGAAGTATCTGTATCTCGAGCCAAAGGTGTGGAAGATGCTGGCACCAGCTTCTGCTGCTTCTGAGCTCATGAACTATGAAGACCAAAATAGTCAGGTGTTTTCCAGAGATTTCCACAGTCTGGGCCGTGCCATAATTTCCAGTGGTGGCTTTTTCTAGTCACTTTTATATAGCCCTGCAGATTTAAGCAACCTTCCATTTTAAAGAGAATGATTTTTAAGGCCTCTTGGAAGGTTGAATATTTCAGGAAGCTAAGAAAATAATTAAAAAGGGATTTTTCGGAACCCACATTTGTTGCTTACTGCCCCTGTTGTAACAGCCAGTTTTGATCTTCTAAAGGTGCCGAAATAAAGTGTCACAACAGCTATGGAAGTCAAAATTCTGCAGGCCGATTTACTATAAAGCCAAGCGTCTTGCTGCATATTCATCCACTTACTGCCTTAGATTCTTCTCTAATTCCTTTATTTACACTGTGATAATAGACTTTTCTCTGTGCAGACTCGATGTTGCCATGAAACAGAATTTCTCTACCCATGATATGTTCATATGACGTCGTGAGAGCACGATTCATCAAAACAATTGCGCTTTGAGCACTGATATCACTTAGTTGCTTTTTACCTCCTTTATTTTCATCTTTCCGCCTTTGAATTGCTGAACAGGAGCTCTGCTGCAGTGTCAAAGAGGATCTTGCAAAAGCAGTTTCCGTAATGTTAAACCTAGATATGAATTTTTTATATAGCACCGGTGTGATGAGTGGTTATTCATTTGTACCTAGGCCTATTTGATAGCTCTTCATTAGAAGAATGACGCAGAGTTTTAAGGAACAGCTTGCTTAGAAATACTGTTGCTCCACTGTATTTGATAAAGATCGCTTAAAAACCTTTTCGGGTAACAATTTATTTTTTTCCGGAAAGCTATCAGAAGATAACTCCCTTTTCTTACGTCTTCCAAGAATCCCCAATGTCCCACTATAGTTTTCACTTAGGCCTCTGATGCATCCTCCCTCTCCTCTTTTGAATTAACTCCTAGAAATGAAACTTGTCATGAATGTATTTATGCATATATATATTGGAATAGTTTTATTTCAGGTGATAAGTAAACATGTCGCTGAATATTTTACATTTACCATAGTATTCTCTGTTTTTAAATTCTGGTTCATTTCCAATCTGCTAGAACCCCCTGTTCAGCTTCCTGATATAAATATTTGAATGTATCTTGTAAAACTTTCCATAGGTAATTTGTAATTATGGAAATTTTACAGTATAGTATTATACATATTCTATACAACGTCTGCCCCCCCAAAACTACTCTGAATATTTCTTTGAAATGTTACTTTAAATTGAAGTATGCTTTCAGACAGTGATTTTTACAGGTCTGCAGGATGCAGCTTGGTGACTTCATTCTTTACTTACAGAAACTGTGCCCTAACTTCATCAGAGTTGCTATTCTGATTTATAATGGAATTACTGAGAACAAGATCTGGGTCTGGCCCTAAAACTTCTGTAATTTCGATATATTAAATACAAAGAAAATGTGATAGCAAAACATTATGTGACTTTTTTTTTCTACTGGGTGGTCTATAACATATTTAGTGTCTTCTTCTCTGAAGACCTTCTGTAAAGATTAGATGTTAAAAAGAATCTGTCTCCTGCAGAGTTGTTCTAAATTGATTAATTCTCATTTGAAGGTTCTTTTCCCTTCCAAGTATTGAAAACCATGTTTTCCGTATCTCCTTCATTGAATGTAACAGCATCTCAGTGCTGTGAGCCAAAGCAAATCTTATTTCCTTGTGAAACTACTACTTTGACATAACCAAAATAAAAAAAAAAGGGGGAGGGAGGGAAAACCCTGAAGCCAGAAATTACTGCTTATGCAAGGATAGTGTTAGTGGCTGTGCTATTCCCTTCTAAATAATTCCTCTCTAATTGGAAACCCAATGTAATGGGTAAGTGAACATATTTCACAGCAGCAGCTGTTGGATGTTCAATGACTGGAAAATACCGTGATGGTTAAGTGTATGGAGTACTCATCCCATCAGTAAGAGTAAGTTAATCATATACAATTCACTGAACAGTAGAGTTGCATTTGTGGAGCAGTGGGCTGCCTTTTAATTGTTGGGGGCCTTTTTCAATATCTTGCAGTATCTTTTGTCTCAGCTGTAGCAGTTTTGGTTGCATCCCTAAAACTGTCAGTCTTCCTTATTTTTGCAAGGGCCTAACAATTCCTCCTTCACAATGCAGCTTAAATTGGACCAGATGCTGCATCAATAGAGCAGTCTGCCCATCTCGGAGGCATTAAGCCCAAAATTATTTAGAAAATTGGAGCCTTTAACATACTCTGGATTAATGTGATTAAGTAGAGCTTGCTTTAATTCATAGCCATCTATTCCTTTATTAATAGCCATTTCATCAACAGGAGCAGCACATATGGGTACAAGATGACTGAAAGTTAAATTGATTGCACTAAGCCTGTAAGAAAAGCATTTAATGTTTCAATAATAACTAATGTAAGACTTCACTGTGGGGCATTTTAGATAGATTTAGATCAGCTTATAGACACAGTATTTATTAACATCTTTTAATTTTTAATATAAACTCACTGAATGAAAGTCTTTTTTTTTGTTTGTTTCTAATCCCTTCTTTAAATCTGCATTTGATATACAAGATCACTGTGGTTATAAAGGAGAGCCCCTTATGTGAATGATAACAGCTGGCCCATGCTATAGTGAGGTCCAGTCCTTCCTTCAGCCTTAGGGAAAGATAAAAAGCAAGAAAGGTTAATTTTATATGACTGTACATGCTCGAAATACTCATGTTTATGACTCTACAAACATTATAGGTACTGAAATAAAACATGCTAATAAAATATGTTTCCTTTCCACGGTCTGCAAATTTAGTAATCGTAAGGCTCATATAAGACCTATAACAGAATGGTTCCATCCTTCATAACTTTCAACTCCAATTTTGGGGAGGATTCAGGATTATTGATTTTCCTACTCACTAATGACATATATGCGTATGTTTACATGCACACACATACATAAAGAGCAGAAAGAGAAATATTCATAGTAAGTATTTTTGAGAAGAACAAAAAATCTATGCTTTGCTCTTCTATGTGAATTAAGCATTTTAAATAGTTGATTTTGGCAAGTTTATAATGTAATCTTAAAGGAGAGAGCACTTTATAAAGCATATGTAGGAGTTCAGCTGACCAGGTTTCGCTGAAATTAGATGAGGTGAGGCCTAAAATCTCTTAATTCATTATATCCTCAATTTAGGCACCCAGAAACCATTGAATTCATTGCAGAAGCTTGGATTAAAAATACCTTAGGAAGATAAATGGCAGGTGTGTATTCTTCACCACAACATATTGCATTTTATTTCTGCGTGAATTTGCCTAACCTCAGCTTTTAGCAACAGGATCCTTCCTATGCTTTTTTTCTTAGCAAGACTGGAAAGACTTTCCTAATAGGAGAAATGAAAAAAAAAAAAAGAATTACTCCATGGAATGGTACCTAGAAGAAAGCAATTTGCCACATTTAATGTTGTTAAATTCAAATAGCTCTCGCAGTAGTAGGTTTTGTACAGTAAACATAGGTGAAGTACATTATTTGAATATACAGCTTTCCTGAGTTTTGCTTTTTTTATTGATATTAACAGTTGTTTTTATTGTCTTCTAAGTATTTGGGGAAGTCTAGATTGGGTGTTTCATTTTTGGACAAATTAATGTGACGGAATACTGGTTGCATTTGATTTTAAATCCTTTATTTTCCTTCCTTAAATGTTTCAATTTAAATGGGAATTTTAGAAGGAATGCAAGTAACCTTTATTTTAAAGCCCCTCCTTTTTGAATAGTTGAGTAGAAATAATGGATAATCAAATACAACGAGTGTTCATTAAGCCTAAGCAGGAGGTAAATGCTCTCACTGCTCTAATATAAAGGGCAACGTTTACATTTTAGAAAAATGGCAAAAATATTTTTTGTTGTGTGTACGTAGCAGTATTAATAGTAGAGTATTTACTGGAGTCAGTTGTAATTAATTTCCTCGGTGGGTGAAAAAAATTGTTCTTATTGGTCTTTTACAGCATAACTAATCATCAGTAATAATTAGCTTTATGTGGCTTCTTGAGGTTAAAAATTGGCACAGCCATTCATTAAAATTGGGGTGAGAATTAATGTCTAACAAGTTTGCCACAAAAAGTTAAACATCTGCAAAGATTTAGTAAAGGTTAATGATTGATCTGCTTACCTTTATTTTTGAAGCTTGAGCTGGAATATGGGTCATGCATCTGGTGCTGGTGTTTGATCACTTTTCAGCAGTTAATGGTCTTTCTGACCATTTTGACCCAAGGAAGCATGTTCTTCACTGTATTTTTAAGTAGTTTTAGTCATCACTACATCGAGTGTTATGATCTGGGTGAGCTTCTAGGAATGAAGAATTCCACTTACCGTAACCAGGATATATTCTAAAGTCTTGGTCTGGCATCAGATGGTACTAGTCACTATTGTCACTAGGACAATATCTCTGTGGTTTCAGTTCTTCATAAGCAGGTTCTCTGGAGGTTCTTTGATTAAGAAGTTCATCCTTTTGCTATCTTTGTCTCATTTTTCTTCCTTACCTTTTCTTTTCCAGTTTGGGCATCTGCTCATCCGTTCAACTTCTTTAAGTCTCTTTTTCATCCATCAGTCAAACAATTTTTTCCACCTTTTCAAATTTTAATATCCCCTTCTCACTTTTCTGAGATGATTTTACCACCCAACAAAGACTGTGCCTGTTATTTAGCTGTCTCTGACCTTACTTCAACTTTTAATGTTTACATTGGGCAATTTTTAGCTCCCTCCCTCAATAATCCTTCAAGAATGTCATGCAAAGAAGGGCAATGGTTATTGTTTATACTTAAAAGAGTAGGATTTCAAAAACTCTTAAAGAGAAGACATACTTCTCTTAAGCCAGTGGAAATGAAATAACTTAAAATAATTCTAATTCTTTTGATCTAGAGCGATTTTTTTTCTGATCTGTAGGATACTTCTCTGCAGTTCCTCTGCTATGTCTGCAGTCTTCTATCATGTCCAAAAACGTCCTGATTTGTCTTTCTGCCCAGCCATTGATCTTCTATCAGTTCTCTGTCAGCTCTATCATAACATAGTTTTGTAATTATTGAGTTTTCTCTATCGAATAGCAGCTAAAAACGATTGCTATTTACTCTTTTTTTCCCCTCAAACATTCCTTAACTGCGTTCCAGATATATAAATTGTCAACGTTCTGTCTTTTGAGGCTCTGATCCGCTTGCACAGTTTATTTCTGCTTGAAGACTGTCTCAGAAAACAGGTTGCTTAGAACTTTATTTCTCGAATTCTTTTATTAATTTTCATGTACATAAAAAGCTTGTCTAAAGCCTTTGGCTAGCATGAATTGATTCTGCATTTTCATCCTAGGAAGCTTTTCCCTGGAGGCTTTCTGAATGCCTGTCTATCATCATGCATTTTTCTGTTCTGTCGCTGTCTCCGCTCAGGCTCATGTTTTTGAGAAGTCTCTTGTGAATCTGTGTTGCCTATATTGCTTTTTTGCATATTTGTTTTTGCAAAATCATGCTCCTGATCATATTTATGTATGTCATCTATGTGTCAGATTGGTTTAATAAAAGTTTGATAAGAAGCTTTCACAGTACAAATACAGCGATTTATCTTCCTGCTGGATTTCAGCCTACAATTCTCAAGTATTAATAGTTTATGTACAGTTTTATTCTAAAGCTTATGTTGTTGTTTAGGTTCACAAAGAGGGAGGATTGGCGTAGTTCAGAAATCTAACCTTGTATTCAGACATCTCCTCGAAGCAGTAAGCTCTTACTGAAATCATTCTACAGAGGAAAGAATAAATCTACGTTTTTTTTTTTTTTTTAAATTCTAATTAAAATGCACAGGTATTAGAGTATCTTACTCTCTTCTTTATCTCCCGGATTAGTTAATGCTTTTGAATTTATTACTTCAAGCTTGCTATAAATAGATGTCTCCAGACATTATATTTACTTCCATTTGCTCCTGTTCAAAGTTGCTCTCAATTCATCACATGCTCATTACACTTACTCTTTTCTTTCCACTATGCCCATTTACCTAGGGAAATTCCGTGATGTGTCGCATAACTGTATTATGATATCTCAGATGTTCTCAGTGTCATGGAATACTTGAAGTTGGAAGGGACCTTTAAAGATCATCTTGTCCAACCCATTGCTCAAGCAGGGTGCCCTAGGTTGCTCAGGACCTTCTCCAGGTGGTTTTTGAATGTCTCTGAGGAAGGAGACTCCACAACCTGTTGGCAGTGTTCTGCCTAATGCTTCTGGGGAAATCTTCCGTTAAGACCCTTTCCTAGAGACTTGGACCTTTATTATCTCCTTACTCCCAAGGCTGGTCCCAGTTGTTTGGGACTGAGGAAGTTTTTGAGATTCCTGCACCCACACTAGGATAAATCCATGGACCATCTTCCATTTTGCAGTCATGTTGTTGTCCCAGAGTACTTCATATTGGAAGTTGTTGTATTACGGCTTTACTTTGGCTTTTGTGAGAAGGGCATGACACACGTCCTAAAGCAGTTGTCTAAGTTCACCTCCACTGGGACAGTCACTGAGAAGTGTTGTTTAATTCAGTCAGTCAAACTCCCATCATTATGCATAGCTCTATTCCTGAAATCATTCCAGTTTCCATCTCTCACTCAGCAATGGATTGCATTGGGGACAACTTAGCAGTTCTGCATTCCCCATCTTACATATGAAAGCCCGAGGGAAATATTAGGATACTTGCTCAAAGTGACATTGGAGATCTATGGCTAGACCAAAGCTGAGCCAAATGATTGCAGTTTATGCCTGTGAATTTGGCATTAAAATAAACAGAGATTAAAGGAACAATTTAGTTGCTTACACAGACAGCCATTTAGATGCTATGAAGTATCTGAGACACCCGCTGACAGATTATCACAAGACTTGGGGGAGACTTGTCTTCTTCTGTAGCAGTAGCTGGAGTCCAGGTAATTTGTCCCAAGTCCTCACAAATGAGATTAAATGCCTTCATGGCTCAGCTGAACGCATACCTTAATTTCATGCTGTTTAAGATGCCATCCTATGTATTGAGTGTGCTAGAAAAGATATAGCTATATTATTTTATGAAATTACTTACCTGAAGTCAAAACTGCATCACCATATATTCCACACATCATAACCTATCTGTGTTTTTACTATATACATGTCATAATACTGTTTGGCTTTGCACTATATTAATTATTTATATTAAGTAGGGCTGTGCATTTGGGCTTTCAAAATGTAAAAGTGCTGTCAGCACAGGGCTTATCATATTTGGAGAAATTATGTTGCATATCTGGAAAATTAATTCTGAAAAATGCAATGCAATAGTGGATTATGCTCTGCAAAATGTGGGTAGTTGGATCCAAATCTGGAAAGGACTTTGAAGTCTCTAAGACAAAGGCGTACTGCAACTGTGACGCAGTACTAATTTTTTATCCTCAAAGTTTTTCATATCCATGGATAACAGGATGTATTTCCTGGGCAGATCTTTATTCACTGTGTTTATCTATTATGATAAAAAATGTCAACATTTTCCATTAATTCAGTTTTTCAAATGCGCTTTGCAGTGAAGCTCTCTTCTGAGCTGCTAAATTCAGGACGATGACAGCAGAAATCAATGATAGCAGAAGTGGAATAAAGCCACCAGCTAGTGGGGAATGATGGGATCCATCTCAGCAAGAGGGGCACATGTCTCTCTGACAGAAGGCTGGCCAACCTGGTTAGGAGGACTTTAAACTAGGCGAGAAGGGGGAAGGGGAGTGTCACACAGACAGGGCAATCAGTACCACACAGCCAAGGTCAGATGGCATCCAGCGGGAGTATGGTAGTGGGCAAGTGAGGATAGGATATGATTATAGAGGGTCCTTTCACCCCTCCTGGGGAACCTGCAGGCTTGGTTACTTCCCTGAAGTTGCCTGTACACCACTGCGCGATAAGCAATAAGTAGGACGAACTGGAGATCTGTGTGCGGTCCCAGCGTCATGATCCCATTGGAATCACAGAGACGTGGTGGGATAGCTCACATGACTGGAGCGCTGCCATGGAAGGCAGTGTGCTCTTTAGGAAGGACAGGCTGGGAAGGCGAGGTGGTGGAGTTGCTCTTTATGTGAGAGAGCAACTGGAATGCATGGAGCTCAACCTGGGAGCGGATGATGAGCGAGTTGAGAGCTTGTGGGTAAGGGTTAAAGGGCAGGCTAATGTGGGAGACACTGTGGTGGGTGTCTGCTATAGGCCACCTGACCAGGATGAGGAGGTTGATGAGGCCTTCTGTAGTCAGCTGGATGTTGCCTCACGGTCACAGGCCCTGGTTCTCATGGCGGGTCAGCCTCACCTCCCTCCCCGGAAAAGCGATGGAACAGCTCATACTGGCCATTGTCTCCAGGCACATGGAGGACAAGAAGGTGCTCAAGAGTAGCCAGCATGGATTCACCATGGGGAAATCATGCTTGACTAACCTGATAGCGTTCTATGATGGAATGACCAGCTGAATAGTTGAGGGGAGAGCCGTGGATATTGTCTATCTCGACTTCACCAAGGCTTTTAACACCATCCCTCAAAACATCCTCCTGGGCAAGCTCCAGAAGTGTGGGATAGATGAGTGGACAGTGAGGTGAATTAGGAACTGACTGGATGGCAGAGCTCAGAGGGTGGTGATCAGCAGTGCAGAGTCTAGTTGGAGGCCTGTAGCTAGTGGGGTCCCCCAGGGGTCAGTCCTTGGTCCAGTCCTGTTCAATTTATTCATCAATGACCTGGATGAAGGCACAGAGTGCTCCCTCAGTCCTCCCCATGATATGAAACTGGGAGGAGTAGCTGATACCCCAGAGGGCTGCGCTGCCATCCAGAGGGACCCGGACAGACTGGACAACTGAGCGGTGAAAAACCTCATGCAATTCAACAAGGCCAAGTGCAAGGTTCTGCACCTGGGGAGGAATAACCCCAGACACCAGTACAGGCTGGGGACCGACCTTCTGGAGAGCAGCTCTGCAGAGAGAGACCTGGGTGTCTTGGTGGACGACAAGTTGACCATGAGGCAGCAGTGTGTCCTCGTAGCCAAAAGGCCAGTGGGATCCTGGGGTGCATTAAGAAGAGCATCTCCAGCAGGTCGAGGGATCCTGCCCCTCTACTCAGCCCTGGTGAGGCCACATCTGGAGTATTGTGTCCAGTTCTGGGCTCCACAGTACAAGAGGGATGTGGAGCTGCTGGAGAGAGTCCAGCGCAGGGCTACAAGGATGATCAGGGGCCTGGAACATCTGCCCTATGAGGAGAGGCTGAGGGAGCTGGGCCTGTTCAGAGAAGGCTGAGAGGGGACCTGAGCAGTGTCTATTAGTACCTCAAGGGAGGCAGTGAGGAGGATGGTGCTGGTCTCTTTTCAGTGGTGGCCACTGACAGAACTAGAGGAAGCGGCCACAAACTGAAGCATCAAAAGTTCCACAGGAACTTAAGGAAAAATTTCTTAGCAGTGAGGGTGCCAGAACACTGGAACAGGCTGCACAGAGAGGTTGTGGAGTCTCCTTCTCTGGAGATCTTCAAACCCGCTTGGACGCAGTCCTGTGCCACGTGCTCTAGGTGACCCTGCGTGTGCAGGGGGTTGGACTAGATGACCTCTAGAGGTCCCTTCCAACCTTAAGCATTCTATGATTCTGTTAGTTTATGCTATTAAGTATTTCAGTTCCAGCCAGGAATGTGACACATTCAGCACATACCCTTTGAAGACATTCAGGGACAATTTTCAAAGAAGTCACCTGTCTTCAGTGCAATATCTTCATTGTATCACTGTGTGATCATATGGACATATATTTTGGACTTTTTTTCAGTTCTTATCACACTCCAAAATGCTTTTCAGGAGATAACAGTGCATTTTTTTTCAATATTTAAAATTCTATGAAATATGATTTTGTTGCCAGGAGCTGAATTTAAAGTTTTTGTTACAGTGGTGTTTATTTTAGCATGTTGTTTTTAGAGAAGCATACTGTATAAACCAGTTATGCCTTAATTCTGCTCAAGAGCAATGTGAAATAGATACTTTCATCACTGCTAGATTGTTGTCAGCTATAAGACTGAATTTCTGTGATTCTCACATTTCTTCCATATTGAATCCTTCGTTTTATAAATTAAACTTGTAATTAATGTACACTAAACTCAAGTAAGCATTTTTCACTCTAAAAATTGTGTGTCTGTTTGTTTTGTTCTGTATTCACATAGTCTGGGCTAGTGTCCGCAAGCCAGGCACCGTATTTCCATTGTACCCAGTATAACTGGTTTGTCAGTAAATGTATTTTTTATATATATATATATATAATTGATTGACATCTAAAGACCAGTACCTCGGTTCATTTCTGTTTAGATTTAGGCTTAAATTTGGGCTTTTAAGTGGGAAATCTGCAAAAGTGCAAATATGGTGTGTCTGCTCTCAACACTGCAGCTGAAAGATGTTAAATCACCTATATGAAGAGAATATAGAAACTGTGGTTGGGTTGCAGGCTACTTCATCAACCATGATGATGATGATGATGACAAAGTCCCAACTCTTTGTGAGGATAACAGTGTTTAGCATAGATAAGCAATTCACTCATATATTCACAGCATTTAAGGTGGTTAAGAGCTTGCTGTATTATTTAATTTGACATCTTTTATAGCATAGGACATTACATTTCCACCAGTTACTGCTGTATTAAGCCTCATAACTTTTTTCATTACTGCTTAAGTGGTATTTGTCTGAAGTGTTTCTCCCGTAAGGAAATCTGATTTAATCTGAAAACATCAGGAGATGGAGACTCTACTACTTTCTGTCTTGGTTCATAGGAACATCTGTCAACAGGACCAGAAGTGGCCTAACAGTGTAACCGAACCATGTAGTTTCTCCTAGCAGATAACCATCTACAGAATTAAAAACACGCACCTACTTTTCCATTTGAGTTTTCTTGGTTTCAGCTCCTACCACTGCCTCTTGAGATGCCTTTTCACTGCTAGTTCAAAGACCCCTTTTGCACTTAGTCATCCCTTCCTGAGAAGATGCTTGTGTGCTTTAATTAAATCACCTCTGCGTTTTTGTTTTGAAAGGCTAAATAGATCAAGCACTTTATGGCTATCTCTGAAATTATTTTTGAGACCCTCGAATTAGTTTTGTGGCTCTACTCCATGCTGGGATTGATCCCAAACAGGCACTACTCCTTTCCTATTGCAATATTGCAAAGGGATTTGATATTTAGTTGCTTGGCTACTGCCACCCTTGCACTTTCCTCCAAGATTGTAGATATGGTGTTTGTGCCTTGTTCCCTTAGGCAAGGTTTTACATATGCCTATTTTAGTACATTTTTGATTGAATGGGCCCAGCACAGCAAGTATTCCCTGTATAAGACCATCCTGTCAGCCTTCTCATCTGAGTTATCCACAGATTTTAAAAGTTTAGACTTTGTATTTCTTTAAAATTATTGATGAAAGACTTCAACAACAACAAGCATTGTACCAATCCCTGCAGAACACAGATAAAAATGCTGCCATTCAGTGCCTCTTCCCTTTAGACATTTTTTTAGAACTGTCATTTAGACAATTCTTAATCCATTTAACATGTGCACTACTGATATTGTATAGTGCTAATTTTTTAATCAGACTGTCATGCAGCAATAAGTCAAATGCATTAATAAAGTCTAAGTCTATTACATCCATGCTATTACCTTCGACATTTGTTACCACTAGACTTGTAATTTCATCAGAGAATGAAATTGAGTTTGGCTGACAAGACCTATATTCCATGGAACCATGTTGACTGGCACTAATTATATGCCTATCTTCAACATTTTCTCGTCAGTTGAATGTCATACAAGATGCTCTTTTGTATTGTCCAGGACCAATGTCAGATTAATTCTTTGGGTGATGGGACCCATCCAGGTCTGTGATCTGTGCTCTGTATTGGACAGCGAAGCAACACAACTCAAAAAAGCCACATCCCATATCGTGCATCTCAGCCAAAGCAATTTCTGTAGCATACAGAGATTCTCTGATTACACAGGGTAAAGAAACTGTCCAGTGACATCTGCAACAAACATTCTGTGAAGCCGAAATTCCCTTAGAATGAAATTAAATCATAAGAAAACTCTTTGGTACTTAGTACAATCCAGCTTAATGAAGAATGTCCAATGAAGACGTAGCCTGCAAGGGTAGTGAAAAAGATAGTAGAGATGTGTTCTCTCCATTTGTCCTCTAGCTGAATAATTTCTTTCTTTTTTTTTTTTTTCCTTCTATGATTTCTTGAATGGACAGCTATTTTAAGAAAAAAAGATGGACAAAATAGCAGAAGGAATAGCGTGTATGGAAAAAAATCTATTTGGTAGCTTACTATAAAAAATGGCTACCAAAGGACACATGGGAATTCAATGAAGGAAAGTAAGAACTTTTTGTAGCTGTGCCGTTTAAACAGTACAGCTGTACCATATAACTGCACCATCTATATCTGCAAATAAGGAAAGGAAAAATTAGTTGTCACATTGTGTACATTAAAACAAAATTCGTTGTTGAAACAGATAATCTTTTTTTAAGCCATTCAAATAGCTTTACTGAAAAATTTGACTGTATTACTCTGAAAAAAATTATCAGTGAACAACATTGGGTACTCCAATTTTCACTCAACCTCAGAATGAAAAAAAAAAACAGGAATGGTGATAGTCACCAAAAATACATTTTCTAGCAGATTTGTGTCCAAAACTTTCACTGACTGTGTAATTTGTATGACCTCTGCTAAAACAAATAATATACTTAAAAATTATCTTCTTAGAGGTGTGCACAATGTTGTAAAATTAGGAAATTAGGAGTGGATCCTGAGCCAAGCATATCCTCTAGCTCAGTGGTGGGAAAGCCACTGGAGTTATTTGAAATGCAAAGAAGAAGGTAAAAAAAAAATAATAGTAGGACCATGTTAGGACCATTGTATACCCCATGTATTTTACAATTGTCTTCCAAATAGTGGGAAGAAACACGCCCAAAAAGAGGGAAATGGCCAGAAAATCCTGAGTGGTGGTATTTTTATCTAACCTTTGCTTATTTAACACATTGCCATGGAAATTGTATTATTGATAGCTACAGCGTAAGAAAAATCCCCAGGCTGGTTTGGGGAAACAGATGCTCAAAAGACTTCCTATTTTTTCATGTGATACTTTGCATATTCACTAGGGCCTAGGCTTTAGCCAGCACAAATTGTTTTTGCTGCAAAATCAATAAGCTCTGAAATCTGTGTGAGCTGAAGACCTGTCAGCCAGTCCTTCCAATTATATTTAGACATTTACATTTATGTCAGAAAATATATGAGAGAGACTGTTATGAAAGAAAAAAAAAGGCATATTTTGCCAGGGAAAAGGGAAGGAATATGCACAAAGGTAGATGAGGGACCGGCTCTTGGCTTCAGTGTTGTACACATTAGCGTTGGGCTGGAACCACTGAGAAGCTGAAGCTCTTGGGCCTTGTCTTGGGCTCTGTCTATGCTCTAGAGGAGGCTGGGGGACATGGTCTGGCCACTACCTTATCTCTAAATCTCAATGTCCAACCAGGATGGCTTGTCCAAAGCTCCCGTTGGGAGGTATTCATGGCCATTAGCCTTAGGAATTGTGTGCTGGTTGACGCAGGCCAACTTGGCAGTGAATGTTTCTGTGCCTGCATCCATGTCCTAGTGCTGGTATTCATCGCTATGGACACAGACACAGTGGACTTGGTAGCTCTCAACTGGCTTCCTGCGTTACCCATGTCATACATGGGATGAGATGGGTGCTTCAGAATGAGACAGACAACAGGCAGCACTTTGGGGCTGCTAAGAAAACCACGTGGGAAAAAACCTGTGGGAAGAGCCTATTAATAAATCCCTTTTCACAAGCTCTGGTACTTCCAAGACTTAGACTTTGGCGCTTTATAAGATTTACAACCATGTAGATTAACTCCTGGAGTTATGCCCTATATTTTCATGGGTAAGGAGAGGCAAGGCCTTTTTTTTGTTGTTATTAAAATGGGGCAGCAAGGCACAATTTCGTAAGTCCCAGAATTTTATACCTTAATCCCCCAGGGCAGGACTAGCTGGAGCTGAAGCCCTCGTTCCCCTCAGTGGTGCCGTGAGCGCTGGTAAGCGGCCGTTCCAGGTTCTCTCACGCTGCTCTTTTGAAGTTGCTCCACTTTGCAGGAAATAATTAAACGCTTTCTGGCTACGGCGTGTTAAAAAGACCGAGCACGCCGCTCTAATCCGTTGGCTTGGGCACTCACCTGGGAGATGATTAAGTAGGTGAGACTCTAAACACTATTAGGAAGGGAAAAAAAAAAAGAGCAGAAGCACAGAGGTGTCACTCAGATGTCTTTTTCCATTGCTCTTTATAGGAACGTTTTTGCTGGTTTGAATCCCCACTGGAAGAGCTCACTGTGGCTAATCCTCTGAGAGCGGCTATGTTTTCTAAGTGGGAAATGGATATAGGATAAACAGCCAATCTGCCGTTGGCACGCAGCCCTCTCTGCCACGGTGTAATAAAGTCTTATCATCCACGGCGAGATGTTCGTCTATGGCTAAGCTCATTCAGAAGCTGAAGGAGAAGTGAGCACCATAGCTGGAAATCCGATAATGGCACCTATAAATAAAGCATTGCTGTTTGCCCCTTTAATGGCAAATTAAATTATATTTAGTGATTCAATAAGTTATTTTAAAAAATAAATGGTTCAAACTTTGAGCTTCTAAAAATATTCACACTTGTTAAAACTTCTTGGAACTACAAGTGAAGTATGTGTAATATTATAAACTAGCTAATTAAAAGCAATAGGTGAATCGAGGATACTGTGATCCTCAGATTTAGTATAAATAGACCTTTATACTGAAAGAGGCACTAAGGTGAAGAGCTAAATCTCCCTAGAAGAATGGAGCCCATCACCAATCATTTTAAATTGCTTCAGCTGTTCAACATTAGTCTGTTAAATGTCTCGTTAACCGAGACCTGCAGCTTTTTCAGGAGCACATGGATTTATTGTTTCTCTTCGGTTATTGCCCGCAAATTTGAAGAAATCCTACTAAAAGATTTGTTTAATTTTTTTTTCTTTTCGTTTTAGTGGTTTGTTGGTTGGACACTGGCTGTTTTTCGGTGCTGTAGTGTCTCCAGTGTCTGCAACCCAAACCCAACCATGGTTGTTCTGTCTTCTGGGTCAAACTTAAGCCTAATGTAAAAAGAGACTTTAAAAGATGTATCAAGACAGCCCAGTTTCACTTACATTTTATCACTCTGGCTGCAGCAGAGTCATGTCCACCAGCCCAGAGGAGCTGAGAGTTTCCACCTCCAACTTAGGGCAACCTCAGGGCATCCTTTGGTTCCTCATTTTAAGGTATGTTGCAGCTGCAGAGAGATTGGTATTTTCCCTTCCTCAATGCCCTACTACTGTGTTCTCTCTGGACTTTCTATGGTTAAGGTTAATCTGTCCCACATGAAGCCTTTTCCTGATCTTTTTGCTTATGTGGATCCAGTTGATTGGTCCAGTTTCCGTTAAAGTTAGGGAGAAATAGGAGTGCTCACCACAAATGACCAAGATTGTCAATAGCAGAAACAGCCACACCATGATCTGAAAGCAAATCCGCTAGATTGTGGAAAGACTTTGAGGAAAATGAGAGGTAAATCTGCCTATTTGCTTTCCCTCTGAGGATGAATGTTGATTTTTAAACATGCATCAGTTCTAGCCATCCATCCACCATCCATCTGGAGATTTTTTCTCTTGAAGTCAGGCTCTAGTTCCTGGAAAAGCACTGTGATTTTTCTTATTAGAGGGAAAGAAGAAAGCTGATTCTTTGAAATTTTGGATTAGTCAGAGCAGACGGTGGTGACAAGACGTAACTGCTGCTCCTGCTCAGAGGCAAGGTAATGACGCTGTTGTTCCGAAGTTCTTCAAGGAAACTCTCATGTGAACCAAAATGGGCTGTCTTGGACATGCAATTTGCTCCTGAGTGATAAAAAGCCTTTATAAGTCTTATATCGAAAAATAGAATAAAGCAAAATAAAGAGTTAGGAGCCATTTCTGACTCTTTTAGCTGTGTGATATAGTCTTGCTGGAGTTGGACATGCCACTGTCCATGTGCCCTCCTTCGTTAGCTCAAGGAACAATAAAATTTCAGACCACAGTAAACACCAGTGTCTTCCCTGGTAGCTCGCGTAACACCATGAAAACCGTGATGAATTCCTCCCCTGAATCAAACTGGTCATTGGTTTATGCCAGAAAGGCACTGCCACTTTATTGATGGGCCACCCACCCGTGGCTTGTATTTTTATTCTTATAAACATATAATCCCTTTCTGTTGACCTGCTGTCATCTTCTACCTCCAGATAACGAGTGGATTTGTTTGGCTTCGGTAGCGGCGGTGCACGTGAAAGAGCAATTGGGCTGTTTCCAATCCATTTGCTTGGTGGACGGGATGACTTGGTTATATGTAGCTTGTACATTTTTGCTTTATAATCTCAGCACATTTTTTGTCATATTGAAGCACACTGGATAGGAAGCAATTTGGTTTTATCATGATTTCCATGACGGACACATAGGTATCAGAAATGTGTCCCCTTTTACTCCTGTACCTTGCAGACTAAATTGAATCCTCGTCTTTGAAATCTTTCTAAACCTTATCTTTTAAATCTCTTTGCATAGCTACCCTACTCCTCTGTGGCTCATTTTCTTTTCCTGCATTTCAGGTGGCCCAATTAACTGCTGTAACACTGTCATACTTCCCCCTGTTATATCTCTCCAACGTATACTAACATCTTTTTTATGTGGTTGTTTTTGTTTCACGTCTCTTGGTATCAAATTGGTGTTTTCACTGAACTCTCCTCAATTACTCGTAGACTCTGCTTTTCCTTGTTTGGTGACAGCTCATTCAGAAACCATCAACAGACCAGATTCAGCTGTTGGTTGCACTGCGAGCGATCCCAGGCAATTCTATGGAAATCAGTGCGAATGAAATCAAAATCTGGCCTGGTGTGATCAAGGAGCTTATTACATTTCCATAACAAGGCAGAGCTGGCCATGCAGTTGGTTTCTGCATAGTATTTCCTTATGATTTAACTGAAGAATAGGATATGTATGCATACACATATATATATGGGTGTATTTTCACTTGTGTCAACAAAAAAATCTACATTTCTAAATTCTTGATGTGTGCTATAGCAACTCAGAACAACAGTTTTCACTTCCAACTGAGATGTCTGAACACTTATCAATTTAACTATCGAATAGTTACAATGAAAGAAAATTATGTGGCCTGATCCTTCATGTTTAGGAAAGTGGGGCCTTTCAATACACTCAAAAGTATGTAGAAGCATCAGGAATTAAAGGATAGTGTCCATAAAGTAACAGAAATTAGAAATAGCATATTTTAATGTACTGTAACACATACTTCCTTTCCTGAACTTCATCTGTTCTCATAATGCTCAGTCCATATCTCTTTGATGCACTTTGAAGCCATTGGCATTCAGGAGATTGGGTAAGGGAAAGTAGTTCAAAATCATTTATTTAATCTTATGTAAACATGTCCTTTAAGTTTAATTTTTATCTTCAGTTATTTTATGCATTTCTTACCCAATGACTAATGAAATTCAGCTTCCTACCACAAAGACAATTTAGACATATAATTTCTCATCTTTTAATATTGTATGTAAAATAGAATATTTTAAATTATTTTACTAGGTGTTAATTACTAGTTTTTAAGCCCTATTCATTTTTTTTTTCTAAAAGATGACAAATTACTGTCCTAGCTCATTGTCTCTCTGGCTACTTTATCTCATGATGGCCTGGTCCAAGCTGGCAGATGCAGGCATGTGTATAAAAGAATTTGTAAAGAGGCTTGAGCCCAAATGCTAGAATATCAGAATACTGTGCTTTTTTTTCCCCCCAGAACAAAAAAAGAAAAATAAAATAACACAAAGGATTATGCTTTGGATCTCAAATATAAAAAGCTAGATATGCATGAGCTATTTCAATAATAACATCTGATTTTATTTTGTCTTTTAAGGTAAAACTGGCCACGCAGAGGCTGTACGCGTAGTATATCAGCCAGAAAACATCAGCTTTGAGAAACTGCTCAAGGTCTTCTGGGAGAATCATGACCCGACACAAGGTAGAGTGATGAGTGAGCCAGTATTTAATTATCTTACTAATTACAGCTGGGATAATTAGTGTTTGAGCTGTATGGAAGAGATGAACCTTGAAATCACACTGGAGCTCAAGAATATGATTGCAGACATTTATTGACAGAGAAAGAGAAGGAGAGAGAGAATGAGCATAGAGAAACCCACAATACCCCTCCTCTTTACAGCTGTCTGGGCTGGGAAAATTCCCACAGAGAGACGCACCAGACAATAGAAATTTTTTTTTTCAACTTTGATTATGACAATTTCTTCCGTAATGCTATCTTTTGTCTCCTAAATTAAAGCATATTTCCGTACAGCTTCGGAGTTGGCCATTTTAGTTATGCCGAAGACCTTTATCCTCCTTAAATTATAGAGGGATGTTGTTTTTTTATATTTTTAAATGACTGTGAATATCTTTTATGATTAGAGAAAAAAAAGGAACAAAAAGAGATAAAAGATGGGATGTAAAGGCAGCAGCATATTAGCTATTTGCCACATTCAAATCTTTTGATTTAATTTATCTTTCTTGGAACAGACTCCATGATGACATTATACACATCTGTGCAAACATAAATGGGAAACTGTGTTGAGAAAACATTTTACATGTTTATATGGATTCAATAAACATCATCCCTTCTACCATTTCCCAGAAATATTGCACTCAGTAACTCATTTCAATTTTTTAACAGCTATCCCAATTATGCCACTTGTCACTGCATCTGGGCACCAAAAATGCAGATGATACCTACAGAATAGGATCCCAACTCGGGAAGTTGTAACTCTGAGAAGGATCGTGGGGCTGTTGTGGAAAAGGGCCTTCCAGTGAGCCCACAGCACTGTGTGAAAAGGGGAACATCAGTCAGGGGTAGGGAAGCTATCTTCTGCATCCAGAGTGAGTGAAATCCCCGTAAAATGGAGCATTGTTTGCAGTTTCAGTGTTGACATGTCAAGAATGATATAGAGATATTGCTGGGAATTCAAAGAGGGATACAAAGGGGGCTAGAAAACTAACCTTATGCTGTGAATAAACACATTCAGCTGATTGAGGAGAGATGACTCTATGATCAAGTCAACTTTACAGGTACTTATGCGAGGAAGAGAGACCTCATAGTGAGGTTGGTGAGGTGGCTGCTGGTAAGCTGAGGTCAGAGAAGTTCCAGCTTGAAAGAAAACAGTTTTGCAGCTCTGAGTGTGGTTAAATGTCAGGAATCTTCTTCTGTCGTTAATTTTGGGTCTTTAGAATGAGATCATTTGCTCTTTGCAAAGAGGAACTTGATTCAGTTCATGAGAAGAAATTCCGTGTTTGTGAGTCAATCAATGGCCTTTGCTGGGACCAGTTGAGTTGATCCTCTCTCATCTCCCCACTCCTTTCCACTGTACGTTCAGAGCAATTTGTCAGCACCCTCCTGGAGACACATGCAGCTCTGTGGGGATACAACGGCCAACTTCAGTTGGTGCTTCACAGCCTCAGTGGTTTTGCTTGTAGGGGTCAGCAGAGAAGTTTCAGGATTTCTCACCTGCCAAAACAATATGACCACTGCTAGAAATAAATAAATAAATAAATAAAGGGCATTTAACATGTATTCAGTGTTCTGCTGTTTCTGAAGTCTTGGCTTTGACAAAGTATATTTAGTCCATTCTTGTGGCGTATGTACAAAAGGTCTCTAAAGGGCTTCAGTGACTGAAGCTGGATACAATGGGATCCGGGTGAGATATAACAGCTGTGATAAATAGGCCGGATCAGCTGATCACATGATTCCTTCTGGTCTTAAAAGTGATGACTCTACAACTTTGTATTCTCCTTGCATTCCCACATGACTAAGGTCCAAAATAGTTCCAGTCTGTGCTTTCAGAAGGAGGTTGGATGCTGGCAGATGTGTGATTCACTCCTTGATTTCTGGCAACGGGGGAAGCATCACCTAATTAGCCCGGGCACAGAGCCACGCTAATGTGGCTGGATTCCTTCTGGGACATGAGCTGATGTCTCAGCACGACGCTTTGCTGTGTAGATCCCCAAGCCATTCCCAGCCATTGCAGGCATCTGTGTGGCACTGCTTGGTGTAAGCACACCTAAGCCTTTGTATAGGCTTGACGTGGTAAAATTCCAAATGGTTCTTCCAGAATAATTAAAAAAAAAAAAGGGGGCATTATTTTATCCACGCAGAAGATGCCAATTCTTGAAAACTTTGTTGTTCTAGATTTGGTTGGTGTGGGCTGCTTTTTTTACTTTTGCATTTCTGTGGTTTCGTAAGGCTAAACTCCATCAAGACCTCTGCAAAAACCATCAGATTTCCTCCACCTTTCTTGAAATGAAAGAAAACTAACCCTCAACGTCCCAGTTTCAGGGTCCTTTGTTTCTTCTTGTAAGGTAGGGATGGTCTCCTTAAATACTCTTTTCCTACTTGAGCAATTAGCAGTAGAAGTTCTGTTGTATGGAAGAGTCTCTTCACCTTCATCTGCATCTACTTTGAGTTTGCTGAGAGAAATGTCTTTTATGTAAAGTTACAGAAAATGAGAGTTATCTTTTTGACCTACACTATTTGTCTTCTCTCCTGAAGTTCAAATGTATGTGAAGTCTTGTTTAGCCAGACGCATGGGAATGCACTGTTCAGACTATCAAAGAAGAGATGTTTGCTAAGTAGTTAAATTAGGAAGATTTCTTTTTCATGGGATTCTGCACACTCATTGGATGAATCCAGTGTCTTATATAGACAACAAATCCTGGAGTGCTTCAACAGCATGCTCGCTCAAAAGGAGAAAATCTTTATTTGGGCTCCGTCTTATCTTTTCCCTGTGGAATTTCCTAATTCAGCTGCAAAGACAAAACAAGTTCTAAAGTCCCTGAACATCAAGTGTGGAAATATTTGTACATTTTGTTTCCGCTTCTGTTGAAGGACTTTTCAGATATTGATCTAGATGGAACCAGCTTGCTCAAGAGCACAGGCTGGCAGTTCTGTCGTTCATTATTGTAAAAGCATGTTAATGTTCAAATGTTTTCTGCATTCCAAACAATTGCACCTCCTGCCTTCAAGATGAAACTGGCATCTCCCTGGGATTCGGAGTTTCTCTGGGAGACAGCCTGCCTCTTGTTTACTCAAGTATTATGCAGAAGGCAAGTGAAAAAGCAGCAACCTTTGATCAAGTGAAACGGTCTATGAGTTGAAAGAGATTCTCCCAGATGAGCATCTCCTAAGTATGGGGCCCTGATAAAGTCATCCTTGACTATTAATTTAGGCTCTATTTTATAATTCATTACATTTGGGATGCTAAAAAAGCAACAAACAAACCCCTGACTTCTGCCAAGTGGCATATGGTTGTCATCTCTGTTCAGCCTCTGATGCACAGATCAGCATTCCTTCTCTCCTAGGAATAAGCTGATCTATAAGAAGGTTGTTCTGCATAGCTTGGGAAGTGCTTGAGGTGGTGGCTTCTTTGTGACTACTGCAGGGGGAAAAAAAAATGAATGATGGTGATATCCTGCAAAAGATGCATGTCCTTGTGGAATTTCAGTGTTTCTGTCATTTTGTCTTAAGATTATGGAGACATAGGTTAGGTCTACATTGCCCTGTTTTGGCAATAAAGGTGACGTTCACAGAGCCTTCAGGATTATTAAGATATAAAGTTGACTGTATCCTTTAAATTGTGTCCTTGTTGAACACCGCGGTTCTGCTGGCACCTCCACGCTGGGTGTCTAGGGGAATGTGGACTTTGAAACCATCAATCTGTCCATGTGGTCCCTGAGATTTCACAGGAGTCTTAAGGTATTTTTAGACATAACCATTACAGAAAAGGGCAATTTTATATTGTCTGCCTGACTTGTCTGTATGTTACTGCCTCAGCCTTTATGCTAACAGCAGCAATTGCAAAGTTCTGTGATCAAGCTGAAGACTTGAAGTGAAGTGAAATTCAGTGTAGTTTTCAGACAGGACTTTCACTGCCAGGAGCAATTCTGCTGGTGGAACCACCCTTCTGGCATTAGCCCTGATCTAGCCCTTGTGAGCCAACTGGAAAGCCCAATTTTATGTACATTCAGGCAGAAAATATCATGTTTCATCCAATCACAAAGTTTTGTCGTTATTTGCGGAGAGTCAGAAACTATTTCTCCAAACCTTTGGAAAAAAATCTATCTGAGACCCGAGTTATGGTGCAAAAGTCATTCCTGCAAAGCGCTCTGCAGCTCCTAACCATCCAAACCCCAAGGTTGTGAAGTTGACATCTAACCCGTGTCAGAGACTTCAGCCCAAACAACTACACCCTCTGGAGTGACCCCTTTGTACAAAAAGGCCACCGTGTCCCATAGGGATCTGGACATCTACTTTTAGGCTTCATTCTTTAAGTCCGAATACACAAAAAGGCAAAGTTACCCCTAAGTAATCTCTTTTCTGCTTCTTTCTGCCGTGAAGAAGTCCTTATCTTGCCAGTGTTTGTACAGGAAATGCTAGCAGAGCTGATGTTTTTCCAGCAGTTGAGGACCATCTGTACTACAACAAACTCATCACCTGCCAGGTTTGTTCAGAACACCTCTTAGTCCATATGTCTTCTGCATCCACAATAAAGAAGAGATGTACGAGCCATTTCTCCTCCCTGTGACCTTCCAAACGGTTTGGCATTTAGCCTTGGTGCTGATACATGAATTCTCCAGATTAATATCTGGTTTTCATTCTGCTGACCCATTTTCATTGCAGAGGGTATATTTATTTCTCACCAATTTTGAAGGACTGTCCTTTTTTTAGACATTGCACAAGGAATCTATCATCTGCAAATAATTAAAATTAAACACTGGAAATGACATTGTATTGCTAATGAGCAGATGTGTCTACTTATACCAGTGGAAGAACAGCTGTACACATAAAAAATGCTACAGCGACCCTAAACCAGCATTATGTATTCTGCTACAGGCCTGTAACTTCATTTAGAGATTAAAGAACAAGGAAAAGTAATCTCTCATGTAAAATCTAACCATTTTTTGATATTTTTTACATTCCTGTGAGTCTTTGTATTTTGCACAGAAGTTGCAAGACTCAAATTAAAGCCCAGAGCACCTTACTCTGGTATTTCAAATGTTATTAAGAGCCTTGATGGTTCTAGCCTTATTGCAAGGTGTAACAAAACCAGTAGAAATGCAAAATCTATTGTCACTAGATATATTAAATAGTATTCGAGATAGAATTACCAGCCCCTAAGGGAGCCATTCTTGGTCCAATACTCCTCAATATTTTCATTAATGACTCAGAGGATACAGTGGAGAGGATACTAATTAAATCTGTGGTAGAGACAATGCTCGGAGGTTCTTGGAGGAAAGGAATAAAGCAGAGCTTTGTGCCGATAAATTAAAAAAAAAGCCATGAAAATCCATGTGCTGAGATATAATAAAGATAAATGTACATTGGTTCATGTGGGACTGAATACCCAACAATAGAAATATACACTATTTTGGTTGGTAGGGGAGCGTTTGCAACTTCATCCATCTTTTTTGGAATGGTCTATGAATAACTGGGAAAGCCCTGGCACAGCAGGCGCGTTCTGCATCCTCATGAGTGCTACAGGGTACCATCAACGGTTGCGTTTTTGTGCAACACAAGGCAAGAATCCGTGGTGCCACTGAGCACTGCTGACTTCTGTGTTGACATATCAGGACAGCCAAGAAAGTTACAGATCTCTTAAAACATTCAGAGCGTCTTCTCTTAGCTCCAGATCCTTCTAAATGCTGCTTTTCTGATTGAAATCTCAGTGGTGGGATATGCTTGACTAATACCAGGCCACTACCTCAGCCACCAATTCAGTGGCTCCTTGCTCAGTGTCGCTTCATAGAGACCCGTGGTCTGTACTTTTTGTAAAATAGCAAAAATACCCTTCACTGGGGGTGCTTTAGCACTCTTGCACTTTGAGAAGGAAACTTGATTTCTTTCATGAACTGAGCTGCTTGTTTCAGCTTGCCTCAAGGATATTATATTGTTCCTGTGTTTTGTCCTTTCTCTGGAACTAAATATGCATTAAAAATAAATACTTATTATTAAACTGCTTTGCGTCCCCGGGAATTTCAGCTGTCATGACCTAATTTGCATATTAGACTCTTTTTATTTGAATAAATTAGAATAGACTTTTTCTGACCTGTATTTCCAGTTTGGGAGCTGTTGTTTTTCCGTATCACAGTGAGAAACTGAGATTTGACTCTGCATCTTCTTAATGAAGGGGAGTGTTTGCTAGGGCAGGGGTTGCTGAGCCGGCAGAACCGTTTGCATTGCATAAAGTGAGCGGTGCTGAATCAATTCTGGCTCAAGGGCAAAAGCCCTCCAGGGTTCTGCTTTCTTCTTACCTTTAAAACCCCTTTTAGCTTGTTTATTATATATATGGTGCTGATGTGTTACCCTTTTCTCCAGAACTACTGGAGATTATCTTTTTGTCTTGCCACAGTGAGGAAAATGCTGCCCTGAAGATGAGAAAAGCCATGGCATCAGTCTTCTCTACTGCTGAAGATGATATAGGGGCTTGTAGGCTATGGGAAAAGCATGCCCATAAATTGCAGGAAAGGTTCCTTTTGCACTGACTTTCTGCATCGACGAAGAACAAGTCTGGAAAAGCTTTTGTTCTATTAGAGTCTACCTGGAGGTCACTTCTGGGTTAGTTCATAATTATAGCATGGCAGTGGTTCGTTTTAATTCAGGCATGTTGATTTTTAATTTCTGGCCGAAAATCTGGGCTTGTCAATGCTTGACTGTCTTCAGCAGCTTTCAAATATCCATGAAGTCAAAGGGTAGGTGGTGTGAATAGCAGCAGCTAGATGTGCACGCATGGGTTTTTTAGAAATAAAAAAGAGCAACCTAAGAAAGTCTCTTCCTGCAGCGTTTTTGGGGATGTTCCTAATGTTTATACAGAGAAAGCAATAGGCAAAGTTAAAATAAAATTATACCAAATGTGCTTTTCTTCGTCAAATAACTCACTTGTGAATTTACTGTACTGAGGTCTAGGAATCTGAAGCAATGAAGCATGGCATCATTAATCATAGTTTATGGTGATTATTAGTAGGCTTTTAATCTTTGTTTTCATGTATAATTAGGTACAAGAGGTCAAAGCCAACTCACTTCTAAACAACAATATTTTCAGTGAATGACTGTTTTTCTCTGTCGGCAATTTTCTCTTGCATATTTATAAGAGTGTACTTGTCTGTGCTTTGAGAGAGCAGTGTCCCATGAGTTTATCTGCTGATAAAAGCGAATGACGACACTGTTATTTTTATTATTACTAATTATTTTTATTACTATTGCAGTAACACCTGGTGGATCATAGCAGAGTTAATTTCACAGTGCTAACACATACTAGGACATGGCTAAATATAAGAAAGATATTAGTGAGTGCCAAAAGAAAAGAAAGGAGAAGGCACAGAAAGGACACAATAACAAATCTGTGCAGTTCCATAGCTGAGCTCTATGAGATCTATACTTCACCTGAATAGTTGTATTTCTGAATTATATTGCCTTACATGATTAGTTGTTATCCATTTTTGTAAGCATCACAATGAGGCTAGTCTATGAAGAAGAGTTTCATGACCTCTAGTGTCCTGCAGATTTCTCTTCTGTGCATCTATCCCATGTTGAATGGTATTGGGATCTTCAGTCACGTTGATCTGGTCATGCAGACATGTCAAGATGGATACAGTATGAAATAAAGGCACCTATGTTTATGCAACCCCATATGCATGGGATGTGTCAGCTTTCATGATGGTCAGTAGAGTCCTAGTTGACATGGTCAGTTGAATCTGGAAATGATGCCCTCACCCTAAGTTAGGCACCTGTGTTTGGCCACCTGGAGCTGCCTCTTGGCTGCCTCGAAACTCATTTTGAGCAGCTCCAAGATGTCTAAGATACACAGATTTGTCAGGCAGGGCACAGGGTTTATGAGAAACCCTCAACCTTTTTGAGCAGCAGGATACATCATTGTGCCAAAAAGGTCACTGGACACCTATGGCTTCTCAGTCGACTCCCACCTGATGTCAACAGTGCAACTGTTAACTACCTAGGTCCAAGTGAGTAGCTATAAATTCAGAGTAAGTCCAAAATAAATACTAATATTCTGTAGTTAAAATCTATAGATTACAATGTATTAACAATGACTTTACAGTCAAAACTTTGTAGTTTTGCAGAAATGTGACTTGCAGTTATGTGTTTCAGATTCTGTATGAGCTAATAGGCAAACTGTATCTGGGTATCTGTGCACTCGTTCACTTAATGAAATACTGTTGCATTTTGGAACATACATAGAAACAATATGTTAAATTAGGAGTTACCAGAAATGGAGACAAATACCATTATTAATCATTGTTATTTTAGGAACTATTCATAACTGCATACATTGAACCTTAGCCTGAAAACCAAGCTTAAAATCTTTAGTATAACTGAATATTCTTGATTGATATTAAAATGTGATTATAAACCATAGCAGAGTAGTCCAACAGTAATCCAGTAGCATAGGCTGGCTTGGGCAATCTTTCAAAACTGATTTTGGAGTTGCTGGAAGGACTTTCTCCACAGATGTTAGCATGAACCAAACTATTTTCATGTGACATGTTGTTGATACGTGGTGAGAATTGGTATTTTGGGGTCTTGCAATGGTGCCAAACCCTCTGGACAGGGCATCGTTAAGTTCTCAGGAGCCTATGGATAGTGACAGACTGTCCTCATATTAATTCATCTCCTTCCTAGGTGGTTGGGGTGAAAAGTGGAGGGAGAGAGGGTGAAAACGTGGAACTTGTGGTATGGAAATTCATCTCGCTGCAGGGTAGTGTTGAGACCATCTCCTTTTAGGCCAACCCCATGGGTCCTCGTTCCTCAGCCTCCTCTGGACACCCAGGTCCCTTTGCAGCCCTTCTGCTTCTTTTCACACTCTTAGCTCCAGGTGACCCTGCCTGAGGAGGGAGTTGGACTAGATTATCCAGCGGCCCCAATCCCTGTGATGTTTTAGTTTCAGTGCTCCATCGGAAATCCTGGAGGCTTGTGGTTTGATGAAAATTCAAGAAAAAAACCCAGTACTTTTCACCTGAGACTTTTGCCACTGAAGTGAAGAAATTGTTCCAAACAAACGAGCGTTTTTTATCTTTAACAAGCAAATTAATGTAACATTGTTGTAGCTGTAATGCTCCAAGTACGTATGCAAGTCGGAGTTTATAGGGAGAGATAAGGTTTTGACAGACCAAATGATACAGGTGAAGGAAGCAGATAAGCTTTCTGCTCTTCAGTTTACACAAACCCTTGAGAAGTTCAAGTGAATGTAATCACTAGACCCGTTTGTGAGGACGGCTGCTAGCGATTATTCCAATACTGACTGTCATCATTTAAGGGCTGGGTGTGCTACTGTTTTGGAATACAATCATAATTTATGGGAACAGTTTCCCTCTCTCAGTAAAGAATTCTGATCTCATTTTTTTTTGTGATCTTCATAGATACATACAAATACTGTGGTAAAATCAAGACTATTCAGGATCATGCCTTGGGCTAGAAAATGCATGCCCTATTTATACAAATGACATGGCAAAATGATTTTATTTTCCTCCAGCTACATAGTAGTTGTCCTGTAGGTCCCTCCTTGGTACTGAAAGCTTTGTAAGCCTTGTGCTTTATTAACAGTATAAAAGTTTTCTTTAAATCTGAACAAGCTCAGCAATATATTGTCACCTTTGACCTCTTTTATATTTCATTAATCCTTCCTGCACCCCAGAATTTTGAAATTTGCCAACAATTCTTAATCCTTAGCACTGTTCTATTAACATATTTCTTCTTTAATCGTATGCCCTGGATGGTTTTACTTTCTCTTGGCAACTTTTAAACAGTGTAGATGTAATCATTACGGTGAGCGATGACATCAAGCCAGGGGGACATGGTGCAATTGATTTTTACTAAATAATTGTATGATGAGTTGGAGGGAGGAATTTTATTAGTTTTAACTCAGCAAGCATTGACTGGGGAAAGGAAAAGGGCCAATCAGTAAAGCAGGTTTTTGCAGGTATAAGAAAATAAATGACAGCTACAGAAAAGTCTATAAATCACAGAAGAAATTATGATAAAAATAAGAGCTAGGAACTGCCCTTTAAGATTTCACTGTGTGGCACAGAAGAGAGTAACAGACCTCAGTCATTTATCTCCATTATGCCTGGGATCCTCTGAGAACAGCAAGGTTGAAGAATGATGCCATTACATTTTTTTAAAATGATTTTCAAATGGAGAGAAGATAAGGAGTTGTGTAAGTGTTACTTTGAAATCATTATAGAGAGTTGAGTCTTCAGCATAAATTCCTGATTTAGCCAATAAAATAAACAAAATATATTCAAATTCTATCTATAAATTCTCTGTCTCTGAAGCAAGTTATGTGATACTGGGAAATATATATTTTTATTAAAGCTAAGGATGTTTGTTATCGATCTTAAAATGCTATGGAATTGGGAAGGACAATGACCACTCAAACCGTAGTATAACAGCGTGATAATGGCTTTAGAGGGGCGACTCTTTGGCTGTAGCTAAAAAGTTTTGCAAGTAGCTTTGACAAGGTATAAAAACAGTGCAGGGAGAAGCACTGACTAGCTAAATTGAAGAAGGGAAGTTTTCATGTATTCCAATCACTCAGATCAAAGGAGAGCTCATATTTGCCCTTGATCCAAAAGAAAATGACCAAAACCTAAAACTCTCTCCTATCCAGGTGCTTCAGAGAATACTAAAGTATAGGAGAGAGGACTTTTGTGATTCTAAAGACATTTCTTTGACTGTTGTCTCCAGTGATTGTCTCTGTGTTGCATAACATTCTAAACCATGATTTTTTTCCCCCAATATCTCTGCCTAAAGTGTCAGTATTTCAGCCTCCGGGTACGTTCGTTCCTGTTGCTGTTGGCTGTGTTCAAAGTCGCTGGTTAGGGGGACAGGTATTCACCTTCCTGACAGTTACTCTCTTGCTCTGTTGTCATTTGTAAGGTACAGTCAAGTGAAACAGGGTGGTTTTACCAACCCTGAGCTGGCCTGGTTGGTTCTGGCGTGAGAGATGCCAGATGGACCCACCATAAAGAGCTTCCATGCACCATGGAGTGCAACAATTTGCCTTTGGTCTGGAAACCATCACCAGATACAAGTCACTTGGACTTCTGCTTCATCTGCCTCAATGCACAGACACAGGGTAGCCCTAGAAAGTCTGCCTGGTCACTTCTAGTTATAGAGCAATTCCTCTGGAACTGCCTTGGTGACCTAGTGGACCAGGTCTGATGGGGAACATAAGACATCATTCTCAAGGCCTTCTTGGGGCATTTTTTTAATAGTACCTTCTGGAGAAGATATGGCTTTTGATGGCTTAAAATATACTGCTGCAGAGGAAGGATTTCTTGGTGTTTTCTTATTCTCTTTCTCAGTATTTTCTCATTCTGTCACTGCAAAATTTCTGAAAGGGTTGGTGAAGGTCTTTTCTCCTGTCAGAGAAATTATCCGAGCATAACCATATTGTCTTAACATCTTTAAGAGGCAGCCTGGTTGTCACTCAGCCCAGAAAGAAAAGAAGGTTTGGGTCTCAGTAACAATTTCCCCATGTATGTGAGGGATAGAGTTATGCTCTGGATCTGCCCTAAATTTTATCCTTAAATTGGCACTGGGATTTCTGCTGAGTCTGACAAGAACCGAGAGGGAGGAAAACATCCTGCTCAGTGTATGACAGCATAGATACTTTGCAGCAGAGGCAGGAGCATTATATGTCCCTTTAGATGTCATTATGGAAAAAAAAAAATCTCCACTCCACAGTAGTTATTTGCAGGTTATCCACAGAGAAGATTGAAGCCATCTTGTAGAAGAGCAGTTGTAGGCAATCAGCGTTTCCCTGTCTCGAAAATCTGCTCTGAAGGTGTTCAACTGATATTCTGCAGGAATTACTCATTATTTCAGCAGTGAAGATTTAGAAAATCCTGCTTCAGTCCTTTGATCTGGAATTAGAGCAAAATCAGATGCCTCTCTCAAAAATGGAGTTTGTTACAAGTGGAACAATTACTTTCTCCTTTAAGAGTACAACGGTCTCGTTTTCAGTAATTTGTTTCTTGAGAATTTCTAAGGGAAATCTTATCCTGAAACACATTCATTACTGACCAGTAATGGAAGTGTCTTGGACAGACAGTCTTGGAAGATATTTAAGATACTTAAATGAAGTCCTGTTGACATCACTCACCATAAGCTGAGTTAGCGTCTCTGTCTTTTCATGTCAACATATCAGGCCAGCTTCAGATCGTAACATTATAAACTTCGCATAAAAATCATGACTTTAGTGGAACCATTTTGGTGTACCGAGGATCAGATGTTGGCTCATGTCTCAGCAGAAAATTTCATGGGAGCCTAATGTGTATTCTGTGCAGGTAGAACCCGTAGCGTTCCAATAAGAACGGCTTTTGATTTAATAGCACACAGTATCTTCTAGCACCATTAATGTCTTTATTAAATTAATTAGCCATATTTTTACATTCATATCTGAGGCCTACTGTATATAACTGGAGTGTTATGTTAACCGAGAGAGACAGAATGTCAGCATAGACAAAGTAAGAGAGACGTTTCGCGTGAGGAAGAGGAGGTAACGACAGATGACACTGTGGAATTTGCAGATAGCCAAGCAGAGATCATTGCTGATTTAGTAGACTTCTTTCAGACGAAGACAAGATTGTTAAGCTCAATCATTGTACCGTATTTTTGTAGTAAATTTAATTTCTTGCCTTGTTTGTTACTCATTGGGTTAGTGAATCTCAACGAATAGGAGTTGCCAGAGGGCTTTAAAAAGTCCATGATGGACCCTTGAGAAGTAAATTTGCACATGTGAAGTAGATTACAAATAGCAGCAGCAATAGTCATATTTGATAATGCCTGTACACATAGAATTTATTTTAGTGCTCTGTAGTCTATGTGGCATAGTCATACAATGCATTAGCTATTCATCGCTTCAGATTTTGGTACAAATTGATTTAAATTACAAATAAAAATAAATGAGATTTTAGGTTAGATGATTTGTCACATGAAAGCCACACTTCTGGGCAATACTGATAGATCCTCTTCAGTCTTTTTTTGCAGCTAGCAGATGGTGTAACAGGGCAAGTCAAGACCTCAAGGCTAGAGGGACCATTATTATCACAATCTAACCTCCTGTATAGCTTATTCAATAATTTCATCACTGAATCATATCTGCTCTTTGAGCTGTGGAACATCTTTGGGGAAAATACTTAGCTTTGATGTGAAGACCTCAAGAAATGGATGTGTCTTTACAGAGATTGTTCCAGTGATTAGCTCTCTTCACTATTTGAATGTCACATTCCTTTTTCATCTGGATTTATTTACTTTATCTTTCAACTGCTCTCCCTACTTGATGTATTTTTGGCAAAACGAAAGAGCCTTCCTCCTCTCAGGTCATCTCCACATGTAGATATTTGTGTATCAGAATCAATTCTCTTCACCTTCTCTTCAATAAATTAATTAAGCCTACCACCACGCTATTACTATTTAATGGGTGCCCTTTGCATATATTATTTAAACTTGTTTATCTTTGTGCTCAGAGCACCATGCACAAGGGCTCTTGCTAATGTCAAACTCCTGAAGAGCCTACTAGAAACCAGTGTCCTCCTCCATGTACAGTGAAACTCCATTTACAATTATTTTGGTAATCTACTCCCTGGTCAGTTGTTAAGTGGTTTGCTAAGCAATAAGTAGATTTATAGAATGCTAATGCTCAAGTAAAAGCAGTATTATATCATTTTGCCATCCAAATTATCACACACAAGTGGCAAAGAGAATTTAGGACCAGAGATTACTTATATACCTTTGTTTATTACGTCTTCCCAAATCCCCCAAATTATGGAAGGGATGCTCGTCCTAAGCATTACTCATGGCAGGACAGTTCTAAACCAGTCAAGCCTTCTTCATGCTTTCTCCCCATCACATTCCTCTTTCCGAGGAATCCTTGGAGCCCAGATTTGAGAGCTTCGTAAGAGTCATTTCCTATCTCCATAGATGATGGTGATGCTCGGGGTTAAGAAGTTAGCTCCAGATTTAATTCAGCAACACGTGTTCTGTTCTTTTAGCACAATCATTGCACTGTGTGTACAGGAGAACAGTCACATCTGAGGGAATTTTGCATCTTTCTCACATTAAAATGTAATCCTTCAGTACATGAGATTTTTTTAAACACTTGCTAAAATCAAAGTTCTTTAAAGCATTTGCATGGTTCAAGATAATTTTAAGAGTACCTTGATTGCAGTAACTGCAGCTTGATTATTTAAGGTTTTACACCTATATTTGACTAGTATGTGATTTACCAAAATGTAAAATGCTCCTGTTTAATTTGCATGTTATTTAAACAGAAATATCAGAGTTGAGTCTCTTCAAGACTATATAACCAAATAGCAGCTTGGACTTGCTAAAAATACCCGCTGAGTAGGTTCCTAAGAGACTGTTTGAATCCAGGTGTACAGAACGTGCTAAACGGAGCTCTGCTGAGTTTACGTGCTGCAATCCAGTTGGGTAGGGAACATTTTCCTGATGGGACAGTGTGTTTCCTCTCTCTCCAGGGATGCGGCAGGGGAATGACTTTGGCACGCAGTATCGTTCAGCCATCTACACGTTCTCGCAGGAGCAGATGGAAGCTGCCTTGAGATCCAAAGAAGATTATCAAAAGGTAACGTGGGGCAGAGCGTGGAGTTGCTTCATGTATGATGAGCACAAACTCATTTCGTGGTCTGCGCCTCTCCTCTGTGTTTCTGTTGGTGCAGAGTGTTCCAGTACTGAACTTTGTCCGTGTTTATTTTAGATTCCAAGTTTCCTCATGTGACTCATTTTGATGACTTTGCGCAAAGAAAATATTTCATTCTTGTGTAAAAATAGTTTTAATCTCCTCTAGAATTACACAGATGTGCCACAGCAAAGGCCTATGACCTTAAGGCTGTGCATGGTCACCTGGATGCCATACACTGTAGGGTATAGCAAAAATTTCATATCTAAGATTTCTTGAACTTGGAGATCAAGTCCTGCTCACTTGTAGAACTTGGCAGCTCAGGATCACCCATCAGAGATTGTAAGATGCCTCTATGAAGCCATTCTTTAGCTTGATTTGACCAAGTGTGTCAACCAGTGACTTAGTAGCACCCTCTGTTATCACCCTAGATTTTGTGTGATGGAAGATAGACCATTGCCCTTTCTCTACACAACACCATTTAAATTCATTGCAGGTGGGTTCTGTTTCTTCCCTGCCACATGAGCTATTTAGGGTTGGATGAAAGGTGAGAGATTACTGACTCCTTTTCCTTCTGCTAAGAGGGTGATGAAGCACAGCAAAGGATTGGGAAGCTGTAGAGTAAGCCTTGTTTGTTTTGATGAAAAAATAGGTATGTGAAATACAACTAGCCACACACATTGTCCCCTCTTGAGAAGTGACAGGTTGCAAAAGTGCACAGTGATAAACCCTTCATAATGTACAAGCAGTGAAGTTAGACTGTTTTCCAGTTACTGGAATTGCTGGTGTCATCACAGTTGGAGAGTTGGAGGAGCTAGCAGATTATTTTACTAAATATCAGAAAGGTTTGTTTGAAGGTATTATTTTCTATGGGGGTTTATTTTGGCAGGTTGACCTAACTGATATCCTTGTATGAGACCTAGATTCGTGAATCCAGCTATGGTAACTAATGATAAAAAGCTTCCTTGTAGGTTCATTCAGCATTTGTCTCCTTACTGCCATAGTGAACAATATTCAACATTTCCTGCTATAGCATCTGTCTAACGCAGGGACTTTGTAATTGCAGTCTGATCTGCAATGCAAGATCTAGATTCTGCAGTAAAGATACATAAATTCTTACAGCATACACAAAATAATCCCCTAGGACATCAGTGCGATATCTAGAGTAAGTACTGAGAGGAGTTAAGTGAATATTACCTTCCATGCTTTCATGTGACTTCACTAAAGTGCTGTTATGTTGAAAAGAAAACATGTTTTTGGTGAATATGTGATGTTAACAGTAAAGATCTTTGAAAACTAAGAGGGTATCAACCAGCCATGCATATGGAGGTACAAAAAGAAGGTGTGCAGTTGTGGGCTGATCTGTGCGTGCCCTTGCAGAGCTGCTTTGTACATTCAGTTGTTATTATTTTGCATGCAAAGAGATGCTCTGAATGGCAAGTAACTAATTTGCAAGTTGCTACTAGCAGTGTGATAACTGTGCCTGTAAATTAAGTATTCAGTGGCATATATATTTTCTCATGAGTAGCTAAACACATGGGGATAAGTCAGTCTCGCAGGTGTTTATCTTTCTGTGAACACAGTGGTTTCTGAAGGCGCCGTATTCATGTTTATCATGCAGAACTTCTGTCTTCTGATTGTTTACCTTAGATCCGCTGCTTTTCCAGATTGTTTTCTGTTTCCTTTTATTAACATCTGCTGACCAATATCACTCTATAAATCTTACAGCTTTCAGTTTGCTTTCCCAACTCCATTATTCTCTGCAGTTATTTGTCATTAAATTAATACTGACTTGAAAGCAAAATTACAATGCAGGAGACTGCAATATGATGTTACAGAAATTTCCATCGTCTAATAGATTTTCTTAATGGCACAATTTAAAATTTACCTACTTTGAAGTCTATCACAATTTGAAAAGTGTGTATAATTAGTGCATTTGTATAATTAGTTACAACTCTGTAAGTGATCCAGTGTAGAGCTTGTTTTTGTGCTAGAGTAGGTGGAAAGAAGGGACTAAGTTGCCAGCTAAGAATATACAGCACATATGTTCTGAAATTCCTTAAGGAAATACTGCTCCTACACATTATTTACACCAGTATCTACCATATTATCTACAGCCGTATTGCAGTAGCAGTAAAATGATTTTATTGGAAGCATATTGACCAAACCTTATATTCAGGAATCCTTTATATTAAATGCTTTACATTACATTAAGGAAAAGGTAATGCAACCAATTTCGTTATTATTGCAGTAAAGTGAAATAAATATCAAGTTCTTCTTGCGGTGGCACATGCGTTTTACAGATTTCTGACAGAGCAAGTGAATAAAATCACTTGCACCGTGCTCTTAGCAAACCTACGAGTGAGATTTATAGTGTGCCCTGGGCCCAGGGATCCTGCAGGGTTTCATCTATTTTAAGTTGTGAAAGTTGTTGCTGATTCACGCAGCTGTTTCAACAGCTGAGAAATGGCAATACAGCAATGAATATGCATTGAGCCCTGCATCTTTAGCTGCTCATATGTTTGAATGCATAGAGTCAGAGCCAGCTAATGGTAATATATATTATAATATAACGCTGCCGCTGGTAAATTGTGACACCGTGTAAGTGTAATCGTAAAAACATGAAATGAGGGCTAGGTCTTTGAGGGTTAGGAATGTGAATAAGCTGCTCCATCAATTTTGCCTGGAGCTGAAGTTTTTTAATACAGTTGAACCTGAGGTTACTCAATTTTCAAGATAGTTCCTAGGTTAGGTTTGGTCGGGAAGAAATTTGTATTTATTTTTCTTGAATCAGGCATACCTTTGTTTCGTCAAATTGCTAACACTGTATTTTTCAGGCTCCGAGGATATACTGAGTCCTATGTCTCACTTACTTTAGAGAGCCCTATTTAGTAGCCCCCAAAAACTACCAGTAGCTCCATGACCTCTTTTAGGACAATACCAAAAGTTAACATTGTGCACGACATGGGTCTATTACTTTGTTTAAAAGGCAGATATTATGCAGGAGAAGATCCTTACATGAAGCAACCAAAGGACTTTGAAATGTGAAGAAATTAATAGAATTTTTCTAGAAATAATGTAATACATAATTTTTATTATTTGGACTGTAAGGGTATAATCTCGAAGGTTTCTCTGCAGGAATGAATTGTGATGCTGATAGAAATCCCAAATGAAAAGTAAACCAGCTGGTCAACAGATTGAGAAAACAAATAAACTGAAACAATAGTTGTACCAAAGGCAAAAATAAAGAAGAAGCAATGCTAATTATTTGCTTTGGGGCCTGTAAACATGTTTAAGAAGCTTGAAAAGTACTGTAACTTGAGGTGAAGATCTTAAATTACAAAAACAAAAATTTTGCATAAATATAAAAAATCCAGGGAAATGAACCTAGACCGTTGGACAATCTATTAGTCTGTGGAACAGGCACTTTGCAGAAATGTTAGGGCTCATAAAACCACAGAGGTGGAGCCTTTCTGGAGATTTTGAAGGGAAGTAGGCATGATCCTTGGGAGAAAGAGTAGATTATGCTGTAGTCTTTTCCTTCAACCTTAGCAGCTGTATTCCTGTGAAGGTCTGGAAAAGATACTCAGTGAAAGGACTGAAACTGTCTCTGACTTGGTCAAAATAGTCATTTTTTCATTGTGTTTCATCAAGGAGAATTTGTGAAAAACATAAATTTGGTCTGACACCTCAAATTCCATTTTGAATCAAGCAGCTAAGGAATTAATATGCTGGACTAAACTCCTTACTGGTGTAACTCCACAAGAACTGATCTAGTTGTGCCATGGATTAGTTTTGCCTTTTTGCTTTAGGGCCTGTTTACTCATATGAAGTAGAGAAGAGAATCTTTCAACCTGTAACTTCAAATGTCCTGTTTACTCGGTGGTGGAATGGGCCTAGTTCAGTGGCTCTTGTTATAACCTTATAGCTTCTCAACAGCACTGGGTATCTCAGCTGATCTCCATCTACCACTTCAGAAGACGTAAATATCCTTGTATTTGCCAGGCCTGTGTAGGTATCTGAGATACCTTCAGGCACCTCAAATAGCTCCACATGCCTATGTTTAGACAACTGATTTTAGACACTTGAGGTCTCTCATGATGGTAATGGAAGCTCAGACATATAATTCACATCCAAAGCTCACCAGGAATGAAGCAGTTTGGGGTGGATGGATGTATTCTTGAGGAGTAAAGGCAATAATGAGTTAGTAGTAGTCAACATAAGAGGCAAAGGTCTTTACAGAGAGCAAGACAGCCTGACAAATACTTTGTTTCTTACAATAAACCACCAAAGACCTCAGCTGTGAAAGCAAGTGGTTCATATTTGACAAGATAGAAAAGAAATTTAAGCACTGGAGTAGTCTGGCCAATGCAACGAGCTTTGGAGCAGCCATCTGGGAGGCATTTGTCAAGGCTGGTGGAAGGGCCATTAACAGGTATGCAGAATGGTAAGCTTCTGAGCATAGGCTTTAGCTGCATGAAAGAACACTTTGAGGAAAGAATTTATAAAATTCATGTAATATGCTTAATATGCTCCATGAGTTTAGAATGTGCTTTGCCTGGGAGACAGGTTTTCCTGTGTGTTTTTTCTGGCTGGGAGAAATTTAAACAAGTGTTTTAAAAAGTAGAAGGTTGTTGTTAATAAAGCAATGCTAGATAAAAAATAACACCTGCTTATTCCTCTCCAGATTATGGCTGTTTCAGGGCTTTATGTATCAAATTATCATTGCTTCACTCTGATGTGAACAATAGTGGATACTTGATTCCTGATTGATGATGGTAGTTCTTATGAAAATAAGCAAACCTGATCTGATAAGCTAAGCCATTATTTATTTTGTAATCACTCATGTGTGCTACACAGCTACCCTTTTTATGTTCATTGCTCTCTGGGAATGCTATATTCAGCTATGGATGAGGAGTTTTTGTGTGAACACTTGCTAACTCTTTGCACATTTCCTTAAACTGCAGAAAAATTGACTTTGTCACTCCAAGAAAATACAGTCGCCTTGCAGCAGAAAGAGAGCTCAAACCTGATAAACGCCCTCGACTGCTTTTCTCCATGGCAGTGGCAGCGAGATTTAATGGGATGAACTTGGGATACGATGCCTGGTTTGTTTGTATTTGCTTGAATGAGCTCATCACAGTATAGTGGCTATGTCTATAAGGTCATTGAGCCTATAGTCAGCCCTGGTTAACAACCTCCTTGTGCCTTGGTTATTGAATTTATGCTGAAATTCTGTGTGAGGCAATTATAAACTTTTATGTTTCCTTGTCTTATGTTTATTTTTTCCCCTATTTTTGGCAAGGCGTTCTTCTATGAGGAACATGGTCAGCTGTCCAATGATTATGTCTCCGCAGCCATCACTTAGTCATTGTTCACCTGACTTCATTCTTCATAAATTGTCATACATTCCTATACTGTAAGATCTCTATGCTATAAGATCGCCTCTCATGTCATGGGAGGAAAAAAAACATTTAATATTGCCAACAAGATGACTTTACTTTGGAATAATACAACAAATAGGCCATTTATAGCCATATGAAAACACAAGTGAGCATCCCTAGAAAGCACAGGAGCACTAAGGACACCTCCCAGATGTCACTGACGTGGAGGAGAAATGCTACTACCCATCATGGGATGCAACGTATTACTGTTTGTATATTATTTCTGTTTTCCCTGAGAGCAGCAATAGCACAAGGTGCTTGCTTTTATAAATGCCACACAAGGCAAGACTGTTGCTTTAGCTTTCTACTCTGCATATATGCTGTTCCTTTGATCAAAGACAGGCATTTCATTCAGCCCTCTGACCGTTGTGAGTATTGTTAATCACACGTTTGAAGAAAGAACTATGAACAGCATTAGGAAATCATATTTCCTATTTTATAATCATTTTTTCAGCTTGGAGGTCATGGAATTCAGCAAAGAAGCCTTTATTGTACTGTGAACATGAAGCCAGCACTTCAAGATAATGCTAATATGGAGCATTAAAACTAATATTAGATATATGCTCTAAAATTAAATAATGTAAATATCAAACAGATTTGACTTCAAAAGTAATTTTAAAATGAATCTCCTTCTCTATATGCTTGTTCTTTTCAACTTAACAATAATATAAAATTATCCTAAATTTGTTTAGACCCCAAGTTTTCATATGCTGAATTCTCCATCTTCAGAGCAGATTTTCATGATGATCCGGGAGATGATATTACCAACGTGAAGACTTAGGAAGCTCATTTCAGTTGTCCATAAGAGTCTAGTGCTATTTGAGATGTTCATTTCATGATGGTGAAGTAGACTAGCCCTCACTAGCTCTTCTTGAAACACATCCATGGTTGAGAACAGGTTCCTCACTTTGCTGTGCACATTCACTCCTGTTAGGCTGTGCTGTCTGCTAATCAGGCCATTGCCTTAGATATCCCAGGACAACCCACCTAGCAATGGGCAACTGAGATAAAGCCTGCAGTAATACCAATACATTGAGGCAAAGTATCTATAACTCAACCTGTAGAAGTGTTCTCTGAGGGCATCTAGGGCCATTCTGGACTTGAGCAGAGCGTTTGGACTAGATGATCTCCAGATGTCCCCTCCAACCTCAACCACACTGTGACTCTGAAGAGCTTTTGAATTTATCTTGATTAAGCATCTTTTATAGTAGTCAAAAAGTTTTATAAGCATATTAATTGTCAGGGACATAAATGTAATAATTAAATTATCAATGATGGTTTAAGTGTACACAGTGTTTTACAGGGGACCAGATACAGTTCCATCCCTTAAGAAGCTTTGTTCAAGTCTGGTTTTATAGGGTAGGGAATGATAAAATAGTATAGGATTACTGGTGGGTTTATGATTCTTTTGGTTCCCGTTCTGTTTTATGTCTTGTTGTCTTTGGTTAAATCTAGCCCTTTCTGAAATGGAGTTAAGCAAGATTCCCATAAGAGATAAACAGTATCAAGATGTGATGAGGATTTTTCTTCCTTTTTTTTTTTTTCTTTAAAAAAAAAAAAGGAAACAAAAATGTGACGTACCTTACATGTTCTCCATCTTTTGAATCCTTGTATGTTCAGGTCAGGGAGAGGTGAGACTTGTAGTAGGATTATTTGCATTGAGCTAGAGAAGGTGGAGGAAGGTTGGCCTGGTTTGGAGTTTCCATACAAATTTTTAAAAGACTTCCAAAAAAAAAAAAAAAAGTTTAAATGACACTAGCATTTTTAATAAATGTAGTGAAATCTGAGTGCATTACTCCTACTATGCAAGCAGCTTGCTTTTCCTTGGTGAAAAGCTGAATGATCCAGAGAACTCTTTGGGGATTCACGCGTTAAGTTTTTCCAGTGATGGAAGTGTGCACAAGCAAGAAGAAAGTCAATTAGTAATTCAAGAACTCATAGAGCGTTTCCCCCCTCTCTGTCAAGTTCTAAATTATAAAGTGAAAAATTTATCTGAAACTTGGCTTTTCAAGCTGGATGTAAGAACATAATGGCACAAACCTCACAGTTTGTACCATCAGCAGTATCATCACATTTGTGCTACAGCTTTGTAGGACCAAATCCAAACCAGTTTGGAAATGCTGGGAGGACTTCTCTTTGTTTTATTGGATTTCCATCTTCCTCCCAAAGACGGCCCGGAGTTGCAAGCGATATTGCCATAAGTTTTTTCTCAATGGTGTATCAATGTGCTCATGCCTCTGTGTAAACTGTATTTGTATACAGGCATATAGGGACATAGAGGGATATATCTCCAGAAGTGCTGCAAAAGGTAAGGGAGGAAACATGTTGGGCTGCTGCTGCTGTCTCCAGACCCTTGGTGTGCCTCTATGTAACTCATGGCCTGAGGACATGCAATGACAGGATTTGTCCAAGTTCAGTGCTATTTTACACGAATTTGAGCTCAGGAATCTCTGCTCCTATGACTTTGATTGATGTTAGTCTCTGGAGCACTAGCAAGTAATTCAGTGATCTTATTACTGCAGGGCTTCCAAGCCTGGGTATTGAGGTACCAGCTAGATGGATGCCTGCAGTCACACCAAACAACTCGACAAGCAAGAGTTGAGCAAAGGCCACGTTACAGCTCTCCATTGTGCCGGTGTCAAAAACTCAGTTCTTCTGCCCTTCTTTATTTTTCCATTTCGATTTTATTTCTGTCTTTTATTTGCCACTTGTTCCCTACCCTCATTTTTTGCTGGCTCTTTCGCTTTCCTGGATCATTTGTCATTTCACCTGCCTTACGTTCGGCTCTTCCTCATTCCATGCTTTCCCCAGGGTTCAGATTTTCCACTTTCTTCCTCGGGCCTATATATTTGGGGAATTCTCTCTTATTCTTTGCAGACAAAGATAGATTTGTAGCAAATTATTTCTCCAGCGGATCAGTGTTGTGTGCCATTTATCAAAAACCAACCACAAGTAAATCTAACTGCCCAAAATAGCATAGAAAAATGTGTCTTGTGTTGCCTAAAGCATCCTGAGATGCCTCCTGCCAGCTCCAGAGTTGGCCACCACCTGCTCAGTGGGTGCTTGCCCTGCTGGGCCACTGTAGAAAGCAACCTCAAAGACATCCCCTTCCATGCCAGCTCCTTGTCCCTAGGACCTTTTACACTGTAGTAACTAGCTTCATTTTCCTTACTGAGATTGCTACTTTCCCATTGCTGCTACTCCATCCTTGCCTTGGGTTATTTTGGGGTGACTTGGTTATACCACTGACTTTTCCCATTTTAAAGGACCTACATTGAAGCTATTTGTGGAAGAAAACTTTCTTTACCTGGAGAAGTACTTTGTAAGTTGGTAGGAAAAGTCATTACAAAGACCAGTGGCCAGAAGCTTAAACTAGGTGAATCCAAATTGAAAAATGAGGCATATATTTGTAACAGAAGGTGACTGACACTGGAAACCATGGCCCTGCCAGTTCTTTATGAGAAAAATAAGTATTTTTGTAGATGCTTCTATTTTAAAAAAAAATACGTTTAGTCAAAATCAGAGGTTTACATATCAATGTGCTTCTGTGATTTATGTTTTGCTCTGTTTCATGGCACTTTCCAATTTTGCACGCACTAAGTTTACAGTTATTTCTAAGGCACAGGCAAGACGTAATCCCAGCACTTCATAGCAATTCCCATGAAAGTCCATGAGAAAACATCCCATTAATTTTTTTTTCTTTGAGAACCACTCTTGGGGGTGACCTGTCAGCCAATTCTGAACACAGTTATCATCTGCTTTACTGATAGCACTAATTTTTTTAATTAAAATGGTCATGCAGAATTAAATGCAAAACCTTTTTTCTTGTACCTCCAGAATTTCCTTTATTTGCAAAACTCTTCATCTCATCAAAGCAAGAGACAGGGCTTATGGCTGACCTATTTTCTGTTTCTATTTGTTTGGCGTCGATTATATTCCTTACTATTTGGACGTTGTTTCATCTTTTTGCTGTTTGTTCAAATCAGCGTGCTGTTGTTTGTGTTCTCTTACCTGCCCGTTTGGAAGTGCTGCGGAAAACCACTCCTCGTTGGAGGAGGACACAACAAATCTCCACTCATCGTGTGCAAACCATAGGATTTTTAAGGGAAAAAAAGTTGATAAATCAGACAGCTTTGGATTTCTTAGTTCTGCGGCAAACGTCAAGTCTCAGTTTGCACAAGATTGGCTTGCCTTCCTCCCAGCAAAACTCCCAGAATTCTTCTGTGTGGCCAAAATAGAGAACATTTATTCCCCATTCTTGCTTTGAAATATCCGAACTGTTTTCCTGCAGAAATTGGAGGAAAAAGCCTGCTTGCACCTTGTACGCTTTGACCACTATCAGCCCCGGTGGGTCAAGCATCACCAAGGTTGAAAGACTTGGGGCCAAATGCTTAAAAAAATGTTAGAAAAACCTGATTGAGGGTTTCTAGCATCCCTCCTATGTGCCCACAAATGTGTGCCCTTAATACTTTCTGTCTCTCTGTCTCATTCTACTTTCAGTGATAGCCTTTTCATTTTTTTTCAATTTTATTTAATTTTTATCTCAATCAGTCAATTATAACTCTGTGTTTCTTTTTCACCCCGCAGTTCCTGGGCTCCGTATACGTGCTTGCTCTTTTACGTGCCAACAGTCATGGGAAATACGTTTCCCCATTAACCCGTGATAGATTCCTGTAGGGAAAATAAATAAATAAATAAATAAATAAATAAACCCTTTCTGCGTGGAATAGGGGATGGAAAAGGAAACGTCGTTGGCTTCGTTGCCCTCTAGTGGCTCCGCAGCCTCTGGATCTGCGGTACCGGCTCCTCTCCCTTTGTGTGCAAGGTACAAAAACATCATCTTCCTCCTCATTTTCTCTTCCTGAAGTTGGCTATCTGCAAGCATTCATGTAAGCCACAGAGCCCCAGCAAAAGCAGAATTATTCCATTGGTGCCTGTCTGCTGACTACAGGGATTCTCTATTTTTTTTGCATTTTGCAGTGCAAAGTGCGTGCTATGGAAGGTGTTTGTTTAACTGCATGAATGTCCTTCCCCGAGGGAGCTTCAGGAGGGCCATCTGGATATAATAGTTACTATTTAGGTAAATACAATCTGCAAAAGTCTGCGTTATTTCTTTTGGAGTCATTTTTTTGCTGTGTTTAGTGCACGTCCTTCTTCCCTCCTGGAGGGGAAAGCTTCATTTGGAGCTCGAGCCAATCATTTCTGTACCTGTGCAGATATGCTGGCGGGTTTGGAAATGCTTAAGGATGTCTCCGAGCATCCCTGCACGCTGATATCTGTGCAAATCCAGAGCGCTGAGCATCTCTCCACCCAAATTCTTCCCAGCCATCGCGCTTGGTGCTTGCCGGTAGACCGAGACTGCTGGAATTAGTGAGATCTTGTTCTTATTTCACAGATAGGGAGAACGTGGCCCTTTTTCCCTAATTTCATTGCAAGGTTATTTTTGAACATACCTATTTGTATGGTGCATTGGAGATAGCAAATTATATACTGACAGCGCATATCAGGAGGGAAGGTCAGGAATAATGCTTGTGTTATTAAGAAGTCTGTAATACTAAGAATTACCTTCTGTGAATTCAAAATAAATAAATAAATAAAATCTTGGGGCAGAGATGATAGCCCTGACTGGTAAGATCAAAGGAAAACAAGCGTCGCTTTGGACCAGCCATTAGTATTTTTGACTGGTTGGGTTAAAATGCAGTGCATTTAGGGAGGGTTAGTCTTAAAAACGGTGAGACTTTTTTGCTGCAAAACGCTGGTGCAACATACATGGATTTTGTGCAATGTCGAATCTCAGCGCTGGCAAAAGGAAAGGGAGAAAAAAAGCTGGCCAAAGTGACAGCGACAACTGGGCTGGGCTCGTGGCTTCAGGTCGGGTGTTGATTTAGCAATGGGGGGAAAAACCGCGGCTTTGATTCCATGGTGGAGCACGCGGAGCGCGCGGGGGGAGAAACAACCTTGCGGCTCAGCGCCCGCTGGAGAAATGACTCACTCCCTCTGGTGGGAACGTTTAATTCCGAAGCTGCCGCCGTCCCTCCTCCTCTGCTGCCCGCCTCCCCGCGCCGCATCCGTCTCGCTCCGGGTGACATCTGCTCCGGGTACCGCGGAGCCGCGGGATGGTTTCTATGGCAGCGCGTCCAGCGGCCGCCCCGTCGGCCGGGCGAGGAGGAGGAGGAGGCCGCCGGTGGTGGCCAAAAGGGCCTGGGGGCCACGGGAACATCAGGGGGTTGCGTTGAACCCGCATCCACTTCGCCCTGTGGCGAGAAGCCCCGGGTAGAGCAACGCTCCGTGAGAGATGGAGTTGACATCCTTCCTCATTTCCTTAATTCTTCATGTAGGAAATAAGGGCCCGCTTGGCTTGTCTCTCTCCTGTAACACCACATGGGTGAATTTATTGGTATAAAGGATGCTGTTCCTGCAGGAGCCAGGATTATCTAGGAAAATTGATCTGAAATGGGAAGCTGTGAGTGAAATGGTCATCGGGGATTAGCACTGCTGTTGTTGCCCATGTCTGAAGTGCAAACGTCCCTCTCCGTTGGGTAGAGTGGGAATCCGCTGGTGATGCTGGGCTTAAAGTACCTCCAGAAAGACTACTGGCTTGATGGGGTGAGGCCTGTGTTACATTTTGGACTTTAGAGAACTGTGAATAGGCTTCTTTTCTAGCAGGTGAAAAGGTTCTTTTCATCTCCTTTCTTCTTTTATTCCTCCTCTTAAAAAATTTTTTTTTGTTCCATGTCTTTTAAGCTTGGAATTTCAGAAGACAAGAAATGAGTGTTTCATCTTGGCTGTACAACAATATTTTGTATCTAAGACTGGGGGTTTTAACCCCGTTATGTTTTACACAATTGTGCTTTCTAGCTGTGTTCCTTCTTTTCCATTTTGTTTGTTATTCCTCCTTAGCTCCGTGTAAACTTTTCTTGAGGCTTTTTCCGCACAGCAGATCTTAAATTCCACTTAGTCTGTTTTAAGTTACCATCAATGGCACCATCCCTGCATCCCCTGAAACTCAGCTGTAGTCAGTTGTGTGTGGTACTGTTCTGGAATAGGGTCTTCAATGAAGACCAATTAGGCTTTACAAGAAAAAAAAATGCATAAAGTTATGCCAAAAGAGAGGTCTGAAAAGAGGAAGACCTTCCAGCATGCTGTTTAGGATCTGTGTTTGTCTTCCCCTTCTTTTTCAAAGGAATATTTCTCCATATATATGTGTATATATATATGTATATATAAGACTAAGAGCAGGCATCAGTGGTAGCCCTCATAGCTCTTTCCCCTGGCTGAATGTCTGGTAGCTCTTTAGCTGTCCAGAGGGCTTGTGGATGAGCTCAGTCCCACCTTTGCCTTCTAAAGTAGCTCTACAAAAAGCTGAGGTCTTGCTAAGAGGCACTGAAGTTAGCTAAGAGTCCTCCAGGTAGTCTCTTATAGAAACCACCATCCATTGCTCCTGGTTTCTCCTGAATGACTAGGTATCCTCCAGCAGTGCTATTCATCTCTGTAACCTCAAAAATAATTGATTTCTTTGAGAACTGAGATCAACCCACTTCTTCCATTATTTGGCTTTTCATGGCAATAGACCCATCTACTCCCGAAGGATGGAGCATGAATCCTGATCATAGGAAAGGCCGAACTGGGAGACAAGGGGTGGTTCGAGCAGTTACTTTTAGAAGGTTGAGATCTTTTCTTAAACTGGTGCCATAAGGAAACTGGTTGTGATCAGTAAGGTTACATGCAGCAGTATGGACACAGGTTTTATTCAGGTTGGACTGTGTGTTCCTTGGTCTGGGGTGGCTTTCATGCCCATGTTCTCAACCTCCAACTGATCTTTTGGATACTACTTGCATATATGTATTTCATATTACTACTGCTAGAATACTGAATATTAAAAGGTACTCTCTTATCATCAATATGGTATTTAATATCTTGATTACAAACAGACTGTAGTTATTCCTAGATTTTCATATGTTCTGCACCAGTTGATTTTTTGTTTTGAGACTAGTCAGTTTATGACTTAGGTCTATGCATTGATCAGTGCTTAAAGATAATATTAAAAGCGGGATTAGCACGTAACAATGATATAATAAATGGTATCATTCATCATTCTAGAGAAGCCATCATTAATTTCATTTGCTTAATTAAAAGAGCCCATTATGCTGATGCCAGGTTTAGCTACTGGCACAAAAAATACTATTGACTTCCTTTTTGTTAATGGGACATAATATTATACAAGGGCTCAACAACTTCAACATTTTGCTAATTGAGTCAGCAGTTCAATTTGAAATTAGTGCTGCTGGGAAGGAAAAACAAATCAAATATAGAGCCTAGTTAGCATTTGAAACTTAAAACAGGGGATTTCCTTCATAGTGTGTGCGAGCAGGAGGTCGGGTTGTTATGTGAGCATTAAAAAATGTCATCGCCTGACCTGCTGCACACCCGACCATGCGTCACGTTCATACTGACAGCGAGAAGCAAACACAACCAAATGGAAAGGTAATGAGGTAGAGCACGAGGTGCTGGGAAGATCTTCCCACAGAAAGAGTGGAAATGTTTGTTAATTCTGGCAGTTGAGTGTGTGTAAATAAACTGGAATAAAATACCATCGCCTCTTTTCTGTTTTAACTTGCAATGTTGGAAAATAAACCCCAAGTGAAATTTGAGAGGCTTCAAGTTATCTAAGACATTTATATGGGGTTGCTAGATATGCCCCAGGACCTAACAGCATCCTGCACCCTCCTGGATGAGCAGCTGGAGATCATAGCCTTATGGCACTAAGTTTCTGTGTTTAATCCACTGAACCTGATCTCTAGTTTGCTGGGAGATGCTTCTCTGCCATGGTTTTGTCCAGAGCAGAATCACAAAGTGATTTGCAACTGAGCGATGTGAATGGTTAGGGTTCCAGGACTTGGACTAATGCCTTGGAGGTTTTTTTATTCAATAATGCATGTCAAAAATACTAGTGTGCTAACCAAGGTTATGGCCTGGATCCACCCGCTGTTCTTCTCCAAAGAGGTTTTAGGTAATGCCCTCCACTTTGGTGGGTGTCAGTTTGCCCGTTGAGAAAATTGCTTGAGATGTTTAACCAAACTGGTGCAAGAAAGTTGGGAACCTTCCCTGGTGCTTGGAGCCCTCCAAGATGCTCCAAGCACAGGGAAGGAGTGGGACCTGGAAGCACTGCTGGGTGGCACTGGAGGCATCCGAGGGAAGCAGGATGATGGACCTGGGATGTATCAACCAAGTTATTTTCAGTAGAACTGGGAAACTGGAGCCATAATGCCAACTTATGGTTCATACCCCCAGTGGAATATTGTGTGTAACTGGTCACTCATCTCCAGGACAGGTGAAGTGGAACAGATGCAGAAATGTCCTATTACAGTGACCAGAGACCATGGAAGTATTGTATGAGAGAGAGCTGTAAGAACGTGATTCATTACCTAGCAAACAAGCTGAGCTTGGAAAGAAGATGATTTTATTTTTTTCTTCTAGAAACACATCTCTGGAGTAAATATCAGGGAGAGGAAGAAAGCTATTTAAGGTAAAAGACAATGTTAACACAAATCCAAATTGGCCATCTTTGCATTTAGGTTGGAAATTAGATGTTTTCTAATCATTAGAACAGCTGGGTTCTGAAACAGCTGCCCAAACAGAATAGAGGAGGTAAGAAATCTTAACTATTTATGCAACAGGGCTCGCAATGATTATGAGAGGGTATATGTGAGCTTCCAGTGGCAGGAAAACGGGCATAATAACACAGGGGGAGGTTTTTCAGACCTCTGTCCCCTGTAAGTGCAAAGTGCTGCAATTTCATGAGCTGTGACCTAATTTACCCTCAATCTGATCCTATTTTAAAGGAGGTGGCGCTGCATTATGCCATTATGCTGTATCCTGTGCCCTGTCTTAATGAATTTTTAGATTCACTGGCAGAAAGATTCCCTTGCTCATCAATATTGAATCTCCTAGATCCTACATTACACTTGTTTTGCATGTTCTACTATTCACAGCACTTACACAGTGTAAGATGGCTTTTTCTCTTTGTTAAATATAACCTGACAAATCTATCACTGGTTTATTTTTCATTTTTACCCTTGCCATGTGTCAATTAAATTGATAAAATGAATCAGAGAAGAGATGAGGTAGAGACTTCCCTGAAGTTTAGAGGGACATCAAAAGTCTGTAGGTTCATCTAGATCTTAGGTAACTGATAGATGGACTTGGGCAATAATCAAGAATAAGTTAAAAAGAAAAGGAATTTGAAAATATATCCATGTGAGTTAACTTGAAAACATAAAAAGAGTGTCCTGGTTTTAAAGTTTGTCAGACAGAAATGACAGTATGTCCTGATTAGCCAACCAGTTCACCAGTTTGTTTTAATCATTGATTAGAGTTCATTTCCATAAATTACTTATAGAGTGACTATAGATCACAGAGAAACAAGATGTTGATACAAACCTGTTTACAAATACTTAAAAAAAAGAACAAAAGAGCTAAACTTTGAGTGGACTAGATAGATACTCTGAGCATGGAAGTGATGGGGGAGTTAGGCCTTTGAAGAGATCCTTATTTTTAGTTTCAAGATCCATTTTGCTAAAGACATGAAAACTTGAAACAAAGAAATAGATATTGCTGATCTGTGGCATATTCTGTGGGACAACAGGTGTCCCATAGCAGTCACATTTATTGAGAAGAACATATCTGAAAACCCTCCTGAATATTGCAGCGCAGCCCTGATGAGGACTAGATTGCAACTGTGGTCTGAATTTTTAGAACTACTAGGTTAATTATTGCTTTGATTTTGGAGCTGGAATTGCCATCTGTCACAAGCTCTATGGGATGACCAAGTTTATTTTGGCTAAGTTTTTTTCTACATATAATGTTTATTATTCCCACAACATGATAACGCGGGCCAGATACCATCATCCTGGGAGAACTCATCTCAGTAATGTCAAGTGATGACATTATGCACATGATCGTATCGTGCTCTACTGCAACTATATTTTCATGTGCTGCTGCATTGGACCGTGGTGGCATGTTGTGTACAGCTCACACTTGTGACACAGGTACCAAAATACGGCGCATCTGACTTGACTTGTCTATTTAGTTGAGGTTGTTTCCATGTAGTGAGTATCTGTGATTTAGCCAATAACTTTCTTGAAGGTGAGAGAACTTGGGAAAATAGGAAGTTACTCCAGATTAAAATATTTTGTCAGGGAATCTTCACAGATATACCTCAAAACAAGCCTCTTCTCCCTTAAATTGGGAAGCCCTAAGATCAGGTCTTCTACTCGTGACTGCCACTGTGATATTATTACAAGGAGAAAGGCATGGGCACACTCAAGTGTTTTTGGGGGGTGTTCAAACCCCAAATTTTGATGATAAAACCCCAAATATTTAGCAATTACCTTAAACTCAAATAATTCCCTGAGGTAGGGCACAAATTGATGGCAATACTACTAAATAAACAGGCAGTATTGTCCCCTAGGTCAAGTTTCTTAACTGAGCATTGGTTCTAATTCTGGGAAAACACATTACGAGACTCATTTTGTGAGAATCGCAGCTAAAAGGAGAAGTTTCAAGCTCGTTGCCTTGGAAAGTTTGGGGAAAACTCCCATTCTTGGCCAGAGCTAAATTAAAAGATCACTTTATGCACTGGGAAGTTAATAGAGTGACACCACCAAAGCCTCTTGCAGGTAGTTTTCCATAAAAAAAATAGACAAAACCTGTAGGATGTGTCAGTCTTTACTTATTAGCAGCTCAAAAGATACCTGCATCCCTCTGTATGCCATCTACCCTGTCACTTACTCCTTGCATCTTCAGACTTTTCTTTCTCCTTTTCTGATATAGAAACAATAAAGGGTATTTGAGCTCCAGATGTGAGCTCTGAACAACTCGAGAAATATCAGATTATTTCAAGTATTTCGTATTAAGATAATCCACCAGAAAGGAGAAAGCCAGAGTGTTACCTCTTTTTTTATTTTTCCAGCTCATTGAAATTATACTGATGGAAATCCTTACGACCATTTCTAATAGCAAAGAAAAAAAAAAAGAAGATTGAAGAAAATAAAAGAAGAAAAATTAATCTCCAGGAGTGTAGCTTTTGTTAGGAGCAGCACTCACAAAATGCAACGTCTGTCTATATGCATTGAATAAAGTGCAAGCGATTTTAAACTCTGGGAGATGAGAAGGTAAAATCTGTAACAGGTTTCTTGTCATTGCCTCTCCTGGTCGACTGGAAGAAAAATCCTTTGTTTTTTCACAATTTTGCTGCGGAACATTCTGTGCAAACACGCTTCCAAACCCGAGCTGCTGAGTTTTTCAATTAAATCCCCATCAAAGCCACAAATAGAAAAATCAATGCAGTTCATCTAACTTTTCTAAGGTTCCTCAAGTACTGACTTAAAAAGAACAGTCTGGCAGGAGCTTTTCCCACTTGTTTTGTTAATAATTTCAAAAATCTGCTATTTTTGGTGTTTCTCTTCTGAAACTTCAGCAAACTTAGAAGCTTCTTTTCGTCTTGCAGATGACTTTTTAGATACTGGTTGGTTATTCCAGGGTGCATTTGTGCCCCATGGGGCCCCAACCTCTCCCCTCTTGGCTATGGCATCATTGCCCTTTGCACTCCCCATGCAAGACTAATAAGACTGAAAAAGCAGGGAGTTAAATTAGGTAGGTGGGAAACGGAGCCTGGGGTAGGGAACGACGGCGACCGAAGGAGAAGAGCGGCTCGGTGGGAAAGGCAGAGAGGAGGAGAGGGAGGAAAATACGGAGACGTCCTGGGGGACTGGGGCTGCATAAACAGGACACGCAGAGTCCCAAACAGGAAGGGAATTGCTGCTTTTTCAGAGCGTGGCGTGAAGAACATGGAGGAAAAAGTCATCATTAAAAAGAAAAAAAAGCCCCAATATTTTCCAAACAAGATGATTCCGTTAGGATACACGTGAAAAGGAAGAGTGTGAGGAGTAAGGAGGCCATAATACACAAAGGAAATGGAGAGGTAAATGACTGTAAAATTGAAGTATTTCTGTTAGAGGGGAAGACTTTGTTTTTCATGCACTTCGATTCTTCTTTTTTTCCAAAGGACTTTTGCTTCAAGAAGGCTTTGAACCAAACAGAACGCTGTATTCTTGGTCCTATATGGCATTTTTAACACTTGCCAAATGGTGTCTGCTAGCTTGTCACAGATGTAAAAGATTATTCCCCAAATCTGCAAGAATTGTCATGTTACGCTTGCAAAGTGAAGACGTCTTGACTGGAAATACAGGAAGAATGAATTATGCATGGCAAATGCTGCATGCCTATTTTTAATGGTGCATGGGCAGAGTCTGAAATCTTATTTGTTTCCTTGGCTTATGTTTAAGCTGCATGTGAGTAAGGGAAGAGTGGGGAGGTGAGCAGGAGCCTGCCTTAAAAGTACGTGCTGGGATTTCCTGCGGAAAATGATGCAAGAGACAACTTAGATTCTGAACTAGATTCTGTGCTTATCTGGGTTCCTCTTAATTTAATTTCTGTTTACTGCAAACCCTTGCATCCCAGGATTGACTGCTGCATGCTGAACTAAAAGTAGCATGTGAAAAAAAAAGGTATAACTTCATGGGACCTTTGTCAAAATCGCAAATAAAATGGCTTTATGGCTGCAGGGCCCCAGCGGCATTAACAGCTGGCTCCCTAAGCTCAAGCTAGTTAAGCACTATATTTATTAATTAGTCCTATATAAGGAAAACAGAAGCAATCTTTGAGTTAACCGAGCGTTTCCCCTGGTGTTGCTGAGTTTTAAGGAAGAATGCCCGTTTCCTGCCATTGTCCTGAAGGTCACGGTTTGGAACATCAGGTGAAGAGGAAGTTCTGGTTTCCCACCGCGTTGCCTTGTCCGAGGTGATCGATGGCTTGTCCTCCCCCATGGAAGCTCCTGCGTGGTGGTTGTTTCTGCCCAATTTTAAAGGATGGGGAGAGGGAACAGCTTGCATATCAGCAAGGTTATGTTGGAGGCTCGATTAATGAGGCGGGGAGGTCCTCGCTGGAGCCGTTGGCATCCTTAGAGGAATCCAAATGAAGGATTTCCAGAGCAAGGACATGCTTCGGTACGTCCTAACAGATGTAAATAGGAATGAGTACCAAGTGAAAGATGCAAATTTTATTTTTGGAAAACATTAAAATGTACGTGATTGCTTTTACTTCCCTTTAAAACAAACAAACAAAAATTGATTTTTTTGTATGTGAAAGATGCTGAGATAGGGAGCATGTGGGCGCACGTGTCCAGGTGGTGACCGCTGGGATGCTCCTTTGGAATGTGGGTTCACTCTTCCTATTGCTCTCAATGCTTTAGGCACCAGGTGGGATCTCCTGCGGAGTTGGGGTGACACTGTGTAATGAGACATGATCCCACCTTGAGAAGCTTTCCCTGTAAACGGGTAACTAATACTTCCATGCTGACCTAGCCAACGTGGCTGATTGAGTGCAGAGCGATGGAAGAGGAGGGAGCTGATTGAGACAGCACAAAGAGCAGGAAGCAAAGCCTCATTAGGGATTTCTTCCCAGCATTTATCGTGGATGACTGTGAACTTGGCAGGTGCCATCTGTCCTTCTCATGGTTAATTCCTCCCTTCCACAGTAGCATTGGAGACCACAACGGCCTCTTTGCATGTCACAGTTTTCCTGTCTTTTTTTATCAGCTCTGCCATGGGGAGGACCCTCCTACACTTCGATTTTTGCATGTGGGGCTGTTGTTTTGATGCTCTCCTGGTTCGTGGTCAGCAAATCAACTGGCAGAATTCATAAGAGAGTCGAAAAGGTAAATTGGCCCTCAGAAAGATAGGCCAGACCAGACACTTCGGGCACGTACGGTGCTATGGAGCCAGCACTTGCACACATGGGGCATCTTTGCATCCACTTCTGCAAGAAGCAAGTCGTTATACAGCAATGCTCCCTCCTGGCACGGCCTCTTCCTTTCGGAGGTAATGAGAAATGTGCTCTGCCTCCAGGAGATGGGCTTGGCAGGTGCCTAATCTTGGCCTGACTTTGGCAGCTGCAAGACCCAGATGCCCAGCGCTGCCTAATTTATCAGCAGCATCTGGGAGCTGCCTCTTATGTGACCTGGCTTTGCCAGCCTCCTTCTTGAAGAACGTGATGTTAAGTTATATTTAGTATGCTCCTTTCTTCTCTGCTGCTGCTGTGTGTGTGCTTCTATCTGATTTATTCATTGCAGTGTTGGAACCCTGGGTAGAGAATTCATCACAGTGTTGGAAGAGTCACGGTAAAACCTGTATACCATGAATGAAACACCTCATACTACTATTTATGCACAGTGCCTCTTAACAAGTTTCCAGATAAATGTATTCAGTATATTTAAGGGTTGCGTTTTATGGTCTTTTGCTCCATATCACATGGATGATATGGTGATATGGAGCAAAGGACCATAAAACACAATTTTACACATAAAACACAAAATCAGTGAGAGTAGTAAAGAAGTCACATTCAAGAATTAAATTGCGTTAGTGTTTTGGCTTTTTGAGTGAATGGAGAAGTCAAGGTTATGGTACATGACATATGCGTGCAATGCTGTGACTTTGCACCTGTTGATTCCAAGGGAAAAGTGAATCCATTTGGAGGGCCATAGATGGGGGAATCTGCTTTCCCTCTTTTAATCAGTCTGTCTTCTTTCCTTAGGGAAAAATCTTGTATCATGCTATCGTAAAATTGAGTTTTATGTCCTCACCCAATTAAATCTTGAGTACTACGTGTGAAAATCACGGTGACCCAAAGCAGACCGGTCGTTAGCTGTTATAAATAATCATGGCTCTGGTGCTTTCAGGGCACTCACATTATTTTATGTTAGTTAGGAATATGACCCACATCCTTTCAAAAGGATATGTGGCTTCTTTTTGGCTGTGGGAGGGACAACCTGGGAACTCAGGGCTGTTTTCAGAGGAATCAGGAGACCTTTTGCAAGTGTTTAATGGAGCCTGAGGAGGCTCCAGATCTTATAGTTTTCGTTTGTGTGCTGCATGCAGTTTTCAGGTTTGAGAATATGTTAACTTAGCTCTGCTAAGAAGGAGGAAAATCTCTTCAGTGCTGTTCTTCATCTGTGGAAGTACATTTGTTGGGTGGGCTGTGTTCTTTTAATGCTTTCCTCAAATGCCATTTTGCAACAGTAAAATGCTCACTAAAAATACTAAAATATTTTTAGTTGTCGAGTACAAATCAGATTGAGCTGCACATTTCCCTCGTGAGGAAAAGTGATGAGTTTGTGTTCATTAACTCGGGGCCATCTGGTGCAGACATGCTGCAGTCTGTGAATCAAACATGCATCAAACTCCAGGGATCAGAATAACCGCCAGACCCAGTGTGTGGAGGGCTGGGGGCTGCAGGAAGGGGAAGAGGGGAGCTGACTATCTTATTTCTCTCTTTTTTTAAAAAAATAACCCTGCTTTCCAACAGATTTGGGGGCTTAAAGTTAGAATGGCTATTGAAAATCTGCTTTACAGACCCATCGGTGACAATCTGAGTAACCTTCAGGGTGCCCGCCTGCTGTTGAAGTGGTTTTACCTGTTTGCTACTTTGTGTATGGAGTGCCTAAATAATCCTGTGTTTCTCTGAGTTTTTGAATAATGTATCTTGATAGAGCAGCTACCCAGATGCATATGCAGAAATAAATCTAAACAACCTTTCTCATGTTTTTTTCTGGATTTGCACTGATGGATTTTCACTTATATGTTGGCATAGCTGGATCGGATTCTGTTGCATGACATTGCATAGAAGACTTTGAGAAAAGGAGGAGGTGCAATTAGAGGCCTTGGATCCATGCAAAATCCCCTGTGGTTCACAACCTGGCAGGCTCTATACATTTCTCACCCAAATGTCTCCAGATTTTCTTCCTACTTCTCCTGTAGGCCATGGTCCCATTTCAGGCAGGTGTTTGGAGGTGATCAGGAACTAACACTAACCTGAATAACCTTGGGATTTCATCTTTGGGAGACTCCTTTTCCTCCCATTATGTTTTCATCCTTTTTAATCTACTAGCCCTGTATAAACTTTAGAGGGACAAAGGATGGGAGCACGGCAGCGCTATAATTTTTCTTAAAAATATGTGCAACTTGTTTTGCCTTATATATTTTTCTACTGGAACCTGCAAAGATGAAAGGAGATCATTTCTGGACCAGAAAAAGTGAATAGGAGGTGGGCGCAGCCCACACAGTGGTCACACAAATGTAGCAACTGCCATCCATGGGAAGCAGACCATACAAAAGCAGCTCGACTTAAAACAAATTTAAGAGCTCTTTTTAAAGAGTAGTAAGAACCCTCTTGCCTCTGTACTGGTTGCCTGGTCTGTTCTGCCTTCTCAGGTCAGTTCTTGACCCGTTGCATCCCCTAGGACACTTCATGGGCTAGTGGAAAGAGCCCTGGGCCACCAGAGAGAGCGGTCCAAGACCTCTTCAGGTCACTGGTATAGACATAGCGTTAGGGACTGTTGGTAGCCTGAACTATGAAAATCGACATGTGCATAGACTTTGCTTTTTCTTTCCAGCCTCCTACCCCTAAAATACATTTTATAAAAATAATGCAGTGAGGTATCTTGTTTGAAATAGGCCTTCTGTGTCACTGTAAACATCAACTTGTTCCTCACTTAAATGTGTTTGTCTGTTCCTAGCCTCAAGAGGGGTAAAATCTCCAACAGTTGAAATTATCGTGAGCTTGCAGAAAGACCCAAATATCTATGTAAAGTAGATCTATGTAAAGTAGACTCGGTTGTCCACATCACTAAATTGCTTCAGTGGCACCTCACAAGTTTTTACCCAGGGCTGCAGGTGCTCTTCTGAATATTGGCTGGTTCCTAGGTGCCTACACTTGCTTCTACAGACAGAGCCCTCAGAGCAACTCAACAGACCAAAGAAGCATGAGTCTTGCTTTAACATGAGCTAAGTTGCTCTCTGGTCTACTCCAGGCCCAATTTGCCCACTCCTATGTGTCTAATGCCTTTTAAGATGCTCTGATGTATCTGCAGTCTGCATTACGTTGGCAGATGTGACTGAGTTCCCAGAAGAGACATGAGCCATGGACACCTGGACAAGATTCCTTAGAGCAGCTCAGCTGACACTGGACCATATTCTGCAGTAGATCTCTGTTGTCTTTAAGGAGATCTTAGACACCTAAGTCATGTCTTAAGTTGAAGTGCCTGGAGCAGAACAGTCCTTGGCTTGCCTTGAAGTGGCCAGGAAACTGCAGAGGAGGCAGGAGAAGACTCATGTCCATAGCCTGTCACTGGTTTAACATCCACAGATAAATGTATTATTGAGATAGGAAGGCAAGGAGTGCAGAAGTAATCACTTCTGTGTAAAGATCATGTTTCCATGACAATATTCCTCTCACCAGATAATCCACATAGCATAAGCTCATCTGCTCGTTGTATGGGAAAGAAATTATGAAACTCAAGCAGAATGATGCCTATGAAAATGATATCTATTTTATTTTTAAGATTCCCCCTCACTTCAAAAATATCGCAGATTGGTTTCACGCTCTTTTAGATGACACTTGGTTTAACGGGACCCAGTCAACGGAGATAACAAACCCAAACAGCCTCCTTGTTTCCTTTTTCTCTCTTCTTTGAGTCTTCTCATCCAATTGACCGTCCCCGCTCCGTTTCTGCTAATTTCCTGCCGGGATTCAGTCACTCGACTCTCCCATTAAGTGTAGTTTTGTGAATGACATCTCTGAAAGCTCATCATTGCTTTCATTTGCCCGTGAGTGAAACGACTGCTTACTCATGCCCTTGGGGAAATCAAGTTTACCTTCCAAGGAAGGCACGCTTTTTCTTTTTTCTTTTTTCAGGGCTTTGCATTGGAGCTGTCGCAAAATTCTCTGCAAACTCCTTGGTGCTTCCGTTGTGCCACCTCCAGGAAGAGAAATACATGTTCATACTCATGTAGGCCAAAAAAAAAGAAATAAAAAAAGCATGAGACTTTCAGGCTCTCATAGCTCTTTCTTTTTTTTTTTTTCTAGTAACTTTTTCCCCGAGGACAAGGCAATTCTTTGTCATCTTCTGTTAAATCAGTTTCGAAGTTGCACTGATTTCTTTCAAAGCTGCACCAATTTCTTTCTCTGTAGTGTTCCTTCTCCCCATCAGTCAATGGAGCACACGGAGACCTGGTCTCACGCAGGCCTCTCAGTTCATTTTGGTTCATCCATCAAAACCACTGGATTTTGGGGGTTTGCCAGCCACATTGCCCACTCTTGAAACAGCCAGACAGTTATTTGGAGTGTTGGGGAAATTACAGGTTAAGATGCAAGTCTAAGTTAGATGACAGTAGCTTGACAAAGCGGTTTTCCATTTGTTTCTCTTTAGGCTAATTATTCTCTCTACTAATCTCTAGGAGCTGAGAGCTCCAGGGGACCTAACAGATAAAACAACATTATTTTCATGGAGCCGTGCTTGCCCTTTCTTTCTGATTCCATTTCCTTTCAGAAATGGCATCTTCCCAGTGAGAATAAAAAGGAAGGAATTTATTCAGTACTAAAGTGCCCTCACAGTTGCTTTCACTCCATCCTTTCCTCTTTCCTCTTTGCTTTCTTGGCTCTCTCGGGAAACCTTCCGGCGTAGGAGGCAACATTTTCTGAAGCCTCTTGGGCTTTTAATAACCTCAGTCCCAATAAAGTCAGCCAAGTTCAGGCTCCTCGATTGCTTAAGGGGATTTTGAGCACATTACTTGGAAGGCCTCGCGTTGGGAAGGGTGCTGTGGGTCATACCAGGATGCTGCGTTGCAGGGTAGTGGCACAAGTGTCACTGTCAGGGCAAAGCCACCATGTCTCTCTTTAGACATAGGGCTGAGGTAAAGCTGTGCCTGCCACTGAGTATTCATTAGATGCTTTAAATCCATCTGGATCTTCCCGTCTCTGATCTGGGGCTCCGGCAAAGCTCATTTTCTGCAGTAGGGCTGGAGAATTCTGTTGGGTTTGGGTAGATGGTGCATGTCGGACAGAAAGGAAGGCGAAAGGAGTCCTAATTAATGAAATCTCGCCCTAATTGGCTGGGGCAAACAGGGAGAGAGTGCGTAACGGGGACAAATATCTGGCTTTGCCCGAACCGGATCGAGACGGCTTCCAAGACTGCATTTCTTGGGACGCGCGTTGCGGAGACGGCAGCGGCTGTCAGGCGGATTAAGCTTGGCTTTTGTACATCCCCTCTCGCAGTGTCAGCCCGTCGCTCCTGTGCGCTTTGCCCCTGAGTTTGGCTGCGGTGTTTTTAGCCCCGGATTTGGGATCGCTCCGACGAGGCTCATATGAAACAAATGCGATGCGACCGGCATCGCCGGAGCAAGCGAAATTTCAGGGAGCGACCGGGATTATTTTGTTGACTGTGTGACACTAAAGAAGAGAGAGAGATATTTATAATCTTTGCTATTAGTTTGCTGGATTTTGGTTCACGTAGCCTTTTAAACAGCCTGTTTGCTCCGTATATAAAGAGTGCAGCTTTATAACACTTTCAGGCAATAAAAAATAATGTTATATTTTAGAAACCACCCCGGAAAAGGCCTAGTGGGTTGAAAGGAACATTTGCCATCCCAGCTTGCTCCGTAAGCAAGAAGTCAGCCCGTTTGTGCCAAGCAGGTCCTGGCTGGATGCAAGGGAAGAGGAGGCATTTCCAAAGGACTATATATCATTTCCTTCTTTCTTTTTTTCCCTCGTGAGCCATATTTCTATACTTTGCACTCGATGGAGTAACCATAGCAATGAAATAAATGCATTGTCTTCATTTACAATGGGCTCTAAATAGGTGCTTTGCTCCATGTACTCCTTTTGACAAGGGATAGTTCCCTCCCACCATCCTAAGACGGCTACAGACTATATCATTTTGATGATATACATTTCTTACTTCAATTTCTTGGCATCAAACCCAAAAGTTCCTGAAAAAGGAGCCTGGCTTTTCCTTCCTGATTTGTAAATGCATTTGTTTCTATTTTCTTTCACAAGAATATATGCAAAAATAATCAAACTTCCTATGGCTATTTTTTTTTGCTATATAGAGAGGACATGATTACAATTTTAACTTTCAAGATATACAGAGATGCTTCAGTGCTTTTTTTTTTCTCTTACACTACCCCCTGATAATCAGTAACCTATGGGGGAAAAAATGTATATTGAGCTTTCCCTAGTACACTCCTGTACTTGGGCAGTTCTTATAGGAATAGATGTAAACTGTGTTCGTTTTTTAAGGATAAAAATACAATATAAAATACAACTTTTGCAATTGGGTGATAGATATGTGGCTGCTCTTAGCAGATTTACCTCTTGTGTGTTCATTTTGTTTATCATATCCTTCCCTGACCACGATCTAACCATTCTCTGGAAATGGGACGTGGGTTTCCATACTATGCTATGGTCACGCCATAGCCTCCCATCACCTGTAGGATTTTCCCATCTCTTCATCCAAGCAGCAGCTTCCAGCTGCTCTGTTCTCTTCAAATCATACGACACCGTAGGAGGATGCACAGTGGGTTTGCATGGAAACGACTGCATTTCTTTTGTGCATCACACTCTGTTCCTACCTCTGCCATCAACAAGAACTGCTGGGCTTGGGTGAGCACCAAATCCTGCTCAGACTAATGCAACCTGCAGGTTGCTTCAAGGTCACTTCTGTGAGCATCTCTTGGACGGTGGAGTTAACAGCTCCTGAGGTTTAAATTTACATCTTTCCACTCCAGGCATATCCTGTCAAAGAAAAGGGCTATTATCTCTTCTACATATCTAGCCTCAATTTCCAGGAAACAGAGTCTGGAAAGGATTGGAGTAGCCAGCAAATTAGAGAACTAAATTAGATTTCACAAAAAAATTTTGCACAGAAATCTTTCTTGATGGAAAATGTGTTTTTAACCAAAGGAAATTGGCTCCTGGGAATGAATTTCTTATCTTTGGGATATTTAATTTTCCCTGTGCCTCCAATCCCCTTCCCCCAAACACATTTTAAGTTGCTGTTTACCTATAAATATATGTTATAGATTGACAAATATATGTGTGTACATGTGCTAATTTTAATAAAAGTTAAAAAAAATGATTGGGGTAAATGCTACATACTAAAAAATGTTACATTTCCACTTTGCTTTATTTGTGTGTGAAAGACCTTCCCTAGTAGCTCTGCTCTTAACTGTAGGTTTTAGTTTCTGGCCATTGCCTGAGTGTTACAAATGCCTGATTACCAAAGCCAGCTGCTGACTCTGGACTTTTTAATCCTGTGCATCTCGAACAGGGTAAATCAGGATAAAATCTTGCAAGGACATAGCGCCGCTAGCAGCAGGACAGGTCATTTATGCATTCCCTGGGGTTCCCAGGACGTCTGAAATTTGGAAATGCAGCTTAGCCCAATGTCCCAGTAAGGTCGCTTCTGTCTCACCTGCCCATATGTTACTTAAACTGCTGTCACTGTTGTCACCACTGGTGTTTGAGCTTTCACAGCTCGTGCTGGAGCCGTGTGCCCTAGCTGGGAGCTGTAACGAGTCGTGCTCTCTGCATTGGAGGCACAGATGGAGGACAAGGGGACATAGAGACATGGGGAACAGGGGGTCGCCTTAGGTCTCCTCAAAGGAGGTAGACAGCACTGTCTGAATTTGCAAGAAAATCCTTTAAAATCCTCTTAAATACTCTTTTTGTCTAGTTCTTACAGTACCAGCGTTGATGACAGTGCAGATGGTTCCTGAAAATGGGTATCGAGCTTTGTGCTTTTAGTTTTTCAGAGGGAGGGAGGAACGTGGGACATGATAGCCTTTTCCTCAAGATTGCAGTAAAATAGATATGAAATTAAGTGGTGGGCAGAGCCACGAGCCTGAAACAATAGCAATAATAATAATAATAATAGTAATAAAAATACGATGTTCTAGTGGTGATCAGCCCTTTCTTCTATGTATATCTCAAAGCTATAGAAAGTGGAGAAGTTTTGGGAAAGTAGTGTTCGTCCTATCTGAGCAGAAAATTCACAGGTTCCTTTCCCATATAAATTTGTCTTTCTAATCCTCTTTTCCTGCCATCGTCCTTCTTCCTTCATCCCCCTCCTCCCTTCTTTGCCCAGAGGAAACGACTTTGCCAGCTCTAAATGTCCCAGGGAGTTGTTCAGTCATGGTAGCTGTATCTTGCAAAGCCCTGAAGGGTTTTTTTGCTCGATTCCACAACTGGGGAAAATAAATTCCTCTGATTTGTGTTTTCAAACTCTTTTTTGTTGGCCAGAGCCCAAAATAGTGCTTGAAATAGCATGTTGGCCTTCTCTGAAGCGCCTTCCTCTTCTTTGGCTCTCTCTTCCTCTCAGCATTAGAGAACTGGTGAGTAAGAAACCTCAGAAATGCATTTTCTGCATTCGAGTTGCCAGTATGAATCGGGAGCAATCTGAGTTTGCACAAATCATTTTAGTTTAGATTTTTTGGAAGACAATTTAGAAGGTCTTCAGTTCCCAGAGAGATGAGTAAACACCCTTTTTCTCAGACAATGTTTTCCATCTCATCCAATATCCAATGGGACCTTGAGATATGGTCCTGAAATAAGCCCTGAGATAGGCAGATGTTCATGACAAAATCCAGTGTTTCCTTGGCACAACAGTCAGGCAGTTCAATGTTATTATGAGTTATTGTTTCAGTGGTCCAATGCAAAATATAAAAAAATACAGAATTGGAAAGGATGTCTCATGTCTTCAAAGTTCAGTCTTATGTTAACCCAAACGTTATCATATCATATGGTCCCCTTCCTATCGAATCAGGATCAGACTTCATTTAAAAATGCATCCCTTCTCCTGAATCTCTTCCACAGCTAAAAGTATTGAAGAATAGCTTCATAATCTCAATTGATTTCTTAGGAAATCAGATCGTTGCCTCCAAAACATGGAAATATGTGATATACAGCAGTTTACTTTTTTGCTTTTTGGTCATACTGAACGGCCTATGAGTGTTTGTATTTTTTTTTTTAAGAAGGAAGCCACAAATCATCATTTCAGCAGCTCCTCATGGAGATCCTAGTCCCTTTGTAATAGTAGTTTCTCTCATACAGGAGACCCCAGCATTGCTACTATCCTAGAGCAATGATTCCCAACAAACTCAAGGAGGAAACTTCAGGTGGACTTTTCAGATTCAGAGTATTATTTCCTCAGAAGAAACAGTGATTGTAAGTGTTAACTCAAAAGCTACAAGACAGGTCAAAATATTTCCTCATGGCAAACAAGAATGTTGAACTAGGAATCACTGATAAAGCCCATGAACAAAACAGATATATTTAGATATCTCCAGCTGTAATGATCAGCACTGTAGGAAGACACAGGAAGATATGGTTGTGTTACCAGATAGGGTTTGATCTGTCACATAGAACTTGAAATAGAACAGAGATAGGCACCGGTTCTTTGGTATACATTTCTTTGAGATATTTCCAGAGCCTTTCAAAAGCCTTGACCTGGGTATTTTTTGCCATCTCAAACTTCCTTTGGTATTTTCTCCTTTTCACTCTGTCTCTGGTTTCCTTGTGTGTAATGTCCAGTTTACTAACCACAGTCTGAATGTGCATCTGTTGACATGTTTGGGATGTCCTTAATTGGGATGCTAGGAAAGGGCATCTGTGGTGAGGTGCAGCATCTGCTTCAGACACTTACACATGTGAGAAAGTGGCTTGTCTGAGCTACTGGTGTGATCAGAAGTGATCCACCAACGTCCTGCTTTCATCATAGACATCTAGAGTCATTTGCTTCTAGTCAGACCTGATGCAGGTGGATCCACATGTGTTTTTGGTTCTGCATCATGTCGATCTGATGCATGTGGTTGCCTTGGACATCTCAGATTGCAAAGATGGCTGATCTTCAGTCAGCAGAGACTAGAGCTGTTCAGGTGACCAGACATAGATGCCTACTTTATGGAGAGTAGAACTACTCCCATGTTTCACTGATAGATCTCCATTGACTTGAGAGTTCAGACACCTAATGTACATGTAGATGCATACTTGTAGACACCTAAATGCAGGTGTTTAGTCTCAAATTGAATTCTACCTGTAGGATCAAATGGTCCACTCTAGATTACATTATCTATTGTGATTTGAAATGTCCTGACATATCCCTCCTGGTCTGAACAGCCTGTCCAGTGCGCAGATCTGCTGCAGGTTACCTGTCATACCTGCCAGATAGGATGATCTAGGTCATCTCAAATGCCATCGAACGTCAACATGTGGGTAACTCAATTGAGTCTCCATAGCTACCTAAATATAGAAGTTTGAACCTGATGCTGGATGTCGCTCCTTGTTTTCTAGAAAGATATCCTGTTAGGTGTTATGTAAGAGTGTAAGAAAGTTTAGTCTACAAATGTGAAACATATGTCTGTGTCAAACGCGATAACGTTCCTGACACTCCCCAGTTTCCTTGGGACATTTATGGAAGCCATTTCAGAGGCAGCTTCTTTACATGAATACAATTTGATTCCAGTCATCTTTATATACATGACATTGAGGTTTTCATTTGCCTCATTAACTACTGCTTTAAAATTCAGATGGCCAAGTATTAATGAAGCACCAAGCTTTGGGAGAGACCATATCCTCATGCACCAAATTCAACAGCACTTTTTGTTTTATAAATTTTCACTAATTTCCCTATATTCACTTATCAACCGCTTTTCCTTTTGCCAGAGGAAAGCCTGAAATACTTAAAAACAATTTCCCATTTAAAAACAATATTTATGAGGTCCTGATTTTCAACATATGTGGTTAAAGCAACCCACATTAATATATAAATCTTCTTTCTTAATGTATGCTGCAGAAATATCTACTGCTGCAAGTATATGTTGCTTCCATTGTTTGCTATTATGTCAAAGAAGGCAATGAAGAAGATGGTGCTGATATTTAGTTCCCTAAAAAAAGGGCACCTAGTTGGATTCCCTGGGGTGTCTTCCCTAAACAGCTGCTCCAGAGGATGAGTCTCCTTTAGGTCTTGTATCCCCTCTGCCAGCCCCGTGCTGTTGTCTTGAATGTTGCAGGAATATCTGAAATAGCATTTGATGCCTTTCTTACCTGGAATAAACTCTGTGCTGACTGATGGAAATGCACTGGTTTCATACAACACAAATCTGGGAAGACAATTTCATGTAGTGACTACGTCAGTAGTTGCAGTGTACGGGCCGCAGAGAAGTTACTGATAATTTTCATGAAATTTATCTTGTGTTCCTGGATGTTGTCGCTCCAAGGACTGAATTCTAACAGAAGAAATAAAAAAAGAAACCAGATATTTTCCTGACATGGCCATCTATTTGGGGTATTTTCCATGAAAATATGATGTGCCCATAACAGACAACGGTCTGTGAAGAATCTAATGGAAAAAGATGATCAGCAGAGAAGCCTAGGTTAAAAAAGTGGTCCTTAAAATCCAAATTTGGACAAAATGCTGCTGGCTGTGGTATCTCGCTTTTAACTGGACAATTACATACATTGGTTGATACATTTTTTTTTAAGACTCATGCATCAGAGCCGTTCAGGGCTGCAAGTGTAAAGCCTGTGTCTGTCATTCTAGGAATTGTTTTCTAGCTGGTTTAAAAATGCCACTGTCCGACACATGTAAAGAGAATTGCAGACCTGTGGCACGTTTTTCTTCCAGTGAATTTCAGTTGCAGCATTTGTTCATTGCTTTCTAATTAAGAAAATGGCATAGAAGACATGTGGTTTCATTAACTAAAATGATCTCGGAAGACATGATACTATAGATGTGTTTATAAAAGCACAGTTATGGGCAAGATCTCTATGGAGAGTATATGTGTTATTATCAAAGAAGCAAAAAACACAATTGGTTGTGTGCTCTTTGTGCAATATGATGAGGGGTGAACAAATCAAAGGTTTTAGTACCCAGTAGAAAATGAAAATGAAGTAATGGATAAAGAGAATTAAGCTTCTTATTTCCATGTCACTGGTGCTCGCTGCAATTAGGGTAGCAATGTACAAAACCATCGTATTCTACAATTTGTTTTGTAGATTATACCTCTTATCTTCCTGTTCTTATCTTGACATACGGTTGTCTTTCTGAGAACACGTATGTAATAAAATATTTTCTTTCTTCCATCACCACTTTTCTACCAGCTATATAAGGGCCAGGATGCACCAGTTTTTCTATAGGTCTGTTTAATTTTGCTGCTGGGAGATGCAAAGCCTAGACTAGACTTGTAGTGACCCGTATAGCAAGTGTCTCTATGATTTCTGTCATATTTCAGAATTCCTCCCATTTGTATGAATTGGTATGTTCGTTCAGAATACTAAAAATCTGGACAGATTGCAAAAGAAAAATCCACATTTCTGAAGGTAGATGAGGTGATAAATTGGGTGGCCGTTGCAGAGGTTCTTGCAGAGATACTTCCTTATCCCAGCTGTTTTGAGATTTTAGGTTTTTGGTGTAACCCAGTCACTAAAAAGTATGAATGATTGTACAACTAAACTTTTTAGGTCTCATGGAAACCAATGTAAGAGTCATCCCAAGTAATACACCACATTTTATACATTCTTAAATCCATAGCTGCATGCATGTCCGAACAGACATATTGATAAGTCCTTGAGGGAAACCACACAATGGTTTTCCCCACACAGTGATTTTCACTTAATGAGAGTTTACATTTCCCAGATTTGCAGAATTTGAAGCGAGTCTCCTGGAAACCAAAGGATGCAGCCTCCCATCCCAGGAACATTTCTCCTTCAGGAGGGCATTTGGTTTGGATTTGAAGCCCACACGTCCCTCAGCATTTTATTCCAGTAGCTTCTCATCTGACAGTGGCATGGGTGAAAATTGCTTTATTCATGTGCACTTGTCTGGTTTTAGCGCCCCTTTATCAGTGTTTTGTCCCAGTGAATATTCTTAAACACTGTACTAAAATAATCTTTTATCCTCATGACTGATAGGAGAAACATCTTTCTTAGAAGACAGATTCTCCTGCTCTGAAATTAGTACTACAGGTACTTGCACCATGCCTAGTCTTTTAAAAATGATTTTTAAAATCATTTGGTTTTAAATGATAAAAATGATAAAGTGATTTTTTTTTTCAAAAAAAAAAACCTATGTTGGCCTTCAGTGGATTTAACAGTCCCGTGGTCATCTCAAGGCTGCTGTAAATGCAAGTCCAGTCATGCTCTGCTGTTAGTATATGCATGCATGGATTGCATTAGTGCTTTTTATCTCAGCATCATAATGAGAGCTAGTGCTAAGCTCTTTGGTCAGCATGATCCCTAAATTGCTTTTGGATGCTGTTTCCCATCATGAAGTACTTTGTTTTCTCTGTTCCTGTGTTTCTTCTAATCTGAAAACAGTTATATGTTTAATGTCAGAATAAGGGTTTGGTGATTGAGTCTAATATGTTAAGGAATCCAGTCTGGTTTGATGGCGCTCTCTCTTTCCTTAATAGTTACTATGATATCACACTTAGTTTCATTCAGAAATGATATCAGCAATGACTTAAAATTTATTTCCAGATTACATAGCAAAATATTTAGTAGTGCTAAAATACAGGGTTTGAGAGGTAATGCTACATTTAAGAGAGGACTCAGACAATTTAGTGGTCAATGTGGAGGGGTAGAATCCTACTTTGCCTTCAGCTGAATAAGATGGAAACTTTCTAAGGGTAAAAATGGGGCAGCTGGTCTCTCCAGGTCTCCTCTGAGGCTCATGGAGATAGAAAGGCTTCTATGAAGGTGACGATGGGAGGTTGACCTGGTCATACAGAACTGTGTCTGGCCTTCGCGGACTGCTGAAGGATGCCAACCATCTCCAGAGCCCAAAGCTGGGGGATATGAATTACTGCTTTCTCCCAGCTCATGGTAACCTTGACTCTTTCTGGCTCTCTAATTTGAGGTACCTATGAAATTCCCCCAGTAAATAACGTAAAGAACTTGCATTAACATCTTAACACTCAGGAACCATTTTAGGCATTAAAGTAGCGACAGTGCCAACATTTCACAAGCAGCTCTAATGCATCCCTTGCCTGAATCTGTTTTACAGTGATATTTAATTTTATGATTAAATACAGGTTTCCAAACTGCACAGTGTGCTGCATGTACATTTTCTACAATCTTAGAAAATGTATAGCATGGTATATGCAAAACAATACAAGGTTCCTGAGTAATCTTCTGCGTGTATAGTATTATAGAGTAATGGTGTAATTCCAATAAAATACCCAGATTTCCTGCCTTTTTTTCATATAAGCTAACTGTGTATCTAATTGCCTCATCTGCCAGTCTGCAATTTGCATGTGTTCCCAGGTATATTGCTTTTGTGTTTAACCGCTTCATTTCCATGAACTGTATGCAAAAAGGGGTTGCACAGTTCTGCATAATATAGTGCTGCTTGCTAAAATATTAAAGTACGTTCTTTGGAGTTAAAGATGACTAAGTTCATGCTAAACAGAGTGAGCATACCATAAAGAAATATTACTTAGTCTTCAACTCCCACTATAAAAACAGTAATATAGGTCATTATACAAAATAAGAGGTACTAGAATCGCCATGTAAACCAATTGCTCCTTCTAGGAGTAACTTCATTAAATTTAGGGGAATTAAATGAGAATTGAATCCATGGAAGCTCAAAGGAGGGTCTTTTCACATGCACCGTCTAGGGGGGCAGAGATAAGTGTGCAGGTGCAACTCTAGTTATGGCATTTCCTGATTTTGTTGATTGCTTAATTGTAACGTTCTCAATACACTTGTTTCAGAGTGGAATTTCTTAAATGAACACCACTCAGAGCTCATTAGCACCCCCAAATATACAGCAGCCAGCATTAGCAAGGTAAAAAAAAAGTGCCAGGAGGAAGCATGGAGACTGGAAACGGTCCTGGATGAAAATGTGAACCCATATTTGGGATTTGGAGTGTTTGCTCAGCCGTTTCATGCTGTCCATGGTGGTAGGATGCAAAGCCAAATGTGACTCCTCTTCCATAATGCTTCTTCTACACTGCAGGATGGGAGGATTCAGGGAGTGCATTCAAGAGCAGTTTGTTCTTTATATTTTTTGCATAGAGGCAGGTTGGGGTTAGGCCAAGGTTAATGGTCCACAGTGGAATGACTCTGTAGGTGTTTTCTCAGGAGGGCTGAGTTCTGTGTTAGCCATGACTCTCCGCCCTGTGTCTAACCTCAGTTTGCCCAACTATCCTACACCAAGATGAGCCAAGACCTTTCCTTGGAAAGACGCTGATGCTTTTTGCTTCAAGGATAGAGAGAATTTGTAGGCATAGAATCGTAGAATCATTAAGATTGGAAGGGACCTTTAAGAATCATTTGGACCAACCCCTCTGCACATGCCGGGTCACCTAGAGCATGATACACAGAATTGCATCCAAGCAGGTTTTGAAATATCCATCTCCAGAGAAGGAAATTCCACAATATCTCTGGGCAGCCTGTTCCAGTGCTCTGGCACCCCCACTGTTAAGAAATTTTTCCTTAAGTTCCTATGGAATTTTTGGTGTTTCAGTTTCCGGCCATTTCCTCTAGTCCTATCAGTGGCCACCACTGAAAAGAGACCATCCTCGTCCTCTGTACTCCCTCCCTTGAGGTATTTATATACACTGATTAGATCCCCTCTCAGCCTTCTCTTCTCCAGCTGAACAGGCCCAGCTCCCTCAGCCTCTCCTCATAGGGCAGATGTTCCAGGCCCCTGATCATCCTCGTAGCCCTGCGCTGGACTCTCTCCAGCAGCTCCACATCCCTCTTGTCCTGTGGAGCCCAGAACTGGACACAATACTCCAGATGTGGCCTCACCAGGGCTGAGTAGAGGGGCAGGATCCCCTCCCTCGACCTGCTGGAGACGCTCTTCTTAATGCACCCCAGGATCCCATTGGCCTTCTTGGCCACGAGGACACACTGCTGCCTCATGGTCAACTTGTCGTCCACCATGACACCCAGGTCCCTCTCTGCAGAGCTGCTCTCCAGAAGGTCGGTCCCCAGCCTGTACTGGTGTCTGGGGTTATTCCTCCCCAGGTGCAGGACCTTGCACTTGGCCTTGTTGAATTGCATGAGGTTTTTCACCGCCCAGTTGTCCAGTCTGTCCAGGTCCCTCTGGATGGCAGCGCAGCCCTCTGGGGTATCGGCTGCTCCTCCCAGTTTCGTGTCATCAGCAAACTTGCTGAGGGAGCACTCTGTGCCTTCATCCAGGTCATTGATGAATACATTGAACAGGACTGGGCCGAGGACTGACCCCTGGGGGACCTCGCTAGCTACAGGCCTCCAACTAGACTCTGCACCACTGACCACAACCCTCTGAGCTCTGCCATCCAGCCAGGCTTCAGTGCCCTGGATACACTCTTGGGGGTGTCAAATGCAGCTTTTGTCTACCTCGTTGTGAAAAACATTGCCAGGATGCAGGCCTGGCCACTGGATATCAGTCCTCCTGCTTGGTCATAAGGTCCTGGGTGTGGTTATAGCCCCAGCGAACCTTCCAGACACTTCCTAAGCGCAGTTTGGGAGCTAGGGCATGCTAGAGACCCACCCCAAAAGGCAAGCTGGATGCTGCTACCCTGCATGGGAGAGCATGGACATGTGAAGACCCTGCCAGCTGGCTTTGAGGGGCCTGTCTAGCTAAGCAGTAGAGGTATGAACTTCCAGTTTCAGCAAAGTTCTTGTTGAGAACATCTATCATGTAAGGTGGCATCTATCACAGCTACTTTTAGGCATCTGAGAGTGAGACAGCTCATCCAAACTCCTGAACCAGGTGCCTGGGGGAGGATAGAAAGTGGGGCTTCTCCTAAGGGTGCTTCTTCCCATGTCTATACCAGTCTGTAAAAGCTGTGGGGTGAGTGTCAATGTCTCCATTAGGCCGGGCACCTACTTGCAGAAGCTCGAGAGGTGCCGAGAAGATGCCACAAGATCACAAAAGCTGTGACAGCAACTGTTGACTCAACATAGGTGATCATCCCTCTGCAAAGAGCAGCATGAGAGACTCATCCACATGTGAGCCCATAATGTGACATATAAGCAGCAGAAGGACGCGGCTGCCTGGACACAGTCCTATACAACGTGTTCTCAGTGCCCCTTATTGTGCAGAGGGCGGTGGACTAGGTGATCTCCAAAGGTCCCTTCCAAACCCAACCCAACCCAACGCCCCTCTCCAAGAACTCACCTCCAAAAAGCGCTGTTGGGAAGAAGGAAACTTTCAACTCATTGCCGTCATCTTCCCCCTCGCCCCCCTCCGTCTTTTTTCCCTCAGCTTCGACTACTGCTCTTAATTTCCTGACCAGCTTGCGCCCCTCCCCCAGGCCGCTCCGAGCATCTGCGGCCGCTTCCAATTGAGCCGCGCTACCTGCTGCTCCCGACGTTCGAACATACCCTACCAGTTGGCTTGCCAAGTCGCGCGCTGCCAGCCATCTGCCACCCGAAAGCAGAATTTACATTGTTTCATCTTAAAATAACGCCTTTGGAATATCAAGTAACTCGCCAGCATCCGGGTTTGGGTTTTTTCTCTTTTTCTTTTTTTTTTTCAAGCTGAAAATTGGACAGGTTTAAAAGCAAGACACCAAATGCACCTCCAAAAGGGGAAGAGTGTGGTGGTGGTGATGGGACTGGTGGTGGTGGGACGGGGCAGGTTGCAGAAGTTAGATTCCTAGGATTCTGGTTACCTGATGGGTACCCAAATGCCACGTGATCTGTTTCACAGGGCAGCCATTTTGTGGTTGGACGTAAGCTAAGGTGGAGGGATCTCATAGGAGGGAAACCATCAGAGCTGGTGTCTTCTCCTCACTCTAGTAGACTGTGACTTTTTCTGAAGTCAGATGCTGTCTGAGCCTTAGTTTGTCTTAAAAAGGGCATAGGTATGAGCTTGTAACTGCTCAAAATTACTTGAAGAATCCTGCCTTTGGGTCTGCAATTTGGGAGTTTTCCTGACTTTAGCTGTCAGCAGAAGAGGCAATTGCAGTCAGTGTTTTAAGCTGGTCAAGCTCCAGTCCTATTAATTAAGGGGAAAGGCAATAAATTCACTACAATGGTGCAATGCGTTGTGGGATTTGAGGAGAAACCCTTCTAGTCATGAGGCTGTAGGATGTATTTCAGTTACAAATAGTGCCAGGTCACTGATACTTCTTTTGAATTTACTACCACCCAATGTACACCTGTAATGAAGACCTCTGTAGGCAATATTTGCCTGTAACAGTTACTAAATAAAAGAGGAATCTGATTGACTTATTAAGGTTCCCCTAGTCCTGTGATATAAAACATAACACTGGCCAGTGTATTTCTACTTTAAAAAGCCCATTGGCATGTCTAATCTATGGTCTAGTGTGGAAGTACAACAGAACGGGCTTCAAATATCACCATCAGGCCTGAACTTGGGTAACTCTCTTCCTGCAAACGTTCATCATGAATCCTAAAATTGCTTTGGTATGGTGGTTTCTTGTAGGCCACGTGCTTCAAATATCTGTATCTCTGAAGAATTTGCAAATATCACAGATGCATCCAACTCACCATGACAAGTTCACTTGCAGTTATCTTTGGTATGTGAAGGCATAGGGGCATAGACTCTATACAAAAATAGAAATATGAGACCACTGAGTGAATTTGCAAGGCAGCCTGCTCCTAGGTGAGTGGAAAATAGATGCACATTCCAAAATAGACTGCAGTAGAAGTCTTTTCATCCTCCACGATGGATTTATCTCAGGGAAAGGCGTATTTGGAACTTTATCCACCAGTTAATAGTAATTCCTTCAAATGGAATTACTGAGATGGGGAAGCTGGCAGGTCTGCATCTAGACCCAATCCAGTGACAAAGAGTCAGACTGCTTATCAGAGAAGCCTAAAACATAGTAAATAATGAGAGAAACTTATTTCCAGCAGCATCTCTTCTAGGGTCCTTAAAGATGAATGTCTTGGACTAGAGTCCTCTGCACAGAAGCATACAAGTTTCATTATTTAGGCACTCAAGAGTATTATTCCTACCTTGTTTTGGATGTCCAAAATTTATAGCTTTAGCCCAGATTTGCCATGTAGGTTCCCTCCATTATCAATGGAAAGAGACAAGTGCCTCCAGGGAAATATAAGTATAGGTCTGAACCCATCTTAGTATAGGTCTGAAGTCAGCATGTCTCAGTGGCATTTTTTGCCACCTCTTTTCACTGAACCATGAAAATTAGCTAAAACTAGATGTCTTCCATTTTAGATGAATCCTACTAAATAGGTTGCACCTGCTGTTTTGGCCTCCTGGTTATTATTTATTTTCTCTCCAACTAGTTTCCTAGTCTTCCTTCTGCCAGGCTGAGCCCTTCTCAGTTAAACATTTGGCTTCATATTCTGAATCCTGAGTGGACATACGTAATATGCATCCCTCAGTCAGATGCTTAAACTTCAAATCAAGTGCCTAGAAGCATTTCCATGCCTTGAATTTCAAATGGACTCACTATAAATTACCTTTAAGAAGTGCCTGGGGCTAATTAAGTAGTATTTTGCTGAAGAGGCAAGCAGAGCTATGGCATGGACACTTGAATTTCAAACCCATTCTGCTCACTTTTAATATGTTATCAGGGTTCCTGGTACAGCAGGGTGGTTTTGTTTCAACACAAACTCTCCTGCACAGTGACCAGGTATGGTTAGAAAGATAGGATCTATTCCCAGTTGGTAGTTTGGATGCAAGCAGGTTTGGGGGAAGTGAGAAAATAGCTCTGCCATATCAGTTGGGCCTTGGGGCCTGAAAATGGGATCTGGCACCTTTTATTTACTAATATAGATGTAGCGTGAGTGCCTGCATTATCTGCAGAGTGCTTAATTGAAGTGCTCTGTACTAGTGCCAGGCACCTGCATTTTAGGTGTTATAAAATCTAAGTAGTCTGAATCTCTCTGCACGTGCTTCAGTTTGTTCAAAACTGGGCAAGGACCCAGATTCTGTTTTGGGAGCTTTCCCTTTGCATTATTTATACACTTGTATTTTAGTAGCCACTGCAAACCTTATGCAAAGCATTATGCTGACATAGAACAGCAAGACTGTCCTGTCTCCAAAGCACTTAGGATTCACTTGTAAGATGAGTGATAAGAAATATTGTCAAGGAACAGATGGCTAGCAAAGAGATCCATTAGGAAAGGTGTTCCGTGGATTTCCTGTGCTGCCTTTTCTCCCAAAGGTCTCACAAAAGATACTTCCTGAGAGAAGCCCTGATAAGACTCTAGAAAATAACTTCCTTCAGGGCTTGAGGGTGAAGGTTCATGCTGGTAGACGCATCTTTACCGCAGCCCCAGAAAAACTGATGGAGCATCTTGATACCAAAATTACTTTCAAAATGGTTCTGAGCAGGGAAAATTGCCCATATTGCGCTTCATGCCCGCACATTCAGCTTTCTATTAATAGCCAAACTAGCAAGTTTAAAGCCATCCACGGTGCCTTAACACAAACCCTTCGATTTTCTAGTTGCTAGTTTCACATTTAGTTTCACATCTCTCCTCATTGGTATGAAGAAGCTCAAGCTAATCCTTTCACCTGCCGGCTGTGGTTGTAGGCTGTGATTTGTATTTGCCTGTAAACGCAAAAAAAACCCCATCAATGCAAAAAGATTTACCAGTAAATGCAGATCTAGTGGTCTCTTCTTTATACCTAAGCTGAAGTTTAGCCACCTTGTGCAGCCTCACAGCAAAATGAGGAAATATAACAATAACATCCAGAAAAAACAGCTATTTTTTGTTTCTAACTTGGTCTAGATGTTGCAGGTGGGCTCAGGCTGAGAAACCGGGTATCTTGGGGTTTGTGATTGGTGTCACTTCAAGGAACCTCTTACAGGGCAAGAACTGTGAAATTCTGCATATTTCTTCTATAGCCATAGAAAATCAGACATCACTTTTATTTTTCTTTCCGTTCTATAAATGCCTTTAAGCATCTAAAGCCCCAAGAAATTTATAAACGGAAAGATTTGAGATTTAAGTATTAGTGTCCATAAACCCCATACTGTCAATTTATGGGAAACCAAGGAAACACTGGCATGGTAGGTGGATGAAGTGACACTTCATTAAAGTAAAAGGCAGAATGAGCAAATCTGTGCTGTGCTTGGTGGTGTTCCCCAGTTAATTCGTGGAGGGCTTGCAGTCTGTACTGTCAATTGCATTGTATCAGTCTTGAAGAAAGAGCTGGAAAGGGTATAATTATTCGGAAGATGGTTTCTATCATGATATAATTGACTCTTCCATCTTCTGAGAAAAAAAAAAGGGAAAAAAGCACATCAAATTTAATTCAAGATTTTTATATTGACTATTTATAAGACTATAATAGATAATACCTCTGCACCAGAACAGTGAAGTTGTTGAGATCGTATTTAGACATGGAATCTATGACACTATTGCACATCAGATAGTAGAAATGTTCCTAAAATAACTGAGAAAGGAGTCTCAAAGGACCAAAAGCAGAAAAAAAAGCTGCAACAGGCACAAATGAGTTGACCTACACTGTGACTTCCTGCTCAGCCTTCCACAACCACTGGATACGTGTGTGTGTGTGTGAAAATCTAAGGGAATATATCACTGGCATGAGTCGATTCTGAAGACAATAACTAGACCTGGCCTTTGTAGCTGAGCCGAGCCTGGTCCTGGTCCATAGATCTGTAATGATCCATCAGTTGGGTTTGCTCGAAGCCCCCCTGCTGCGAAGCACTTCATGAAACAGGAGCCCGGCTGCTGTGATTAAGGAGGAGGTGGTTATGGATTGGGAGCCCTGGGAGGTCCTATATTCCTCGTGCCTTCTGAGAACAGCAGGAAATCAGGCAGAAAGGGGTCTGTGAAAAGCAGTGAGGCAGGTGGTGACAAAAATTGCTTTCTGAATTCATTTCTTTCTAATACAGTTCAATGTTCAGCATTAGAAGAGTGACTCTTTTTTGAGTCCTTACTATTTTCCAGTGAAAATGCCCTTTCCCAGAACTTTCGCTGGATACATGCTCATGCCCAGTGCAAACTCTTACCTTTCTCACTTCAGACAGCATCTCTGTTATGTGTAGAGAGGAATGTTTTGAAGATTGAGAAGAGCCATTACATACTCTGAGAGACTGCATACTGAATAGGATGCAATCTGTAGAAAGGGCGGAATTCAGAAAATGTATGACTCTTGCACTAAAAACAACAATTGTGGACTAAATTCCACCTAGGTTTGCATCTACCGTTGTGGTTCCAAGAGGTTCTCTCTTATTTGTATCATTACAGGGTTTGACCTTTTCTGTATAAATGGAGATAACGTTATGTAAAGTTTGCTGGTGTGACCAAGGTTGTGCAGGTATTCACTCATGAAGAAGGTGGGTAATAGAGATACCATCTGATATCTCTGTCTCTGAAGCTCAGTGTTTTCAGGTTACCAAAAGAAAGAAAAATGAGAGAGATGTGAAGAGAGGTAAACTGACTATTATTCCTGGATACAATATCTTACACGTTTCAGTCTTTTAGACAAAGACGTGGGAAGATACAGTTATTGTTAGGCAAAGTCTAACATGGCATTTTCTGGAAGTGAAGATAGTTGAACATTAAGACCTTTAAACATGGAATAATTCAGGCTGGAAGGAACTTCTGGAGGTCTTTGGTCCAACTCCCTGCTCAAAGCAGGTTCAACTTAGACCAGGTTCCTCAGGTGCTCAGTTGAATTCTGAAGATCAGCAAGGATGGAGGGTCGACAACCTCTCTGGATCCCTTCTCTTGTTTCTGACCACCCTCATGGTGAAAATATTTTCCATATAACTAAATAGTATTTCTTGTCTTCCTACTTGTTTCGTTGCCTCTCATCTTCCCACTGTGCACCCATCCCTAGAGGAGTTTGGCTTTATCTCCTGCATGGACTACATCAGGCAGTTCAACAAACAGTAGAATCTCCCATTAGCTTTCCCATTCTCGGAGTCAAATGAATCCAGTTCAACCCCTCCTTGTATTTAGCTCCCTAACCATCTTGGTGGCCCTTGAAGCAATTTATGAGGGGAAATGATGGAGTTATTTTAAATTTTCAACAGGAGATCAGATATCTTTCTGGAGAATATGTTTCATAAAATATAAATCCCTCTTTCTGTAAAAATTTAAGCAATGGAAGTTTTGTGTAACCTTCTTGTAAACAGCAACTGTCCATGATTTAATCATCTTAATATAAGATTTAGTTGTAAACACTCTAGTCCTTTAAGTTTTCCTGCTGTATAAAGGAAGATCAATAATTAGGGTTCATTACCTTTTCTTCAGGGAGTTTGCACGTCTTTGGCCATTTGTGAATGACAGAAGGAAGGATTTAGTAAATGCATACTATTATATTTAGGAAAGAAAGCATAGAAAACACATTGCTTTGTGCAGTATGTTTACTGCAAAATGAATACGTCCCCAGTAAAAATGCAGATCTTGGTAATAACTTGTCCCCCTTGATACATGTTCGTGTCTTCTTTGGGCTCCTGATTGAATACCAAGGCCAAGTCTTAGGTTTACAGAATGAAATAGCTGTTGATTTGGCCATACTACAAAGCAGATGAGAAGACTCTTTTTGCTGTAAAGAGCAGGTTTTGGACAACTTTTTGTTGTTTTTCATTTTAACCTGAATCAGCTCTCTGGCATGATTCAGGCAACCCTGGCTCAAGCATTGCTGCCTGCAGTTGGAGATGATGGGTCTTGCAAATACAGGCCACCTATTTGTTTGTTTGCTTATGATCATGTTAAATTTATGAAATGAAGTAAATTCATCAAATAAATGATACAAAGAGACAATTCGCAGGGAGTGCTTAAGATAATATCAGAATTGTTCAATATCAAAATCCGGCAATGTAAATTTGTTTGACATTGAATGTCAAATGAGGCCTCAATTGAATGTTTGGAAAAAAAAAAGAAGTGGAGAAGAGTTCTCAAAATTTTGTCATTTTACAGTACTGTTGTATTAAATGGCTACATTTTCCATTAAAATGTTAATGATTTTTTTCTGAAAAATTGCACTTTGCTCTTTCCCCTCTATTTTGCTCTGTAGTGTAATAAAAAAAGTTGCAGTGTTTTTCCACTTTTTCATTGCTTTGATGAGATTTTGTATTTCCTTGAGATAATTTTTTAAGGAGAAGAAGGAAAAAAGTGGGGAAAACCAACAAGACAAAGGTGAACATTATTCTGTCGTATATAGGAGGCGAGAAAAGCTCCCTCAGCTGCTCCTCATAAGGTCTGTGCTCCAGTCCCTTCACCAGGTCTGGTGCCCTTCTTTGGACGTGCTCAATGTCTTCCTTGTAGTGGGGAGCCCAAAACTGAACACCGTATTCGAGATGTGGCCTCACCAGCATCGAGTACTTGGGGAAATGAAGTTTGAAAATTAGTGGTCACTAGAATGCAGCTTTCCCAGCGAAATTTTCCTTTTTAGGCAAAATATGCCCTTCCAAAGAAATTCTGATGAATTCTAGCACTTACATCCATCGATGTTGTTGCTCTGAGAAGTCCTTTGTTGATGGTTGCTATAGAAAAGCTTCCGAAAATAGGAGTATATATAGTGAGCTTTTAGATGTGTTCTTTCTTCATAATTTTTCCTATTCCACTCTAGCGTGGTCTTGAGGAAATAGCCCTCCAGATGGCCAGGCCCTAATCTCACTTTAATGAGGGTAAATCAGAACTACTTGATTAGCTTCAGTGGAAGTATGTCGATCTGAAAATGCATAACCCTCCCCTCGCCAAAAAAAAAGATCTACCTCTTGTAATGTGGTTTGTTTTGTAATTTCACTCAGCATTTGCAATTATTGCTTTCAGTTTGGCATCTTGGACTGAAGGTGACACAAGTTACAGTCCAGCTAGTGCCCAAAGTGCAACTTGGCTCCTTGCACACAAGATCCTTTCCTACCCCTCTAGCAAAATCTTCCTTCAAAGAATCATGGGCCCTGAGCAGACTTGGAGAGAACTCATACGTTATTAATAAACCAGCTGATTAAAGGACATGCTTCCCTCTGGCTTTTCCTGCACTGCTTTTGTTCAGGACTTCAGTGTTTTAATTCTGGCTCACTCTGTAATTAAGACGTTTCGATTCCATTGCTGTTAACAGGAGCCAAGTTGCACGCAGGTAAACAGTGGAGAAAGGCCTGAGGACATGTGCTTCAGAGAGCAGCTAGTCTCCTGCAGTCAACATTGTGATATTTTCTATATGAAAGGAATTGGATTTTGTTTTGGTTGCCCAATGCTGTGTTTAGAGTTAAGGAAAATAGGAATGGAGAAAAGGGAAAGTAAGGAACATCATCAAGGCAATGCAGTTTGTATCTCACTCCTAGCACTTTGCCTCAGCTCGACACCACAACCCCAGCTAGCTCTGCCTTGACATCAATCCCTTACAAATATAGAGGCAAGAGGAAAAAGTCCATCTCCTATAGACTCCATAGGCCACCAGCCATAATGCAAGAGGGTCTCTCTGCAGTACACCAAGATTTGACTGAATTCTACCTTAGCAGAGAAAGACAAAGGTTAATAATTGAAGAAAGAGGCTTCGGTTTTGGTAACTTGCATGTGCTGGACATGAGCAAACAAAATGGACATGAGCCAAGTGGCTGAGCTGGCCATGGAGAGAGGTCACCCCTATCCAGCTGCAATGAGTTCAACGCATTCGTGGTTCAGGCCAGAGAGCATATCTGGGCAGACCTGTTTTTTTCCAAAAACAGGGCATTTTGATATACTTTAACTGTAGACTATGAACTCCATCTGTGTTAGTAGGCTAAATAAGGCCAGGGCATGGGCTCAGTTGCTGTTGCATGGTTGTTAGCATGGTAGCCACGTGGTATGGAGGACCTGCACAATTTTTCAACCCTGTAAAAGGTACATAAAATGCAGGAGGAAAAAAAAAAAAAAAGGAAGGGGGAAATATAAGCTGTCTTAAACCAACACTTTAATAAATGTCATTTGCTATATGCAGAGAAAGAAATGTCTTCTGCCTACACTGCTGTGTTTCTGCATTCATGAGTACTTATTACAGAAAGTTAAAATGTCCTTTTGTAACCCGTTCACTGAATGGATGGAGCACGGCTCTTTGCTAACTGAAATCCCAGCAAAGTCTTCTGTTTGAAGCAGAGTGACCTAAAGACCCACTGACAGCTCCAAATGAAAGAAGTGTTTGCGGCTTGGGACCTGCAGGAAAGGATGGAAAAATAAACCTGGATGTTGTCAAGTCGCTGCTTGGAGGTGTGGAAATAAGTCAGCCAACCTGGAAGCCTTTGAATTATCTCCAAATAAGAATTGGCAGGGCAAAGATAACATGGGAATGTGGGTCTGGTCAAATGATGCAAAAATGCATTTAGGCAGAAAGCCAGCAAGCTAAATACTTGAATATTTTCAGCATCCTTTTAAGAAAGGAAGATCTGACAAGTTTGTCTTTCCCCATATTTGTCACCCACACTCTGTCATGTGTTAGATAGTTCTGTTGTCTCTTTCTTCATTTTGTGATCTTGCCTTGGCTTCACTGAATTACCCCCCCAGAAAAGTGGCATACTGAAGCAGAGGGTGTGAGTTATGCAACCAGCTCAAGTCAGTTGTATCAGTAACTATAACCATCTTGCAGTAAATGCTGCGTAGACATCACGCAAGGTTGAAACTAAATCCAGGTGATGTGATGGCCATGGCACGGGTTAAACTTTATCTTCAGATTTACGTCTTTGTGGCTCCGGGTAGGGTGGTGGGTTTGTTTTCTTTCACTCTGATTCATCACTGGCACAAGAAAAGCGTATTTTCCTCTCCCTATTATTCAGTAAAATAAACATTAAAAAAACACCATGCATTGTAGGTCACTCCGAGTCAAAGTGCTTCTTCACGTGTAGCTCTATAATTTTGTAGCCTTTGTAAAGGATAGACATAAACTATTTCTCAGGGTCATAATTGAAGATCACTGTTTTCTGCATCTGATCTAACAGGTAAAGCTGGGACTTTTCCTCACAGTAACATCCCAAATAAATGTCAGCCCATTGAGATGTAAGATCAGATCCCACCTTTCCCTTCTCACTTCTGTTTCTAGACATATTCTCAGGATTCTTGTATTTCTGTTTGATATTTTTAAGTTTTTTTCCAGATAAATGCATGAAACAAAAGATATTTTAATCTTATATCGAAAACCCAGGTTTTTGGTATTATTACCGCTACTTATTGCTGAAAAGAGATGCAATAGGCATATACTGCCTTGAAGCAAACTCAGAGAACAATATTCCAATAGAGAGAGACTTTTGGAGAGAAAACAAATACCTCCTTTCCTAGTCCCCCTCCCCAAACCCCCCCAAAAACAGGCAGTCAGCGCTTTCTGTATCACCAAGGGGGTTTTATTCCTTTGCAATATGGCAAGCTATTTCTTCCTTCTTAAATTCAGTTTAATCAGCAGTTGTGGCACAGTGTGTGGCTTTTCATAATTCTACTGATGTTTGGGCAAACGATTGCTTAGCGTCGTGCATTGTTATTGCTGGGGCCGAGCGCTTGCAAACATCTGTCAGGAGTGACAGAGGGAGAGCGGAGCCTTCCTCCAGGCAGAAGGATGGGTTAGAGGCCCTTACTAGTCCCGTTTTTTATTGAATTCTGCTTATTCCATCGCTTGATTTTCTCTTTTTTTGTGTATGTGTATGTCTTCAGTGCTAGATGTCAATATCTACCCCAAACTATCCTTTTTTTTGCGATGCCCTGATAATCAGCTTTTGTCATCTACAGTGACTTACATCCCTCCTCCCCCCTTTTTATCATAATATCATCTGTTCGGGATGTGTAGAGAAAAATGCAACAAGCTCAGATAAATCACCTTGTCAAGTTACACGGTAATTCAGGCTTTTGCTGAAGTTAGAGATCAAACTCATCAAGAGGCTTCGGAGGGGGAGAAAAGTGGGGGCAGGAATTCACTTCTTCGGAGCGCTCCGTCTTGTGTCTGCATGGAATCCATAGGTGGGATGAAACGTGGGGGATGCAGCAGCGTTGCTGTTGTTCCTAATGAAGCACGAAGCTGTTCTGAAGGGTTCTGCTGTCCCTGAGGAGCTGTTTCCACGTTGCAACGTTGGATACGCGCTCTCAATCGCCCTCCCTTTCCAACTGCACCTGCAGCGCAGGAAAATGTATGGAGCTCACTATAATACCTGCTATAAGGTCTAAGGGCTGCAAACCTTAGAGAGCCCTTTGCAGTTTGAGCTCGTGCGGCTGTTGCAGAAAGTAGAGGAGAATGTGTGTGGTTTTGCAGTGCGTAAAATTGAAAATCAGAGCAGTTTCATGATTATATATTTTTAAAAATAGCTAAGTTTTTAAACAGTTTTATTCCCAACCTTTCTCCCCTCAGTGTAGCAGTTGGAATAGCTTAACACATTAGTGGAATAAATAGCACCTAGGAAAGACATCATCTAGGGGCCTAGGATAACATTATTCATAATTTCCAGAAATATATTATACATCAAGCAAGTAAATAAAGCCCAGTGTAAATTAATGCCTAAAACATAAGTTAAATCTATCTGTATATAGTGCTGTGCAATGTTTCCAGACCCTGTTGTCCACCCCGGTCATTTATTAGCACGTCCTAGATGTCCTTGTGGCTCTTGCCAGCTGGCAGTGGCCCAGGCAATTCCTGGGCATCGTGTACTAGCCAGCCCCGGCCATGGTCCATTCCTTCATGTAAACTGAGGGTTTCAAGGCTTCTTTGGGTGCTAAGAGAGGTTAATAGGATGGATGCAAGTCATGTCATGACATTTGCCCTGTGGGGCCACAAGCAAGTCTGTGGTGCATTTTCTTAAGTAGTGTAGACAAATCGCACTGGACACCTGCATTTTCATATGAAATGTAGGAGTTTGAACAAAGGCTATGGGTTTTCCCCAGCAAAAGGAGGTTTCTCGTGCTAATCCTTTGCAACAAAATAAATAGGTTACTTATAGGCATGGAATTAGCAAGAATATTGTTTTGGTTGAAGCTAGAGTGAGTAATGGATGTACTCTGAGCCATAAGTGAATAAGTAGCAGGAGAAATGCCTGCTATGAAACACAAACACACATCCAGGCTTTGCACAGATGCTCTTATGGGGCCTCTGTTGTGTAATGCCAGATGCAAAAATACCCCTTTGTCAACAGTTCAGCACAGTTTGTTCAACAGACGGTGACAATTCCACATCAGAGTCGTTCGGCTGAGCTCGTCTATCAGTTATTGAAGTGGCCTGGGATTTCCCTGCCTGGGAGATCATCTCGTTCTACCCGTGCTGGCTGCCCAGAGTGGAGGTCAGTGATGCTCCCCGTATGTGGGTCCCCTTGTCCGCAAGCTATAGACGAGGCAGTGCCATCTGCTTTGAAATCTCCAACCTGACCTTGCTCTCCAGGGGAATTTACAGGCTTCAGGACATGGTACAAAACTCAGTTGTTTTGCGAGGCGTGCAGAAGATGGATGTCAGATCACCATGACTTAGATGGAGAGGTATTTTTCCGCTATTTTTGCATATAAAAGATAAGACAAAACGTTGTCATAGAGTGGTTTTATCTGATGAATGTTCAAATAGTTGCCAAAAATACTTGTAGGTCCGTTTTCCACCCTGGGCATACCCTCTTCACTATCTTTTTCTCTAAGTTCTCTGCTGTATTATGCGTATCTTGGTTTGCAAGTTCCTTGGGGCAGAGACCCATCCATCCTCATTATCCTGACATGAGCCGTGCACACCCTTGCTGCTATATATATAATCATCTTGCATATAAAACCAGTGTTGTCATGGTGATTTGAAATTCCCTGAAAGCTTGCTATAATGCAGTTAATCTTATGCACATATCTGCAGTTATTTAAAATCAACCATATGACAAGTCACCTTATACATAACGGCATCCAACTCAGCCCTTAGGGAGCAAAAATATGCACAGAATGTGCAGCTGCTGTTTTGGGGAAATAATATTTTGAACATCTAACTGCCCGTGACCTCACCTGGCTGCCAGATGCTGTCAACTATTCCCACAACCACGACAGCAGTCTTGCTCACTTATAACTTCATATGAAAATGTAAGTCTTATCTCTTTGGCAGGGTTCAATGCTCATGTGGAAGAAGAGTGCGTGGATAACGGGAGCCTCAAAGTTGAGCATGATTTGGTGTTTCCTCCATGTGGTGTGTTCTGTAAATTCTCCAGGGAGAGACTTCCAGGGAGACAAAAAGTGAGGGATAGATTTGGCCAAGCCTGTTTAAACTGTAGGCTCCACAATGGGTATTCCTGTAGAGGTGCTCTGTAGGGAGCATTTTAGGTCCTATGGAAGTCAGAGGGAATGGGATCAGGCCTTGGGAAGCCACTGGAAAACGAAAAGGAGGTAAAACCTAACTAAAGAGGTAGAGGTTATCCACATATAATTACCAAACACTGTGCCCATCATTATGTGAAAAGTATGCAGTTCTGTATGGAAACTCATCCCGTAAATAAAGATGGGATGTTCTTAAGTACACTGCATGGATGCAAGCTGTATTATCATAAAATGAGGTTAGTTTTCCTAAGAGCAGCTCAGCTTTGGTCTAGCTCTTTGTTGGTGAGGATTGTGTGCCATGCGTGCTGAAATCCCTGGATTCTGAGGGTCTTTCACCCATATGGAGGAGGAGTTGGAATGTCTAACATTTGTATAGGGATAATGGATTTCTGGTGGGCAAAGGGGAGCCCGGGGAGTAGGCAAGGGTACATCAATGACCTTTATTTACAGCTCCTAAACCCTTGGATTAAATAAACGCACAAAAAACCTAAGTACGGACTTTTTATTCAACTCTTGGATTCTTTTCCTCGTTCTAATTTAGAGATAAATTTCACCTTTAAAGGAGAAGGGAGGACAAATTTACAGGCCCATGCTGCTGTCTCATCCTCAAGGCAATAAGGAGAGACTACGGGGCATCTTTGGACTTTTTCCTGCTGATGGTCACTGTAGCATCTGGGCACTTTTGCTCTTGAAGGATTAGCTACGGTGAAATCCAAGAGAAGAAAAATCACTTTGCAGGGCTATGAAGTCCACAGCAAATGCAATGTCCTGCATGCAATGTCCTGCATGCAATGCTCCTGCTTTATGGGATCTATTTTATCCAGCTGGACCCTGTGCCTGTTTCAGCACAAGGGGCCATGGGTCTGAGCGCTATCCCGGGAATCTTCCATTCTGTTAAATGGCTGTCATGGTTTCTTGGCATCATTTTGGCCCAAAACAATGAATACTTGCCCCAGAAATGGAAATTTAGCTGGACCAGCTAGCCCACAGAGTCATTTTGTTCATTGGTTAAAATATGGGCCATGCTGTCTAAAGTAGTGTGATATAAGGGCTGAAATATGTTTTCCTCCCTTCTCTATTGTTTTCATTATACTTTATATTTCTTTTTGTTCTCTGCCATGTCTTCCTCTCACTTCTTCCTCCTTGTCTTTGTTCTTTGCTTGCTGCTTGCCAACACTTGTTACTATATATACAACATCTCTCAACAGAAAAGCTTTCATGCAGTACCTTTATTTCTTGACTAGCTAAGTGCTTTTGCAGTTACTTAGTACCGAGTCTGACAGACACATGCCTCTGGTTTATTAATCTCATAGAGTGAGATTCATTATGAGTATGTGCTATTAGCAAACAGGAAAGTGCTTACTTATAATTGCTGTTCTGCAAAGGTTGCCTTGTCTGTTGGTTCAGATTCATCGTCATCTTTGTTCTAGAAAGCCAAAATCTACTTCCACTAATAGGACTGGCCCCTGATAGACTGAGTGGCTGTCAGTTGTGGCCTTATGGGACCATCTATATTGCATTTCCTCAAGTACTCTTAGGGATTGTCCCTGGGACGAGGCTCAGTAACATCATATCAGCATTGGCACTGCAAACCCTAAAAATGCATTCAGAGATCCTCAGTCCTGTCCATGCTGCACCACAGCTCTTGTGCAGATGCAAACCATCTCCATAAACTCAACAAACCCCATTCTACCCTGTCTCCATACCTGGTTTTTCTGAACCAAGCATAACCCTTGGTCCCTGGTATTGTCCTACTGAAGCAGGGTCATCCGCTGTGGCTCCTTGGCATCTTCTCTGTCCTTGTTGCCTCAGCAAGCTTGGCCAAGCTGCTGCACACAAGGAGTGGGAAAGCCAAGAAAGGCAGCAGGAGAAAGGCAAAAGAAGTCAGAGTTTGGCACACTTTTCACATGAGGAGATGGTGCCTCCCAAGATATCTGCATGGAATAGGTGCCTCATGAGATCCAACACCAAGGGCAATTCCAGCCTAGGCTCTTGCTGCAAGTGATGCTTCAGGGTACGTTTCACTAAGAGCATCATATCTAGTAATCATTTGTAGCATTTATAGGATGTCATAGGAACACTGGTCACGAGTGGCTTACGTATTTTTGAAGTTCTTCTTAGCTCGTGGTACTTGGGGAATGAGAAGGCTCCTCCATGGGGCAGCAAGTTCAGCTTTGGAGTAGATCCACAGAGAAGGGGAGAAGACGGGGAAGATGTGGCAAATAGACTGTCCATGGGGGCAGAATGACTGTTTATTAGCTGGAAGTCATGACCAGAGAGAGGCATAAAGCCAGGCCTACAGAGAGCTGGTTTATGAACTGCTCAATCTGCGTTTGTGCTCTTGCCGTTGCTGATGGAAGCCCCATCAAACTGGTGGACTGCCGCACACCGAGTGCCATGCAGCACATGAAGCAGCTGCAGACAGGGTGTTTCTGAGAAGACACAGAAGGTTTAAAGACCCCAGGAACGTAGAAGAACTCCAGTTACTATGTGCTACCACTGTTAACAGCAGTGGAAGAACAGCTGAACCCATGACTTTGATTTTACATTTATGCGGTGCTGAGATAACTGGCAGCTGCTTCTGGTGTTTTGAGGGGAGCTTGGAAATGTCTTTTGTTTTAAAGCTCCTGTTTGTCATATAAACCCATAACATTCAGTCCATCCCCAGCACGAGGGGAGACTGGGGAACAAAATGCTCTCGTGCTTTCACGACTTCCTAACCTGCAAGAGCAATGCTGTGAGTATTGAGGAGGGCTGCCCGACACGATCCCACAGCATATGAGTGCAAGCTTCTCCTTATGTGAGCAGAGGGAGCCACAAATCGGTGAAAATCATGGTATGCTTGAAGTTTTTAGATCAGATGGTAACAGACTGCAGCGCAGGGAGTGCAGCGTCTATCTTGGGGAGAACAAAAGTGAAATGCAAGCTGTATATTAACCTTTAAGCTGCACATTTTAGCTCTGAGAAGCCAAGGAATTCAAAGGGAGAATTTAAATGTGAATCTCTGGGTCTGTCTTCTTGTAGTTATAAATTGCTGTGGTCTCTAGCAAAGTGATCCTGCGCAGTCCTGGAAATGTATAGATGTATCAGAGGTTGCCGGAAAGGATTGTTATTTAAGAAACAGTATGCAATGATCTGATAAAAGATGACAACATAATTAATATCCTCAAGCAGACAGAGTTAAAGCTCTGTGAGCCTTGCGTTTCTCATTTCCTGACTTTTGAGTGCTTAACTGTGCATATTTAATGTTACATTAAGTAAAGGAGAGGTGCATGCCATGAGCGAATAAGCCCTTTCCTGCTACTTGAGGATAGTGAATTGTCTCAAGCTTTGACGATATCTGCATGCTTTGAACTGAAGTGACATCAGTTGTGATCCATATTTATAATTCTGGTTTATAATATCCCATTAGTAAATTGGGCCATTATGCTATCTGGTATCACAGTATGTGCTGCTTTTGGCAGACATGAGCTAAATACAAAACTGGGAGAGCGTTGTGCTGATTGGAAACAAAAAGAGGCCAAGGCTGTTTTGCTGCTTCACACCACGCTGCTACATAGAGCAACTATTTAGGATTGGGGAAGAAAACGTGGTCTGGGGAAGTGACCTAGAATGTATTAATATCTTTACTGCAGGGAATGTTGCCACTCAGTTAATGTCAGACTTATCTGAAATGAGGTAAAGCTGCTTAGAAATAGATTTCCAAGCATGCGGATAGGTAGAGACTTTGAAAGCAATGATGGGGAAGGGGCTCAGTGGGGATTATTCCCAAGATGTAGCCGTGACACACTGCAAATGTTTCCTCTTATAACTTCTTAAAAGCCAAAAAAAAAAAGGTGTTCACAGCAGGTGAGTTGCCTGCTTGCTTTTTAAAATAATCTTCATTGCTGGCTGTGCTACAGCCTCCCACTTCACTGATATGGAAGTCACAAATTTGCACAGCCTCCTATATGGGGAAGTGAGCTATTTTCTATCCTATAAGGAGAAGAGTGGTTTGAGAACCTCATATGGTTCCTATGGTTCCTATATGTTATAGTGGCAGCTCTGTGGCCTTTTATGTTCTCTCATCCTCATAAAGCACCAGGGCTTTGGCCTCATCTCCAGACCTCCTTTGTGTACCTAGCACCCATGATGATGCTGTCAGAGTGTGAATCTCTGCTACCAAGAATAAATAACCAAGAGACAGAAGCTCTTTGGCTGTAGGCAGAATGTGAGATGTCATTTCTCAGGGAACTTTAGCAAATATGAGGCTACTGCATGCATTGAAATTCACACAAAAACCACACACGCATGAGCTTGCATCTGTCTCCAAAGAGCACATATGTTCTTATCAGGTCAAGAAAATATCTCGACAGACATGCAGAGAAGGACTCTGGAATGTGCGCAAAGGGGCTGGAATAGGTAGCTGAGGTGTTTTCATGGTGCCTGTTATTTCCTGCCTTCAGGACTCTGGAATAATAGACTTTATAGGTGCAGTCTTAAAAAAAAAAAAAAGAGAGAGAATGAATCAGATAAGAATCAGATCCTTTCTGTGGGCAGGGAATTGCTAAAGACTTTCTCCCTCATAAAGCATTCGCACCATCAACTGTTGTGGAAAGCTGAAAATTGTGCAAAACACATGAAAACACAAGGCCAGGTGTGTTGGGACTGACCAAAGATCCACCCAGCCCGTTGCTCTGAAGGCATCCATCTAGACTGGCCTTTTTTTTTGGTTTTTCACTCAGTGTCCATGGCTATCACCTCTTGGCAGGCAGTGTTGATTTATTGATGTTCCCTAACTGTGTTGAATGGCATGGGCTTTATTACAGCCTTCCTGGAGCTGGCTCACGTGGCAGAAGGAAAGTTGATGGGAGTTGGAAAAGGATGTTTCAGTCTCTTTTGCTACGAGGCAGTAGACAGATTTGGGGATAAAAGATGGGATAAGATGACAGTCTAAGGGTAGGAAAAGAGCCCAGCTCCTCAGGCTGCCGGTCTTTCCTTTTTCACCAAGTATTAGGAGGAAAAGAATGAGCTCCGGGCCCTGGAAGATTGTGATAACTGGGGTATCTTCATTCTTTCTTAAACCAGTCACATCTAGCACTCCTTCAAGAAGTATATAAGGAAATGTATTTCTTCCTTGGAGAGGAAAAGCAGTATTTGGGACAAGAGTTTTTGCCATAGAGGTTGGAAGCAGATTTAGAGAAGACCGAGGGACCCTTCTCCCTGCATCCCATTGTCCCCAACACTTCAGTGCACAGTGGGACAAGCTTTGAGGACCCACCTGGTTGACCAGGATGGGTAGAAGCTCTCTCACTCGGATCAGGTTCTCAATAAGCCATGTGCTTGAGTGCCTGCTAGCAATCCCAGCCTTCGAGTTTTGCTGCATGGTCTGGGACATCTGTGACCCAGGTCTTCTGCTAAAGGTCAAGGACCTCCTTATTCTAAGGAACTGTAGTAGTGTGTTATATCCCAGGTGCTGCCTTTGCTATATTTATACCCCTGACAAAGAGGGCAGCTGTAGCAGGCTACAGAACCTGCTTGCCAGGTGTCCAAATGTTCAAGCCAAAAGACCAGCGTGTGATGTAAACTTTGGAGAAGAAATTGCTGTGCATGTGAAACACCGAGGCTCTGAGTCAGGACTCTTCCGTGCTGTCGCTAACTCTGCCAGCAGACTGCTATGTAGGACACCAAGGCTTGTTTTCCCTTCATGCCTGTTTTGCACCAAAATAACTCCGCTGACAGCAAAAGCCCTACGTCAGCTCCTCAGTAAGGAAGAGGAGGAACAGAGGCTTCAGGTGCAGCCTCATGTCATGCTAGAGCAAGGAGAACAAGAGGTCCCCTTTGAAGGAGGTGATCCTAACCTGTCCTTGTCCTTTACGGTGCGTTTCTACCCGCTCTTTCTGACCAGCCCTCGGTTGAGACAGGGTCGAGCCAGTGCAGAGCACTAAACAGGCAGGAAATTATCCTTTGCGGGTTAGTTTGATGCTGATATAACGTCCTGGACAAGTTGACCACAAGGTAAGAGGAGCCCCAGCACCAACCTGAAGAAAGTGACAGGGGTACCTGAACCGAAGAGATGGTCTAGGCAGGTCTGTGTGCTGCAGCAGCATCTGCTCATTTGCTCAACTGGTATTAGCATCTCAGCGTGTTTTACATCCTTCTTTTTCAGTAACATGTGGTGTTTCTCATGATGCTTCACTAATTACCAGCGATTTTGGGGCTGAGTTGGTGTTTAGCAGTCAAAAAAGAAAAATGAAAGGTGCTTTTGCTAAGGTACTCTGGCAGAAAGAAACAGCCTTTCTTTCAGTTCATGCAAATGAACAGCTTATGGAAAGGGAACAATTTATTATGTGTCATCAGACCCACACCGCCTGCTAGGGTGGGCTGAGTCAATTGAGATGACCCCGCATTTGCTGTCAGGAAGAGCCCACGTATGAAGAGGCAAAGAACATCTGATGCAATGTGGTTGTGGCCCTAAGCTTGGAGAAAAATAATTCCATTAGCTTCAGTTTTGAATTAGATCATACTAGAAGTGCAACTACAGTCTTTGAAAATTTGACCCAATTAATAGGGCTGGGTATTGAGGTCCTCGCTCCGACCTTAGCAAGCATTTTACTCTATCAAAGCATTCTCTGGACCAAGCCTCGTGGGTCTTATCCAGAATTTCCTAATTGAAACCAGTGGAAGTTTGCCTGGAAACCATTAGGAGCGTAAATTGGCACACTGATTTCAGTGACAGCTTTGAACGGATGAGAACTAAGTTAGAAATCAAGATCTGGCCCTTAATTATTTGTTTGTAAGAATACATAGTAGCCAGAACTGTAAACATCACTTTTTTCTTGTAAATGTGAAATGCCAATTTTTTGATGCAGAAATTCAGGAATACTTCTTACGGCTTGAAAATGTGAAGTTTTGCAAAGTGTATGCTCAAGGAATTGTTAGTATGTGGAATAACTGAGACAGGTATCTGAGGCATGAACTTGCTGACCCTTTAACTAGTTGCTAAATGGGAAAGATTGAGACTGCCACGTTATATTTGCTAGTGTCACCAGGAATACAGGAGAGCATCCTTGAAGTAATTACAGGTGAGCGGGCCAGTGTACTCTCACAAATGTAGTTCCATTAAGATATTTTCCATCACATTCAGCCCTATAAATCTGAATGTTTTATTGATGCAGAGCTAGATCAAGTATCTGCCATCGCTACATTTTCTTCTTCCACCCCCAGCTGGCATTTCATGCAGCACATACTGCAGTTTCCCTTTTGAACAGAAGCCTTTTCATCTACTGGAAAGCAGAAAAAAATGCCATAGGTGATATAGTTTAGCAGTATTTAACACGTTAATAGCTCTCTCAACTACTGCAGATGTGGGGCAGGGGGAATTGAGCCCTGTATGCATGTAAAAGCTTTGAAAAAATAAAACAAAATAAAAATAAAAGGACAGGTGGTTCTTTTAGAAACAAGTGCTGCATTTTCCATGTACATGGTTTGAATAAAACAGAAACTCAATGCTGGAAAGGTTCTCCATGTCATCGAATGTGGTTCCTTGTTCATCTGGGTAACTGTGTCATAGAATCTCTCCCGTAACTGAATCAAGTCCCATTTGACTCATAGAAAGGGTTTTCTGCCTGCTATTCCTATCGGAAGGCTATTTTTGTATCTAATTCCTCTGAGAGTTCAACTCTTTTAAGTTTTTTTTTTCTTTAATTTGTAGCCTACTTTTCTTCATAGCCAGTTTGCACCTCATCCAGTCCCGAGAACAGTCTAAGTCCAGGTCAGTGCCAGAATATGGTGAATGTGAGCTTCAAAATGAGCCCAAAAGGCTCATTTTGATGTCCAGATTTATTGCAGGATCTCGACAAGTCACCAGCCTGCCAGGAGTCAACTCTGAGCAAGACTGATGTGGGCTGGGGTTCGGGAGCAGGAATTAAGGGAGAAGATCAGCACATGAGACGTAGATGTTACAGAAGGCAGAACACACATAATTCTGAAGAATCTATCTGCAAATGCCACTTAATGGCAGAAGATGAGTGTAAATACCAGAGCCAAAGTGTCACCAGAGTGAGAAATGGCTTAAGATTGCTCACCCAACCTCATGTCATCGCCGCAGATAAATTAATGGCATGATGTTTTAGATTGCTTGATAAAGTGCGAGTGGAAAACTGGTCCTAATGGGGAAGAGCTGCTTCAGAAGAGCCTCAGAAATGATGGTAGAAGTTAACAAACTGCATAGGAAATGCTTGAGAGCTACGTTGACATGCTGGCATGGTCTACGCGCTCATGGGAGGCAGTGATTAATATCAACCTGTCCCTTGGTGCGATGTCTTCAATGACTGTGGCCCAAGATTGTGCTGGACTTAGTAACAGAAACGTCACGTCCATGGGACCAAGACATAAGGGGTGAAGCTCTCCACCCCTTTAGAGTAAGCCAAGCAGTATCAGGACCTGCTTTCTGCTCCCAAGGCCAGCTGGCACCAACTGCCCTCATCTGTATTATCAAAGTCCTTCACTTGCTATGACAGGGAACTTGCCTTTGGGGAATGGTCCTTGGCCCCGGCTCCCTGAAACCTTGCCTGGAAAGCCTGGGGAAGGATGCTCCTTGGCCTAGGGCAGGGCTAAAAGCATTCCATGGGCTACCAAAATAGCTTAGCAATGCTGGCGACTGAGTTACCCCCGCACGGCCCACCACGGATTAATTTACTAGCTCATACATATTTTTGTATGTCATCTCTTATTAGCTCGGTGGCTATAATTGAATAAAGCAACCTGTGCTTCTTTGGGGAGAAACAGTCCGCCTTGAGCTTAAGTCGAGAACAGGGGTTTTGTGTGATGTCTTTGTATTGGTTGATTAGGAAATTGAAAATAATTCCTTTAGAGCAGACATGACCAATAGCAAAGAAGTTTGCTATTCCTGGTGATACCTTTGGAGTCACATATCAAATGTTACAAAATATTTTTTCTCCTTCTTGGTCTATTCTTCTATATGATCAGATTCCAGCTTGTAACAGAAGATCTTGTGTAAGTAGCTGAATTTGTAGCCTTCCATTTAAGTCCGTTTCTATTACACTGGTCTTCAAGATTGTTGTGTTGGCTTTTTTTCTATGATATTCTAGCTTTCCTCTGTTTCAATCTCAAAAGTGTTAGCATTTAAAAGCAGGGGAGGCTTTGGGGGACTGGAAAACTGCAGATTCAGAGCGTACAAAATGGGAAATAAGTTATACAGAGATCAGCCACTTTAAGCTGATTCCTAGAAAAGTGCTGGAACAAATAATCCGTGCTTTGCAAGCACCTAGGAGTTAACAAGGAACTAAGTAACAGGGAACATGGACTTGTCAAGAACCAATCACATCAAACTAATCTAATTTCCTTCAGTGACAGGATAAAAAGCTTTATGGACAGAAGAGAAATAGTAGGTGTCATCTATCTTTGTGCGCTAAAGCTTTTGACGTTGTCCAACATGACACTTATAAGCAAGCTAAGGCAACGAGGGCTATACAAGTCTACTGCAAAGTTTGTGTGAAACTAGCTGGAAAGCTGCAGTCAGAGAAAGTAATGGCAGTTTTGACATTTATTCCATGTCAGAATGGAAGGATACATTGAGTGGGGTTACACAAGGCTCCAGTTTAGACAAGTATGGTTAGCTGCATAGATGTGGAGTGCAAAGCCCGTGGGCTAGGTGGCTCTTTGATAGGACCAGATACAGGAGGAATGGATGAATGTGAGCCCGAAAAGCTGTGCTCTTGAAAAAGCATGCAAATATATTCTTGTTTGTGCATAAATATATATATATATGTATGCATATATGTACGCAAATATATAACAGGTCAAACTGCAAGCTAAAAGTGTGGTAAACCGCCAGCTTTATTCAGCTCTCAGAAAGCCTTGGCTAAATTGCTGGGCAAGATGATGCCATTAAACAAAAATGTGGATTGACTGGCGAGCATGTAGGGAAGAGCAATAGGAATGACCTGAGATAAGCAAAGACTGGGCAAAGTTCTGTCAGATGAGCCAGAAATGTAGTTGTTGTGGGATAGCAGGGTGAAGCAACTGACCTGCAGAAGGTCTGTGCAAACCCTGTAATACTGCAGCAGCTTTTGGGTTTGGTGGCATGAGCAAATTTCATCAGCTCATTCCTACTTTTCTGTGATAAAGCCGTGAATCAACATGTGAAACAGGATTAATCTCAAGGATGTTCCTTAAGAAACTCTCATTTTAATCTCTCTTCAGTCTAATCTTGCTCGAATTCTTCCCCTTTTTTTTTTTTTGGTCACCTTTCCTTGTACTAATTAGCATCTTTACTTTTAGCACAAATCGTTTCCCATCTGGCATTGAATCAAGTACTTGAGCAATTCTTGTATTAGAAGTCAAAATAACAGAGCTGCTCAGACATTTTTTTCTCCAGAAAATTAATGGGGGGATATTAATATTGACTCCATCCATTCTAGGGTAACTTCCAGTGATGCTAATATTGCTTAAAGCTATATATTGTAGCAGGTTATCATCTATAAGAGTTACCTGCTTCTGTGTGTTTACTGTGGACAGATTTGTGGTCTGATCGTCTAACATTTGGTAGTTGGAATTGCTCACTAGTCTTTTGAAATTAAGTATCACAATAGGTGATTAAATTAGTCACATCTAATAGGTTTTCTGTGTGTATATTTACTTATTACAGTTTTTCCTCTGCAGTTGAACTTAACTGAGTATAGTACACCTGGTCTACCCACATAGTGTGAAGAATTTCTTTGGAAAACAATATGATAAATTTAGTATCGTATGCAATATCTATCTCTTTCCGAGCAGTAAGGAAACTCATCTTACATCACCTATTTATTATATTTTGTGCAATTTCTTCAACAGAATCAGAATCTTTTACGTGAGCTCCTTTACCTTGTTGCTAGCAATCGGTCCAAGATCCAGAAGGTTTTCTGCTTAGCAGTTAAAAAGTAGTTGAACTTTCTTTCTCTCTTGCATATATGCATGCAAACAGAAGGCAAATGCACCCCGTTATACCCCGGCTCTGCTTGACAGCCCAGGAGAGATCTGGAGAAGTCAAGTGTGGCATTAATGTAAGGTCTCAGTGGTTTAGGGGGAAGTTCATTACTGACCTGGTTTGTGCATCTTGTTCATTTACAGTAACACTTTAAATATTTAATCAATCTCTCATTCTTTCCTGTCATGGACCATTTTCCCTCAATTGATTCCTTTTTGGGGGGCTGGGAGAGTTGGAATGCACTTATGGCAGTGGAATTCTATAAATTACCCTCATTAAGAAGCCAGATAGAGTTGGCCAACATGGAATGAGTCTAGACTTTAGGTGGTATTTTTTGCCCCGGATTCTCCAAGCCCTTGGGAAGCACTAACGAGGTTACATCCTGCTCATCCCAGGAGCTGCTGCTCCAGAGCTGTTGCTGCAGGTGGACCAGGACCTCCCCCTCTGTAATGTTCAGCTTGCTCAACTTGGGGCCTTAGGGGCTTTCTGTCTTGATGAGTGCTGATGGGCATCCTCAGTAGATGGAGTGAAAAATGAAGGTTAGCATGAGAAGTGCCACTTTTTCAAGCAAAAGGCTCCATGATCTTGTTGCTACAATCTCTTGAGACTTCTCAAGGCATCGGGTAGTGCTAAAGCATTCATTAGGTTGAACAGTGTCCTTCTACTACATAATTTAGTTCTAAAGCATCTCTGTTTTATAGCTGTAAGACTAGCAACATGTCCTTCACAAATAGACAAATAAAGGCCCAGGCACATAAGAGGCCTGCCCGAAACTCTTATTTTTAGTGCTTATAAATGTTGTCAACATCGTTGGGATCACCAGTTAATTTCTATCAGAAGTGGTTTGACAGAGTTTGCATGGCAACTCTTTTGGTGACATGTTTAATAAGATCTAGACACCTTGCTTTGGAATTTTATAAAAGAAAGTGTTAGGCAGCATGTGCTCGAAGAGACAGCCATCGCTGGCACATCTGCTTTGCATGGATGCTGGACGCCCTCAGGGGAGTCACAAAAAGCATATCACACCTTTGGGGTTGTACAGAGGTCTTGGAGGCACCATTTGGCCTTGTTCTTGATGGTGCCTTAAAAGAAGATGACACCACTTTACACACCCGATAGAGACAGAATGGTGGCGAATTTGCCTTTCACCTGGCTGGTCTCCGAGAACATGATAAAAACTCTTCGGCAGTCAAAGGCAAACACACTTAATGGGCAGGTAAAGTGGGTTTTCAGCAAATGCCCTTCAGGGCAGGAGGGATAAATGGATATTCAGAACTGTTTCTGGGTCTAGGCAGTTCGCTGCTGCTTCTGGTACATACAGAAGTCACCTAAAATTGTGAAGTTCTCAAATCAAATGACCCCCCTGCACATTGCCTAAATTTCTATTGATGTCACGCTTATCGACCAGCTAAAGAAATGCTCGGATGCTTCACATACACACTTAAAACTGTTGCATGTCATCTGGTTTTGTGCTGTTTATCTTAAATCCCAGTGTTCTCAGCTGAAATAACAAATAATAATAATAATAAAAAAAAAAAAACGCAAAAACCTCCCATCCTATTCCCTAGTAACTTAATGTGAAGTGCCATCTCACAAGTGTTTTTTTGTTCAAATCGCAGCGATCTAGCATGGAAGGAAGAGAAAGCCAGGTTCACGCTCTGCGGGTACAGGCTGCTTTCATATATAGGAATATTTGCGTTTCATCACAACACTTTGTAATGCTATTCATTATTACGCAGCTAAAATACTCAGCCTTTCATCCTAGAAACTAGTATTGCCTATCTACAAGGACCAGCATTTGTCGGTCTCCATTTATGTTATTACTATTTAGGTAAGCATTTAAGTAGCAAGCTCTGGTTAAATTGCAAAGACAAACGGTGTTGTTGTTGTTGTCGAAGGCGTATGTCCTTGATACAAGTGGTGTCTCTCAAGGGGAGGTGTATTCACGTAATCGTCCACTTTCTTGGCACCCTTCATTTTATTTTTGTTTCGTAAGTGGTGGAGTCTTTGAATGAAGATGCAACATTTCAATTACTCCTCTCTTTTCTTTCTCAGAAAGCAAGGGACAAGAGCTGTGATTGTAATTGAAAATATCCCTTCAAAGCCTAAAATTATTACAACTGAAATTAAAATCTTATTCTTTCACTCCTGTTAAGGCTTCACCTTGATAAAAATCAGGCCTGACTTTCAAAGAAGAGTTCAATGATCTTGGAGAATTTGGCAGATTTTGACCATTCTTCTACTTAGATCATCCCGAAGCCGGAAGGACACATTTTGGTTGATGACTTCATGTCATAAGAACTCCAAATTTTAGAACCTCTGACTTTCAGCACTCTTTTTTTTTTTTTCCTGAGACTTGATAGCAGAAAATTATCAGAAAGACTTAGGAAAGTCTCCATGAACAAACGAAAGAAAGGAAGTTGCCTCCATTTTTAGGATGTTTAACAATCCCTGCCAGGAGTTCCTCATTTGCTGGAAGGGCTGGAGGAGATCAGGCATGAGGATGAGGAGAGGGTTCGAGGCAAGGAGGGACCAAAAACCACCTGATGATGCGAAGGAGAGACATCCACCAAGTGTCATTCCCATTGCTCAACCCAATCCCAAGTAAACACGTTCCATAATCCCACAGCCCATCAGAGCTGATTGCAAGGCTGATCTGCCTGCTACAGCCTATACAGTGACACTCTTCCTTCTTTTTTTTGCATTTTTAAGGCCCTGTGGATAGAGCAAATAATCCTGCACCTCCTTATTTCCTGGTGAGCAAACAGCTTGAAAAACAGCAGCAGTGTCAAACCCACCAGAACAAAGCCCTGACCACAAGATTTTAATCCAGCAGATGCAGCAAACGTTCACTTTTCCAGCGTTAGGTACTAGAAAGGAACAAGATGCACAAGCTTTTGGGAAAAAAAAGGAAATCAAGCCGCTTTCATGTATTCTTTGTAATTATTTTTCCCCTTTTCTGTTGTTCAGAATTCAAGTTAAAAAAAAAGGGGGGAGAGTGGGGGGAAGAGAGGACTCTAACGTTTCCTGGCAGTGATCGTTTCACCATCTGCTCCGGCGTGCTGCTTCCAGCACACACGTTCTCAGCTGCTGAGCAGTCAGCTCTCTGCTCTTCCTCCTCTCGGAGATGGAGATGCCAGCAGTTCCTAAACTGTAACAGCATGAACAAGGATTTTTTTTCCTCTTTGTTTTTTCCCTTTTTTTCCTCCCCTCTCTTTTTTTCCCTTTTTTTCTTTTTTTTTTTCTTTTTTTTGGTGGGCTGGAATTTTTTGGAAGGAGGCTGTGGAGTTGGGACTCCTCAACAGATTGCTTCAATGACTGAGCTGTTCTCAGACGTGAGAGTTCTTCCTCTGACTATACCTGATTGTTAAAAGAGAAAAATATTAATATTTTAATATTTTGGTGTACCTCGAGTGGGTCTTATTGGTGGTAGAAGCCCACTGACTTCTGGGCTGCTCTTGAGGGTGAATTCAGCCTGTGTTTCTTCAGCTGGGCATGGAGGAGAGCTACCCTGAAGTGGTGCTCCTAGGTACAAGCATCAACACCTTGGACTTCTCCCCTAATCTGTAACCCTGAGCTCCTCATCCCTGGGCCAAATTCAACTGTGGATCACAAATGCAAAGCTAAAGGAGATGCTCCTTGCTAGGAAATTGCCTTTCTTGCCTCAAAACAACCAGGACAGCTCTTCGTGCTTTTGCAGCAGAACCACTAACCCTTTGGTTAGCGGTGAGCAGAAGCACTTAAGTAAATATATGACTAATTCAGAGGGCAGAGGGTAGCATTAATTAGCTCATCCTGACCTTGAATGGTTTTGTGGTGCTGAATTCCTAAGCTAAGGCTCTTACCTTCGCTGTTATTGTTTCTCGTGGCAATAATAACCTGTGATTTGAGTTTGTACATTTAAATTCAGAATGAAAAAAAAATCCATCAGTGAAAGACTCTATTCAGTTCTGCCACAGTAGAGCCAAAGCTTTACAAAGAAATGAGCCGGAGTGGATTCAGAACCCATTAGGCATGTCCCAGGAGGCATCAATCTATATGCTTATAGATGTGCTTACAGATATGCCTGCATTAAGAAGTAAAGAAAAGAATTGCTTGACCAAAGACTTTGCTCAGAGAAGTGACTCGGCGGGATGGCTTTGTGCAGTTTTGTGTTTGTTCCACTGCCTCGCGATCAAATTTACTCCTCTACGGGCAGAAGAGATGTTATTCCTCTGCCAACCTTGCATGCTCGCCCTGGTTTCCGTGACCCAGCCTGCGCGGGTGTTTTCCTGCTTGGCTCTTGGCATCGGGAATTCTGAGCCAGCCGAACCGTAATGCAGCCTGGAGCGATAATGGGCAATTGAGGCTGGAGCCTCGAAAACGCTTTGGGGATATCCCTCGGTTCTGAGCACAGCATCTGTGTCTGTGCATTAGCTTCTATGTTTTCACCTCGGAGCGCGCCGCGGCGCTCAGAGCGGTTCTTTGCTGACGTTTAAGGAAATATCAGTCTCTGATGTTGAATGGGTTGGACGTCCTATTTATAAATAACAGCATGTGAGCGGAATATTTGCCATCCTCATAGGCCAGAATGGTTTTAGAAGGCAGTTCAGAGGAAAGGGAAGTTTGGAGAGAAAAGAAATGGAGGCTCTAAAAGAGCACGAGGGAAGCAGTGAAAGGAAGGAAAAGAATAAAAGAAGGGAAAGGAAGGCAAGGCAAGACAAGGGAAAGGAAGGCAAGGCAAGGGAAAGGAAGGCAAGGGAAGACAAGGGAAAGGAAGGCAAGGCAAGGGAAAGGAAGGCAAGGCAAGGGAAGTCAAGGCAAGGCCAAAGCAAGGGAAAAGAAGTCAAGGCAAGGGAAGGCGAAAGCAAGGGTAGAAAGTCAAGGCAAGACAAGGCAAGAGAAAGGAAAGCAAGGCAAAGCAAGGCAAGGGGAAAAGGGAGGTGTTTGGACAGACTTGTGCCTCAAGAAATGCTTAAATATCAGTGTCTACTGCAAATCTTCCCTGAGCAAAGGAAACCCATCCATTTTTCTCCTCTTTCTGTTACCTACATGCAGATAATAGCTCCTCATAATACTATTTCTGTCTTCCTCGATGATTATTAGATCAAACACGATGTGATAAAGGGGGCGATGCAATTCCCTTGCAAACTTCTTGATTTTTAAGACCAAAGCCCCTTTCAAGCCCAGGGGTGCTGGCCGCTTTGAATACACTGAGCTGAGCTCAGCTATGGGAGCACAAATGTTGTATTCACCAGCTGAAGGTCTAAGCTCAGAAGATTGGAAAAGAACTAATTAAATGAGCTTCGTCCTTCAGTGGAGATACAGATACTGGAAGAATGGAGTAAGGGCAGCAGAGCTGAAACCCTCTGTTCTGTCAGCTGTGGAAACAGAGGCCAAAGGACTTGTGATTTTGGATGTATCCCTTGGGAGAATATAAGAAACCCTTTACAGCATCTGCTCTGTCCAGTTTGAGATGCCCAAGTGGTGGCTTCTCCGTTCCCTTCCTTGGAGAAGAGACAGCCTGGCAGGGCTGGCATCTGTTGGTGCCTATAACCTTGGAGCCCCTTCTGCTCAGGAAACCCCCAAGCGAGCCAAATGAAAAGGATGGAAAGAGGGAGTCTCCTGCAGAGCAAGGACATCGGGACGATACTGGGAAAGCTGGGAGGGGGGCACCACCGCTTCCCCCTGCTCCCCATAACAACCTAAATGAATTTCTGCCATTTTATTGCACTAGCCACTGCCTAATTAGGACGAGCTCAAAAAGGACCCCTTGGCAGCGCGAGCCATGTGCTACCTGCGGCAGGCCAGCTCCAAAACGAGACTGCTTTTTCTCTTACCTCCATCCTGCGTTCAAGCAGCTGCTCCTAACAGGTGCTTGCTCTCTTCGTAGCAGATGGCAACAAAAAAAAAAAAAAGAAAAAAAAAAGGAAAAAAAATAGGTTTGTTGGCAGGTTTCACCACAAAGCAGCCTTCTTATCGCACATATCGATGTGTGTACAAACATGCACGCGCGCGCTCAGGCTTGGTCACAAAGTAATTCTGATATAGGGGTGGTCGCACAGGGGCTTAGCTAGCGTGTTATGCGTTTCCCTCTTCTGCTGCCTGGGTCTGAAGGCATTTGTGGCTTTGCTGTCGCATCCAAACCCTGGCAAGCGTTTGCCTATGCGTTCAGCCTCTCTGCTGTGTCTAAAGGAGCGTGTGCTAGGAGGAAAAGGTAAGATTTGACTGCATACCTCTGTATGTATCAGGGCATCTGTAATTGCATAACAGTGGACTAGGGATGCAGCAAGTTTTAGACGTGGACGTGTTCAGAGCTGCCTGGGGGAGATCATTTGCTCTGCGTCCATCACCCGAAGAGAGACAGCTGTCCAACTAATTCCTGTCTCCTGTTTCATTCCCAACCTGTTCACTCTGCCTCCATCCTCTTAGTTTTGTCCAGTGAGGGCTGTAGATTCAGCAAAATAACGTGAAGCGATGCCAGGTTCAGAGGACCAAGACCTCTCCTCGTTCTATTTCTTGTCAGGCAAGCGGCACCAGGAAGACCCCATCCGTGCTCTGTTTTGCTGCTCATTTCAAGCAAACAGCCCAAGCCAAGGCAACCAGATGAGGATGACATCTGGCTATCCAACCTCTGCCAAGTCGCTGCTGTTCTCTAGCTGGCAGGGAGATGATGCGCTGCAAATGCCAGATTCTCTCGGAAGAAAAATGGAAACTGCATTCCCGGCATTTTCTTTGCTTCCTCTCCAGCCCCTCGTTCAGCTTTTGTTTTACTAATGGTCAAGTGCAAACCTCTCTTCCCACCATCTAAATGCACTTCAGTGATGCTGGTGGGTTTCAACGACGAGTGGAAGGCCAAAGAAATGGGCTGGTATTTTCTAAGCTAACTGACAAATTAACCTGTTGACTGTGAAGCGTATCTGCTTTCATCCAAGCCTCTCCTGTGGATTATTTCTATGGTGAGAGATGCTAAGAGCACTTTGTACGTAAACTCTAGCAGGAAGGAGAAGGTGGAGCAGGGGATGAGCTAGACAAGCTCAGGTCTCCTTCACTATTATTCTTCTGTAATTCTAAGGTGCATTTCTTTAACAAGAAGTCACTATGGCTTGGGAAAGAAATCCACAGCTATCAAAAGGACATGGAATTAGCAAATAGCTCTGTAGGTCCCCTGTAAAATGCTGCTGTTGATGGTGATGAGAAGCTGTTCCACCACAACTGCATAGGGGAAGCTCTAAGAAGGTACGTGAAGCCTGTAAGGATTTGCCATGTTTCCTTATGAAGGTTTTTTGTTTTCCTGCTTTCCCTACTGCTTCATTCCTAGCATTTTTGGCACTGCCAGAGGGCATAAAATAAATAACTATGGTGGTTTTGCAGCTGGTATTTTTGCCACATGGATTTTTTCCCCTCTTCTGGTAAAAGATTTTTGCTGCGGGCCTGAGTAACCAGTTTTCAAAATCATTGCAGAAGGAAAATGATTGTATTAAATAAATATGCCTAGGCAAAGCCTGGGGTGTCGAAATAAACTTGCTTTGCAAATGGTGCAGGTCATATTTCCAGTTTTCTAGGCAGCATCCAAAGTTCGACTTTGTTCTTTCAGTCTGTGGGCTTGTAGGCAGGAGCCATCTGCTTTCAAGTGTGCTCACTCAGGAAGAAAAGTGGATATTAACGCTTAAAAAATAACTCAGATCTTTGCAATTGTGTTTGGTGAAAGAACTTGCTGTGTAAAATGAGTCTTTATTTCACAGTCCATCCCAAGCTTTTCACCAAAGATTCAGTAGATGGGTGGGAATTACAGAGATTGAATTATTTATCCAGTAATAATCAATGTTAAAAGTGAGAAAGAAGCATCTGCAGGAGCTAGTTTTACCAAATTAATCTTATTTTCTCATGTACCATTATTGTGTCATGAAGCCAATAAAAATTGTGTCATGAGCCCATGAGCTAACCAGTAGTTCAGTCTTGCTAGAACAACATACGTTCAGACATGGCCCCAGCAAGCTGATGCGGTGATGACACTGGGTTTAGTGGGTCATCAACTTGTTCTGCTCCCTCTACGCCTGCTTCCCCTGTGCCTCTTTTGTCTATTTTAGGACATAGGCCACCTCCTGGGCTTCATTTCTGTTGTCTAAGCATAGATGTTGAGGTGCAGTTGGGCTTGCCCTAGAATGGCATCTTTTGGCCTTCAGATGGAGCTCTAGAGGGATGGGGATCCCCATCACTCTTTGGTCAGGCCTGGCAACCTCATGAGCATGTCTCTCATACCCGTGACTGCCTCAAATTGAGTACTACATTTTCATGATTATTTTGAGGTTTTTTTTTTTTTTTTTTTTTTTTTTTTTGCAGTGGAATTGCTCTCTGATCCCTTAAAATGTATTTTTAGAAGGAAGAATCGAATTTTCGCTGGAGTACCCAGGGATCACGGCTGTAGAGGTCAAGTGCGTAACTAATAGTGTTATTCTGCCTTCTGCTCTAGAATTAGTTGATTTGAACATCAAAAAAGCCAAATGAGACCTACCTCTATGGAAGTTATCAGGACCATGCACGCTTATGTGATGCTGATTTTGTCTGCTGGATCCTCTATAGATCTCAAACTCAGATGATAACATTTTTGTCAAGCTTCTTCCAAAATTAGTAATTGTCTCTGCTAGAGTAATAGGAACTATTCTGAACTATTCTGAACTAAGCTCAAATTCAATCCATGGTTTGTCAAGTAGTTGAGAATCTTTGGGTTGAGAGTCGTGTCCATATGTAGGTACCTAACTTGAAGCACTCTTGATGCTGTGTAACTGCTCAATATTAAACATGGTTCTCACTATCTAGCTGAATCAATGCCCTATATATATCTATATATATCTAAATATCTATCTTTAGATTCTGTTCTTACCAAAATATCTTGCCTTCTTAATACATCCTCCTTTAAAATAAGCAGTTACTTGTGGAACTGTCATGGCAGCACAGTATTTTCCTCTCTGCATTCCAAATAAGTCTCTTGACATCATCCGAGTACTTGAGAATAGAACCTTTTTTTCATGCAAAGATAGCAAGTAGCTAAGTCAGGTTTCCAAAAGCATGTGTGCAATTATCCTTAGTAAGAAGCTTAACCAACCTGAAAGCCAATGCTAAACAATCCAGATCTTAGCCTTATTAAGCTTATGTGTTTCTTACCACTTAAAAGCCTATCCAAACGCTAAAGATCTGGGAAAATGAGCTTTTCTGGAAGGCAAGCTTTAAAGTTTACCTCCTTTTTCTCAAGCAAGAAGGCAATGCCTCTATTTACGCACAGTTTCTGGAGCTCACACTGAGAGAGTACATCACGGATGCAATGTTTCCTGGAACATCCTTTGTTTATTCACACTATGGCACTTTTAAACTTCAGATGTAAACAACAAAGGCTTCTTTGTATTTCACACTATCTTATACTCACTACCTTCTGAAGTCCAAAGCCAAAACACTGTGGATTTTTACTCTCCTAACACTTTCTTCTGCTTATTGGATGCATTCTTCCAGCCCCTACTATTTATAGGAGCTGGAAAACTGCTTATCTTCTGATTAAAAATGTGCTCTGCTCATTTTCTCTTGACTTTTTGGGGCTTAGTGCGGGATAAAATTGTATTCTCTGGTTACCATTTCAAATATGATTTTAGGGGTAATTATGCGTATATTTGATAACAGAAGCAATTTGTCTTGCTGAAAGATTCAAATTGCTTTAAAGTGCTGGACCTCTCTGTGATCTGTTATGTGGGTAAAATTCCAGAAAAAATCCATTGAATTTTGTCCTACAGAGAGGTCAGTTGCTCCAGGCTGGAAATGCAGCAGCTGTTTGACAACACACACCACTGAGAAAATGCGTGGTTTCCATTTCCAACCAGAATGTGATGTTCAGCTGGAAATTGGGCAAAACTGGAGCTGGGCTGAGCCGTCCAAGTGATCTGACATATTTCTGCCTCTGAGAACGTGCACCTCACTTTTTCATGGTGGTAGAAGACTTCTGCTTTGCATTTCATTTGAGATGTGGTGGGCCACTCTGTGCACATGAATCTTGAGCTAGATCCATCTGTTCTCAGCCTAGAGAGTGTAGTCAATGCTCCCTTCTCCTTTTCTCTGTTCATCTCCATGAGGAAGAGAAGGACAGAGTGTCCAGGCAACTGTAGACACTGACTGTGCTCTGCTGCATCCAGTCCTGCCCTGAGTGGATCTAGATGGTATAGATGGTGGTATAAATGAAATCTTACTCTTCAAGAAAACCTGAACAGCACAGTTGATTTATTCTTCTCCCAGTAGCCTTCTCTCTTCTTGCTATCCCCTTCTACTACATTTTAGCACAAAAGAGGCATCTGATGGACCCATTAGTTTGGGTGGAACATTTAACATCTAGCACAAGAGGATTTAATGAGAAACTCAGTTTAGTTGCATGAGTTGAGGACAGATGATGACAGTTGAAATCCCTGGACGCGACAGATCATTTGACTATAAATTGCTGGAAGTTTCAGGTCCAGGTTAGACCCATCTGAGAAGAGTCTTTTCCTGTATTAAAAGAAAAAAAATGAAACTGAGGTTGAGAAAGGCTTCAATGGTGACGACATCTAGTTTAGTGCATGAGTCTATTGATAGGCATTTTAGGTATGTGTTTCTCAACAATAAAATATCCTCCAGTGGCATTGTAAAAGTTTGGTTCTACTGACAACATCAGCAAAATCTTGTTGACTTCTATAGGACCAGAGTTTCCCCGGTGGTGTCTGTTGACCAAGAATCTGTGTTTGTTTTGTCTATGGACAGTCTGAGCTGAGCCAGGATATTGTCCTGCTGCTCTGGAACTTAGATTCAGGGTTTTCACTACAAACACAACGTTCTTTTCTAGAGAGGATAGACAAGACAGATTCCATGCTGGAATCACCCAGGTTTTCAAGGAAGAGATAGGTTGGCATGGTGCAGTAATGGTCAATCATTGAAATTCCAGAAGAAAATGTTCGTGTTTGGTGTCTGACTGTTTGAAAGCCCTTTCTTCCTAATTAAAAGCACAAGTCATTTCTGGATTTTGGGGAATGAGTTTAGGGAAAAGTGAATTGTTGATTAAAATTCTTGTTTTCTTGAGAAACTATCATGCCTCTATATTTTAGGACAAATGCTTGGTATAAATCCAGGGTTAACTCCGCAAAAAAATAAAATAAAACGTTGTCAGTATAACCTTATATCTGAACTGCTTCTACTGCAACTCCCCTGAATTAACAATAATTGGAGGGACTTCCATTTATTGCAAAGGATACATACACAGGCAAGTTATGTGTCTTACCTCATATCACATACAGTGTGCTGCACTTTGCAATGAATCGTGGCCCAGAGGTGGCCAAGTTAATGAGAGCAATAAAGCCATATAAACACAGCATTTCTATATGACATATTTTGCTCTGTTCAGAGAGAGAGTGGATTTTCCCTGCCTTTGCATTTCACAGCTTTTGAATCTGGCTTCTCAATATCCTTCAGGACTGCGCCAGGTGGAGATACCAGCTTTGGTTCTCGCTATCTTGGAAGATACTGCACTGAGCTTCATTGCTTCATGTAGAGCTGGGGGTTGATATTAGCGACCCCCATCTCAGTTTGGACTTGGCTGTGTTTCATTTCAGGAATATGGAAGTAATGGTTGAGTTATTAGTGAAGAACAGTGTACAGTCTCAAACCACAGAATAGATTTTAGCTTTGGTTCACTGAAAGTCAGAACAGGGCATATCTTTTCGTATCCATCATAAATTATCTATGCAGGATGTACAGTAAAAGGCTGTTTGGCTGCTTTAAAATTGGCTAGACAAACAGAATTTCCATCTCTCTCAATGGCTCCTTCAACACCTAATTAGTTCCCAAATGCTGGTTGAGCAAGATGTCTTTTATCTCTGCTAATGTTATCTTCCTATATCTCCTAAATGCCCCCTGGTGCCATTCTTTACTTTCATCTTTCTTCCCTCCAGAGAAGGCAGGGTGGGTGCTCAGGAAGCTCTATCTGGAAGTCAAGCTTGTAAAGATTGTGGGTCAAGTTGGTTCTGCTCTTCCAGTCTGTATCTGGAGCAAAAACTTTGAATCCAGCATTATACTGATATAGGGAAGAGCGGGATACAACTCTCTCTGCATGCATGTTCATAGGATCAGTTTCCAAGAGGAAAAAATAGAATCACAGACTTTATTTCACTGTCAGTTCAGTTTAGTTCACTGAATTTAGGACAGATTCAGTGTTGATTTTTTTTTCCCCTCCATTGCTAGAGGGTGCAAAGAAAGAAGTCTGTCTTCATAAATCTGCCCTTTCAGCTGGCATGGCTGATCGTTGTGGGCAACAAGGAAGTCTACAAAGATATAAAATACTGGGAAGTATCAGCCTAACTTCACCCCTGCTCCCTTGTAGACCCTCTGAGCACAGCCACGTGGGCCATCGGATATGTTAACATCCAGGCTATTGGCCAGCTGTGATTTGTACCCAAGCCCAACATTTCTTTTCCCTCTGGTGGAAACGAGTGACCGAACATTCTCCTTCAAGCTAAGTATTTAGGGGAAAAGCATTTCAGAGAAAGCAGACCTCAGCACCACCAAAGCAGACGGTAGGCACAGCTTTCCCCTAAGGCTCGTCAAGTGTCTCGCTGGGTTCAATTTACTCGATCCAGACGACACGCTCTGCCGTGTGGGGGCTTTTTGTTAGCAGGCTCACAGCTCTGACAAAATCAGTTTTGCAGACTTGTACATTAGAATGAAGGTTCTTCAGCTGAGCACTTTGCACCGTCATCTCTTTGGTATCTCTTGCATTTCTTTCTTATTTGCATTTTTCCATGTGCTTGCCTGGAAGAATGCCCTCCTATATATGATTACCATAGGTCTGTGTAGCTGCATTTCCTTCTTTGACCAGGTTAGGCATGGTCCCTGGAGAACGATTATGTCTTTGGATTTATAGTATAATCTCATAACCGTTTGATTTCTATTGCAGCAAAGACCAAAACTATTTCTAAAGTGCGTAGATTCATTTTTACCCTTAGATTCCTACACCCACACCCATGAAGGGTGCTGAATTTGCACCAGCATAATTCAGTAATTCCCAGTTTCAGTCTTTACCTGATTTGCAAGAGGCACACTGCAAAGTGAGTTTTCAGACTACATAGATTCCCTGCAAGGATATTCCTCATTAGAAATTCTGTAGCACTCCAAAACCCTGTACAAGCATTCGTTAATTATACAGCGTTCCCAAGCCCTGTGCAAACATTAGCTAATCGATTCTTGCAGCACCTCTCAAATATATCAATATTATCCCGACGACGATGTGGAGAAGTGAATGAAAACAGAAGAGTGTGAACACCTTGGTCGTGTTCATGGGGACCCTCTGTGTGATGGTTGGGGTTGCATTTCAGCATTTCAGCACTTGCCAATCACTGCCTCTGTGTTTTCCCTGGCAGGACCGTTTTGCCTACCTCACTGCAGAGGATTGCTGAAATGAGGTCACCTCCATGGATGTGCATGTGGATTTTTATTTTTTTACCAGCTCGACAGGATTTCAGCCCATTCCAGGGTTCCTGCACAGGTCACTGGCATCAATTAGGCTGGAAAAGCCAGCATTAAGTGTCATAGGAAAGACTGGGCCCTATCTAAGCGTGATGAATTTTAATATTAGCTAGAAGATCTGTAGAGTGTTTACCAGTGCTGTGCTCGAGCCAATGGAAGGCAGCACCAAGAAAGCTATTTAAAATAATATCCTGGTAGGATGTTATGCTGCAGAGCAGGCTGTCCTGACTTACACAAGAGGTATATCTCATTGACGTTTAGCAGCTGAAAGGCAGAAAATAAAGCATTGTCTTTTAATTACACATTTGATGCCTCGTGCTACTCATTATGTAAGTTCTGCTGGCCCAAAATAGGGGTAGCTGGTCCTGGATGCAAGGGAGCCCATATTGCTGCATTCCTCTTCCCGAGTGTGCCAGCAACTAATCCCAAAATTGGCAAAGTCAGTTAGTTTGTTTTCCAGTAGAAAATACCACAGTAATTATGTATCTGGTAGGTACATGCACTCCCATCCTACAGAGAATTGCGTCTGTGCAACAAATTCTTGCAGGTCTTCTTCTGAAATCAAGCAGCTCCTTTAACTCTTAGCCTTTTGGGGAAGAGAAAAGCTGAATTTCAGTGTGGCTGCTGATAATACAAAATGTTGACTAGCCAGTGTAATAAATGGATAGCTCTAGAGGTTTTAAATAGACACTCCTTGCTGGAACACTCCGCTTTCCTTACAGTTTTGCATCAAGGATGAGTGATGGTGCAGAAGCATGAGCTGTCAGAGATGTCAAGATAGTCTGCAGTATCTTGAGCATCTGTGTTATTAGAGGGTCCATTAGAAATACAGGAGCTTAGAGCAACTCACTAAGATGTGGGAGAAGCTGGATCATCACGGTGGCCTGAGTACAGGCACTAAGCTTGCTTTTAAAATGCATACGGAATCAAACACAGGATGATGCAGTTTTTATTAAAAGCCACAAAATGCTTGAAACCAATTAATACTCTAATGCCTCTGCTCATAAAATTAAATGGTTTCGTTTAACAAAACCAATTTTAAAGCTTTTCCTTTCAGATTTTTTAAGTGGGTTCTACCCCTCCTCCAAACTTCCATGAACCAGTTTTCAGTGTAGTATATCAGCATATCAAAGTATCAGTATATCAAAGCTTCCAATCTATTCCTTAAATTATTTGAAGCTACAAGGCAACCAGGCTTTTCATGTAGAGTTCATGCTGAATTCTTAAGGCTCTTTACAAATATTACCTGCTTTCATCTGAATATAAACAAGGAGCCAAACACCTTGAACGTGCTGCTGCGATGCTGCGCTGTCAAACGATTAAATATTTTGACAGACTTTGGCTCTGTATAATCAGCTGGCTACAAAAAGCTGAAGCAGCAGTTATTGACAGTTCAGAGGGCAGCAGCAAATCAAGGTGAAGAAATATTGCGTGCTAAATGCAGTTGCTTGCACATAACTGAAGAATAACCCTTTGGATAGGGTGGTTTGGCTTCTTGGTAGTCTACCATATAGTCATGCTGGGTAAGCTGTGCTTTAATTGGTAGCTCTGCTACCAAAGTAGTGAAAGGTGGGCTCCATCTGTGCTTAAAAAGGCTCCAAGATGGTCCAGCAAAATTATAGACAAGTCAATCTGATGTTTTACCCTGCAGATTGGTTAAGCTACGAGAAGGTAATGAACACATATGGACTCAGAGAAGGGTCCCTGTGACTTTAGCAGAGAAGACTCATGTCTTGCACGTACAGTATAGTTCTCTGAAGAGAGCAATTGGTTAGGTAGGGGAGCCAGCTGCCATGGAATAAGAGGGAAGTTTCCCTTCTGAATGAACAACTGATTGTAAATAGTAAATAAGTGATAGAAATAACTGTGCACTTTTCACAATGAAGGGACATTACTTACCATCTCTCTTGAGATGTTCAATATAGTCATGAGAGGGTTGGAAAAGAGGGTCATTTGGTAGTTGTGTGCCCAAATCTGCTGATGGATGGTATGGAGTTGTTCAAGGTAAGCAAAAGTAGACCTGACTGCAAAAAGTTGTGGAAAAATCTGACAATATCAAATGTCTGGGCAATAAAATAGTTGATGAAATGCCATGTCAATAAAAGTCAAGTACAGACACAATGATAGGGTTTAAATTAGCCCACGAAAGAGGTCCTGGCGTCATCGCAGATGGTTCTTTGAAAACGTCTGCTCAGTGCTCAGCAGAGGTCAGAAAGGCAAGTGGAATGTTAAGAATTACTAGGAAAGAGATGGAGAATAAAATAGAAAATGTAAGCAGACCACTGAATAAACCCACGGTGATCTTGAATGCTGAGTGCAATTCCAGTCACCCCATCTCAGTGAAATGGTAAAATAGAACTAGAAAAGATGCAAAAAAGGGCACCAAGGCTGACCGGATTTATGAAGTGAAGAGTTGAAACAGCTAAAGCTGGTGAGTCTTGCAAAAGAAATGAATGAGCAGGGTTAAGGTAGAGGTGTAAAATCAGGATTGCTGAGGAGGAGGTGAATAAGGAATTATTTTTTCACAACAAAGGAAGTAATGAAATGGTGAGGCAACAAGGTTAAAGCAAACATGAAGAAAAAGCTTTCACAGTCCATAAGAAATTGAAGAAACTCATCCAACAAAATCTTTTGTGTGCCAAAAGTAAATACAGGTTTAAAATGTAGCTGTGCTGAGGATGTTCCCAGGGCTGACTCCAGCGTATTTCTACTCTAGCCCTTATCCTGACATCCAGAGATGGCTAAATCCTCCCGGTCCTCTTTAGCTGGGCAGGATTTGGAATCTGCTTTGGTTTGGGCTGCTCTCCAGGAGAACCTGGCAGGTCTTAGGGGGGACAGATTATCATCAGTTAAAGGATCATTGTGGTCTTCTGGCGAAGAATTCCCTTGAATTCATTCATTCATTCATTTATTCATTCCTTTTGAATTACAGTGCAATATTGGGAAGGAATAACGTCCAACAGTACCTTAAAAAATCCCCGCACTGGGTAGATGGTGTCGAGGGTTAACTCTGCTCTCCCTAATCCGCTCTGCTCTGTTTCTGCATTCAAAGGCTGCACGAGCCCTTTTGGCAGCAGCATCCAAATGGGAGCTCACGTCGGATGGCTCGGGAATGGTGTGACAGCAAGGACTAAAAAGTCTGCTCGAACAGGATGATCATCAAATTATATCTGCCTTGGCGGCAGGAAATCAATCAGCACGGGCTGATTTACACCTGCCGGAGCCAGCGCGTCGTGAACTCCATCATCTTTCCCAGTGATGTTTTTATCTTTGCTTTGACACAGTCAGTGCGAGGAAAATATTTTCCCGTTGGAAATCAAAACATGCAAGGTAGTGTTTGGCAGCGTGTCGGAGCCTGGGCTTCCTGCTGCTTCTGACAACAGTGCTGGTATCTTTTGCTAATGACCAAAGTGCAATATAATGAGTTGTCTTGGGCTTCTGTGCTATTCGCCTTGCGATGCTTTAATAGCCTGCTAGTAATTCTGAAAGGGATAAATGGTGTTTATGCCCTCTTGTGGTATGTTATTGAACAGAATGGATTTTCTAAGCCACGAAATTAGGCCAATGATGGAAAAGTCGCGGGTGAAAATCTGTAGCAAACCCTGTTTTGCACAGTGGAAAAATATCCACTGCTCCAGCAGCATCCCCATGACTCAGACAAGGGGGGAAGCCAGTTTTACATAAGTTTATAGCAACAAGTAAATGACTAATGCCCATCATGGCAGAGTTTGTGCCATCCTTCTGTGGTGAAGATTATTTTAAAAGTGCTTTTCCTCGCTAGATTGTTAGTAAGTGAAATACGGCTTTCTACAAGCAGTGAAGTTGATGTGTTTTGGCTTTTGTTGTTGCGGTCCTGTTGTGATACGTATCTTCATGGTTTCTGTCTTCTTCACCCGTACATCTGACACGCAAATAATCTGATTCCCTTAGCGCAAAACCTGTCCCGTAGATTAAGAACATTGTTTAGTGATTTCGCTGGAGGAAACAAATTCCAATGAAATTGCCCTTTTTTACATCTCCATGCTGAAATACAGGATCTCACAGTGAATTAGCTTGTCGGCCTCTTCCTAATCTACACTGAGAATTTAGGAGGAACTCAGGACCACCGCAGACAGGTCGGTCTTGGGTTTTATATGGATGTGTTACTTTTTCTCTAGCTGCAAATGGAATACAGCAAAATATATCCCCCAGCTAGTGAAATTAGCAGAATAAATCAGTACTTCACTTAGTCTAGCATCTGCTTTCTGGCTGTGGTCAGGTTCAGCTGCACTGAGGCAGGGTCTAGGAAACCCTGTTCCAGGTATCCCTAGGCTCCTGATCCCAAAAAATTGCCTTCCAATCCTTATGTTGGCTCATATCTAGAGGCAAGATAGGGTATTTCCCTTACATGCCACCCTTCTCTCTACCCAACCACCAAGGGTGTAGAAGACTTGCAGAGACAAGGGAATAAATTCTGCATTCATGATGAGTAGGACAAAAATAGTGGTCTCAAATGGAAGTTGTAGGTGTACCAGGGTTAAGCTTTAAGAAAAATAATCTCTAACAGCATGGTGAGTATTGGAATGGACTACTTGAGAGAAGTTGAGGATCTTCATTTCTGGACATCTTTCAGGAACATTCCAACCAATTTCTGCTGAGAGTAGACCTATCATTAGTTCTATCCTCATGAAAGACATTAGCCTGGATGACTCACTACAGGTTGTTCCGGCTCAGTTTTTGTGATTCGGTGTGATGATTTGTTTTTATTTGTTTGTCAGTATGATGAGACAACGCATATTTGTGTGGCAATCTTAAATGCTAACCCTTTGTTCTTTCAGTTGATCTTGCTGTCAAGTCTGGCTGATAGCAATGCCGTTCTATTTATGTCCCGCACTTTATAAGTATACTTTACAACAGCAAAAACCTCCCGTCTGACACCATTAAAGTGCTTTTTAGGTTATCACAGACTTCAGTGAGCACAGGTTGTGTCCCTACTAAAATGAGAATTAGCTCTGAAATGTTGTTTTATATTTTTCCTTAGGAAAGAAATTTGTAGGTAAAAAATCATGGTATAAAGGGAAAGCTTCCTCTGCCTGAAATTTTTGAGGCCTTTCGAATTCATTTAGGAAACTTCAGAAAGAAATTGAAGTCTAATTTAAAATCCTCTCCCACATTCCTTCTTTTTCTACAAGGTGATTATTGCTGTTGGCCCATGGATTGACAAATCTTTCAGAAATGAGCCATAATTTGCCTTTAAAATACCTTTGTGGTCATGATGGAACTCTTCCTTTTGGAGAATGGGATTCCAATGATTCTGTAGAAAGAGCCTAGTTCTTAATGCCCCTTGACATCAGTGGGGCTGAGATTTTGTGCAGAACTACTTGGCATCAGGGAATTTGGAGCTGATTGATAGCACGTATCAATGTGCATCAAAGTGGAGGCATCCAACACATGAAGTTCTTGGACCCCTGCAAGACTAAACTAGACCGTAGTGTGCTCTATGGGCTTTCACATCTGTTTTTCCTGTTTTTCACTTCTGTGGCTGGCACCATGTCCCTGTCTACAGTGGTTAATAAAGAGAAGAAAAATGAATGTAAAAGACCACAGCAAATTAAATAAACACCCATTAACGGAGGATTGTGCACTGTGTTTTCTCAGCCCATGCATCTCTGATGCCCACAGTGTCTCCTTTTTAATAAAACGAGACTTGAGATAAGGGACTTGCAGGTCTGTGCTATAACTGCGATCCCAGTGCCTAGCGTTGGCTGTAGCTCCTAGCGAGAGGAAACCTGATGTTATCCATCAGCAGAGAAGCCAACAAACCACTAATGGATTTCCATGTCGTTTCTTGACAGGTATTGACGGAGGGCGGTTTTGGGGCCATCACAACAGAAATCCGGGAGGCTCCGGACTTCTACCTTGCCGAAGATTATCATCAGCAGTACCTCAGCAAGAACCCCGACGGCTACTGCGGGATGGGGGGCACGGGGCTGTCCTGCCCCATCGGGATCAATAAATAGCATCCGCTCATGCCTCTGCCTCATCGTTGCATGAGGGGCTTGTTGGAAAAGAATAAATCAAGTGGATGACCCTAAGAATCAGTCCATAAAGATTTGGGCACCCAGTAGGGTTGGCGCTCTTTAATTTGAGTGGCTGGCATCGCTTTGCATGCAAAGACCCTAAAAAGCCAAAGTTGAGGCTGAAACAGCTCCTGTTTCACAGCCTCTCGCTCTGTGCCGTTCCTTGCAATCTTGTGATTTGGAAAGAAAAGCAGATTTTTTTAAAGTTTGCCTTGGTGTGTTGATAAAGAGATGAATTAGGGGGTGCCTAATTAGGGGGAGCCCCTGCTAATCGCTTCGTGCAGCTAATGCTTATAGGCATATTTATCACCTTGGTTTAATGAATTTGCTCATGTTATGAGAGCTTTGGCTTTTGGAGATAATAGTTCGGATCATCTAAACTATCAAAACTGTGATTTGATGTGGTTAAGAATGGTGAATTTATAAGATCAGCAATTCCCTCACAATATCACCTTCACAGCAACATATAAATATCACCTCTAAATATCACCTCTAGTGCCTATTTTCTGAAACAATTTTAGTAAAAAAAAAAAGGATAAAAACTGTGCTGTGATATTTCTTGTTGACAGTTCCAGAAAGTGTATAAACACAAAAAGAATTCAATTTTGTTTCCTACGTCTCAATAAATTGAAAAAAAAAAAAAGGAAAAATGTTGTCAATGATGTATTCTATGGCTCTAAATATATGTCTGTGCAGATCTGAAAAAAGCATCAAAAATTATAAAGGGCTTCAAACTGCTAATTAAACACTAGGGCTTTTAAAACTGTATTATCGTGCATTACAGTACAGAGCAGTAGAATTCACATTGGGTGCATTATAACATAATCATTCCTGTGATTATTTATTTGTACTTCAATAGCTTGTGGAGCCCCCACCAAGAGCGGTGTTCACCAAGAGCAGGTTCTGTACAAACATAATATGTGGCACAGTCTCTGCCCCAATGCATGTGCAATCAAAAGAGTCAGGAGAGCCAGAAATAGCCTAAACCATCATCTCCATCCTATTGGTGGGCGTCTCTGAAAGGAGAGACTAAAAGATAAAGCCAAAGGACGTAGGGGATCCCATCTGGATCTTGGACAGAGAGCTTCAGTAGTGGGAATGATGACACGTTTGTCCCTTGCTCCCAGCTTGCTGATTACAATAGTTAAGGGCCATGGAACAGAGTCTGCCATGAGTCTCCCGTGAGCCTCCAATGCTGGAGACATAAAGCGTATAAATCATAGAATCATAGAATACTTAAGGTTGGAAGGGACCTCTAGAGATCATCTAGTCCAACCCCCTGCACACGCAGGGTCACCTAGAGCACGTGGCACAGGACTGCGTCCAAGCGGGTTTGAAGATGTCCAGAGAGGGAGACTCCACAACCTCTCTGGGCAGTCTGTTCCAGTGCTCTGGCACCCTCACTGGCAAGAAATTTTTCCTTAAGTTCCTGTGGAACTTTTGGTGCTTCAGTTTGTGGCCATTTCCTCTAGTTCTGTTGGTGGCCACCAGTGAAAAGAGGCCAGCACCATCCTCCTCACTGCCTCCCTTGAGGTACTTCTAGACACTGCTCAGGTCCCCTCTCAGCCTTCTCTTCTCCAGGCTGAACAGGCCCAGCTCCCTCAGCCTCTCCTCATAGGGCAGATGTTCCAGGCCCCTGATCATCCTCGTGGCCCTGCGCTGGACTCTCTCCAGCAGCTCCACATCCCTCTTGCACTGTGGAGCCCGGAATCCACTGCTAAAGTCTTGTGTGGTTTATCCAAAGATGGGCAGCAAGTCCATGCCAGACAAATTATCCCTTCGGAATACTTCGCTCCTCACTGGCCTTTAGCTCAGTGGAGTCTCAGAGCAAGATGAAACCTGTCCTTTTAATGTCCTTTTAGCAGGATTATACCTGGGGCAAGCTCGAGAAGAGTTAACGCCAGCAGGATTGTCATGAGAGGCTCTTTCTCGAGATGCCCCGAAATGTTCCCACCTCACACTCGGGATTTTTGGTTGCCTTAGTAACTGAATGCCTGTTGTTAACATGTTGTGCCACTGATTTGTTCTGTTGCTCACTGTCAAGGAAACCAGCACTTTCATCTAATTTCATAGGCATGGGGTGACATAAAAGCAAAGAAGAGATGAGAATAGTCTGACTTCACTCCTATGCCTTTTTAACCTCTGTGTAATTCAAACTTCAGGGGGATAATTCTGATTTCTTCCAATGTACAAGGCAAAGCATTTCATACACCAAATTGTTCAGATGCTTATAAAATGCTGCTCAGTTCCTTCTGTCTTTTCTCTCCTAGTCCGTGCAAGAGTGGAAAGTCTTTAAAGAATGGACTGTTCTGTCCTTAATATAGCAGGGCTCAGCTCTGAATCTCAATGGGATATTCAATTCCTGCCCTAAAGAAAATAAAGTACTAGGATTTGTTAATCAACATAGATAGGTCTATTGATGACAAATTTGGCCCACACCAATATATTATGCCCCTTCTCAAATTAATCAGAAAATCACTGCAGGATGGAAATTTGGTCCTGCATTCTTTGTAGTTGTTGCTGAAGGTGTCAATAACACCCGGGGTCAAATTTGTGCAGGGAGGATGTCAGTGATTCAGCCTAATGCATTGGCTTTGTAAGATGGGTTTGGGCCTTGCAAGGTGTCCTTGCCCGCAGCTTGCCAAAAAAAAAGAGAGAATTCCTTCAAAGTTTGAAGTTCAACACTTCTTAGAGTCAAAGACAAAAACTGACACAGGACCAGCAGGCAGCTAAAGTCTTTAGAAAGAGAATGTGGTTCAAGAAACAAATAAAGAAATATAGAACCCAACCGGTCCAACATTACGATATCTGATGAAATGTAGTCCAGGATCCCAGCAGGCCTTCCACTTCTCTCCTATCCCTGTCATCAAAGCAGACTTTAGAGCTCTCAGAAATGGCTAAGCTGTTGGCCAGCAGAGCATGAACTTTCCATCACCTTAGAAAAGATAGTATTCAACTGTGATGTCAGCAGAAACAAGTGGATTGTGTGATGTCACCTCTGCGAGGAATATCCTGGTGGCCTCTAGCAGAGGGACTTGTTGCCTTTGGTGAGAATAGGGAGTGGGGTGATGCCCTGAGGTGTCTGTAGAAGTCTCACTGCTCTGAACATGGTCAAAGAGCGTTGGATTAGAATGGGATCAGAATGTTGTTCCTTGCCCTTTGTTTTTTGCCTCCTCTGATCAGCAGCATTCATGCAAGTAAGTGGGTTATTATAAACGTACTTGGTAGTTCTCACTAGCCTCTGTAGTCTTAGTACAAGTGAGAAGAGAGGCAGGTCCTGATGTATGGGCTACAAGCTCCTCAGTGCCCTGCTCCACGTTGAAGCATTCAATACCTTCTATTGGAAAAGCCCTTTCAGGTGTGAGGCGTACGCGTGTGAATATCGGTATTCACATTCCCAAAAGTGGAATAATTTCCAGTGGAGACAGTGAGGTACTGCCTGCTGTGTCCACAGAACTCTCACACGTGTGGTGCATTTGAAGTCATCACTTCAGTGCTCTTTCCACTAGCTGCTTTATTTACCATGGACATGCATGAATTCCAGCATCCAGGATATATATCTTTGGATATGGGATATCTAATGATATCTAAGCTGTGGTCCTTCTAAATATAGGTGGAATTTAGCTTACCACGCTTTAGCCAGCTAAAAACCTCCAGTCTAATCTAACCTAAAAGATATATTCAAGTCTAAATGGAGTTCCATCTATCTAAATTTGTTTCATCTATCAGAGATGCCTATCTTAGAATGGGATGAATCATCTTCTACAGGTGCCTCACTCTCTCCATTGACTGCAAAAATAGGTTTGCTTACTCTAGATTTTTATCTTTTAGATGTCTAAAATTTAGGTGAGATGATAAATGCAACACGGGCAGCTAACTCAAGCCTTTGAGAGGAAATAACAAGTGGGAAATCAGAGGTATTATTGCTAGCATCTTTCCTGTTAGTGAACATGGTGTCCAGTTCTGATGTCCTGTCCTCAAGAATAATGTTGGCAAGGTAGAAGAGGTTTCAAAAAGACAGAGAGATAAATCATGTTCTGGAATGACTGCCTTACTGTGTAGAGACTGAATATACTCAATTTAGTTATCAAATGAATGGTTATGAAAGAACTGGTCACAATTTATAAATGCCTATATGAATGAAGACGAGAATTCTGATTGAAGGAGCCCTTTAACTCAATGAAAAAAGATCGCATGAGATCTAGAGGATGGAAACTGCAACTGGGTTAATCAGATTAGATTGTCACAGTCTCCACCAGCTGAACTCTTTTGATCGAAACTGAATGTCTTGACAATAGCATTATCTTCTTCCTGACTTACTGCTTGATGCATGGACTTGATTAAGTGAAATTCTCCAGCTCTTATAATGCAGAAATTCACTATGCAGAAGACCTCCCCTACAAAAGGCAGAACCAAACCCTGTTACCTACCTTCCCTTTCCTTGTAGCTGGGACACTGGAACATTTGAGGTTTCCATGAACCATGGTGACTACACCAAATTGTTTAGAGGCTTTGTTGAATGCTCCCTTCCTTAGGACAGTTTATTTGCTTGCCCAGCTACAACTATGGTGCAGCCCAGTTGTGTGAAATGTTGCAGAAAGGCTTGCCTAACACCAAGGCATACAAAGTACACTCAGCACGTGGTGAAAACTGACCTGGGTTGAGTTTGGTGGTACCCAAGCAAGCCAGTTTAATGCAGGACGGAGGATGTACATGCTCATCTGGTTCTCAGACCTGATTCTCAGCAATTTGTCTGTTTTGTGCCTAGAGTGCGGCCTCAGAGCACCCTACCAGCCTCCTCCAAGGCGAGGTGAAAGGATCATAGGGGGGACAGATGCCGAGGCTGGTGACTTCCCCTGGCAAGTGAGCATCCAGACCAAGGGGATACATTTCTGTGGAGGCACCATCATCAGCAGCTGGTGGATCTTAACCTCAGCACATTGCTTTGGGAAAGAGCTGTGAGTACTCGGGCGAAGCGATGCCAACTAGGGCTCAGTGGGTCCACAACCCTTCTCCCCATGAGTGTAGGGTACTCGTGACCGTGGGATGAAGTACATGGAACAAGTGGCTGAGCCACAGCAAGAGACACCTGCCAATAGGAATCATCTCCTTTGGCGAAAACAGACCCATTTTTTATCAGAGATGATTGCAACAATAATAAAAAATAAATAAATTTAAAAAAGCATATCCAGGAGATGGATATTTTGAAGGATGGTATCAGCAGGCCAGTATAAGGGCTCATGATGTTGTGTTTATGCTCCCTTCTTCCTCCACAATCAGTTCCTGTGTGCCTACACCAATTGCAATAACACGAAAAAAGCAGGCGTATTCCGTTCTGACTTCTTCTAACCTCAAAATTACCCCTGCCGTCTTATAGCAAACACCTTCACCTTGCAGGAAAATCTGATATAAATCCAACAGATTCTAGATAAATCACCCCTGTGCAATATCCAGGAGCAGAATCCAGATCTCTATGAGACCCTCTTTGAAACACAGCAGGTTCTGAGAGGGGCTGCTTGGTGACATGGTGACAAGTGGCCTGTGGCCACCGAGCTGGAGCAGCTGGCTGGTGGCAGAGAGGTCTGGAGCAGCCAGCCCAGGACACAGTGATCCTGAACAAGCAGTCGGCTCCATCTGTTCATTAGCGCCTGGGCTATTTATAACTTCTCTACATTCATGTGCTGCCTCTGCACCTCTTTCCCCCTGAAAATTAGCTCTTGGCTAGAAGTGAGGGTGAATTTAAGTGATATTTATAGATAACGCTGCTGCTGCCATTTGCAGACCACTACCTTACACAGGAGGCGGCGGCATCAAGTCTTCTCCACAGTCTTCATGCTTTCTAATACATATATTGCTTCTCTTTCATTGTTAAGGCCTCCAGATCTCACTGTTGTGTTGGGGGGAATAGACCTCAGCCAAAAGCTGGAAAGAAAAAAGCTGAATACCTTGATTCTCCACGACAAATTTGACACCGAGAGCTTGGAAAATGATATTGCTTTGATCCTGCTTGAATCTCCCATCGAACCCAATGACCAGAAAATGCCCGTCTGCTTGCCCTTCATAAGTGATCCCCACGTATGGAAAGATTGTTGGGTTGCTGGATGGGGAACCACAACTGCAGGTGAGAGACTGTCAGGAGAGGAATTTGGTAATGAAGGCCGGTCTATATTCACTTAAAGCAAAAGTTTTTCCCTGGGAGGGATTTCAATGATGACTTAAATCCCTTTCTCCCTTGTAAACACGTCCAGACCCTTTGAACCTCTTTGCATCCACTAGTTCTGAGTTTAGCACAAGAATCGCTCATCTCCCGAGCCCAGAGAGAAAAGTACCTGCTATTCTAAGCACATATGTTCAGGCTGAAATCTTAAAGCCATCTTGGCTGTTCAAGAACTCAACTTTCTTGATCGTGTTTTTCAGCACCCGAAGTTGACCAAGCCTCACATTGCTGGACAAGTGATCTAGGGTTGTCCTTGGGTTAGTGCCTCCGTGAAGCAGATCAATTCAGTGGATTCTGGCCAGCCCTCTTCATTCAGGAGAGCAGGTTGCCATTGCTAATTGCTCTGGTTTAACCCTAATGAAAGTTGCTCTGACAATGAACGTGACCCAGAATGTCTGTTCTGAACAAATATCAACAAAAGGCTAATGGGCTATTTCAGTATTGGAAAGAGGCAATCAGCACATTGTGAGCAGTGCTTAAGCCTTGGGGCTTTAAAAGACCTTCCTGGGATACAGTTAGTTACACTGCCATTCAATCCTTTTTACTCAGTATTGTAGGGATATTAAATCCCTTCTGAACGTCAACATTTTCCTCCCTATCCTTCATTTGCTCATGTCACAGTAAAACACAATGCAACACCATGTTATAGTTGTCAAACTCTCCTTTTTCACCAAGGTTACATGCTCTAAGTGGTCTCTATGGGGGACTGTGCTCTGCAGTGATAAACACCAGTGCAAATAAATGCAACCAGTGGGCAACTAAGCAAGCACAACTGAGTCCCAACCTGACATTTTGTTGAGTGATGTTGGTCACAGCCCCACTCCCTCTAAATTGCTTCTGGATGGGGGGAAAAAAGGGTCATTTCTCATCTCCTTTTGTGGATGGGCATCTCGCAAGTGGTACCTCATGTGACAGTGACTCTCCTTCAACTGCAGTCAGTGAGACATCAAGTCACATGGAGCCACCTCCATGGAGATGCCTACATTAAAAAAAGTCCGTGGGCTGCCTTCTGTATAGGTATCACATGTTGGGAAAGAGACACGACACCTTTCCAGCTTTTAGATACTACATCTGGGTCCCTCTTTCCTGAAGGAGCAGGGAGGATGCGGCTCGGTGAAATATGGAAGAAGTGACTTTCTGAAACATGTGTGGGTCTTCTCCAAGCAGCAACATTTCCCAAACATCAGTTTTATCTTTCAGATTCAGATTTGTTCTGAAGAGAAATGTGGGAGAAATGAGTGGGTTTTCCATGTAGCCATGAATATTTTTGGTCTCTTCCTTGCTTGCTATTGCACCTGGTGATTTCTATTTTTCCACCTCAAGGAAGAACCAAATGGTTGCTTCTGAGCATCACTTTGGGAATTAGATGGACAGTCTCCTGGGTGAGACATGGCCTCACAGCTCCCCCTGCCACCCAGGAAAGGATGATGCCAAGTAGAAAGGAGAAATGAAGGAGATGTTAAGGAGATGCTGAGGATGAAAAGAGAACAAGAGCTTCTTTTCCAGGAGAGGTTCAATGCACTTGGCTCCTTGGCCTCCCATCCTGAGTCCCCCGGAAATATGAGTGAGACCAGAGCAGTGCAATGCACCTCACTCAGAGCATCTCCAGCATCAAAGGGATAAGTGGTGCCCCAGCTGTGCCATATCCCAGAGTTCAGCTGCAAAAATAAGGAATTTTCTAATCTGGTTTAGCTAGCCTCCAGTGAAATCCAGCCTGGATTTCATCTTTCCCCATTAACACCTGCCTCCCACTCTTGCTCTATCTACCCTTCTTGTCAGGAGCACAAACTTTTCACTGCCAACATTAGGCAGCCCCTGGAAGTCCCCATGACCGCAGGATCGTACAGTTGTGCCCTGCAACCCTCTCGCTTCCAGATGCTTTAGAAATTCAGCTAGAAGCGGGCTAGCATCCTGCTGGGGTTTCATCCAAAGCAGTGTGTTGTTCGACAGGATTTGCTAACACCGCCCTCCCTTTTCACTGTGGATAGGGATTGCGGTGTCAGCATCCCGGGTGCTGCAGAAGGTGGAGGTGAAGCTGATCAGCAAGGAGCAGTGCTCGAAGTGGGTGCCACAACTCGCGGACGGTATGCTGTGTGCTGGCCTGGAGGAAGGAGGGAAAGACGCCTGCCAGGTAAAGAAATCCGGCTTTAGGAACATCATCCTGCCAAGGGAGGGTGCAGAGAAATTCAAAGAGAAGTGCCGGTGCTCCAGGAATGGACATTGATCCTTTCCACGGTTTCCTGGGGTTGCTAATGCTTCTCTGCAGGAGACCGAGGGAAGAAGCTCAGGATCTGAGCAACTGGCTGAGAGCCTTAGTGCATAGTTAATGTCTATTGACCCCAAGGGCTTGCAGGCCTTTTGGGGTTGGGAGGAAGCCATGGGTCTATGGACATAACCCCATGGGGCCTGAAACACCTTGTGGAGTTGATGGACCCCACCACACACAACGTGCATTGAGAGACAGATGTCTCCTCTGGATGGGAAATGGCCACCTGAAAGGAGGGAGATGGAGGTGAGCGATTCCTAAGAAGTGCCTTGGATGGTGGACAGTCTAGCCTGGCTTCAGGCAAAAGGGTTTGGACTTTTGTCCCATGGAAATTTGAAAATTCTTACAGAGACTGCAGCAACTGGGGTAGTGGGAGCAGAGGGGGCTCAGCTTGGTCCTGGCTGGTTCCTCCTCCTGCTTGGGTTCCCAAAGTCTGGTGCAGGGCAGTGCTACCCTATCTTGAGATTAAATACAGGAAAGAGAAAGGAAACTTTGTCTAGTAGGGTCAAAGCAGAAGAACTGGCTGGAAAATTCCAGTTGGGAGTCTGAATGCTAGAAAATTTCTTCTTGTGAGGTCTTGGTGCTGCTCCAGGGTCCTTCAGTACCATGACAGGTCTGTCCGTGAGTGGCAGAACTAGAGGAACCCGATTGTGATGAATCTGTGACATGGGATGATGAACTTCTCTTACAACGAGTTCAAGCCGTAGTGGATATCATAACTCGCTCAGGGAAGAGAGCTGACACGAAAGCCCAAGGAGGAAAAACCTCGCTCACGATTTGTGCCTGCAGAATAAATAGAACCGTGAGGATTTCTGCCCGATAAAGCCTGAAAGCCGAAAGAAGCCTTTGCTTGCAGGACATCTAACCCTCATCCCTTCTCCCAGTGTTGAGTAAGGGCTGAGCTCCCCCTGGAGCCTCTTCTCCAGTGGAAACAGGTCTCTCTCCTCTGCTAACCCTATTTCCTGGCATGTTGGGAACCAGCCAACAGTTTTCTTAGAGTGTGTGTGTGTGTTTGCAGTGGGACAGATGGTCAGACATGTGTGCGCAGCTTCATCCTGCAGGAGATATGCAGGGAACCGAACCAACAGCCACGAGAGCTGTCCCCTGTCCTATGGGCAAGGGCAGCAGGATGCAGGATTTGGGGGCAATGCCCCTGTGAGCTGCAGTCCTTAGCTGGGCAGCCAAGGGGAAGCTCTGCTTTGTAAAATCATTCTTCATTTAACGGGAGAGCATCTGTCTCTGGAGCCATCCACCTAGTGACTTTCCCCTCCATTGAATTCAATCAAAAATAAAACCAAAACTGCCACAGGATAATGTTAGCATGATTAAAGGACATACATCTGAGCCCCAAGTCCTGTATCTGAATTGTGCTGGTGAAACAGCAAGAGCACTTGTACCCAACAGAATGAATCTCCAGTATTCAAGAAGCTGACGAAGGTGCTGTTTTGATCTGCAGTATGTTGGAGAAGACTGAGAAATGAACCAGAAATGTGAAAGATTTTATGTCCAATTGCGCTCATAAACTAGCAACTGCCCACTTTCAGTGGCAGCTTGCCCAGGCAGAAATGTTTTGCAACATGAATTAAAGAGAGCAAGACAGAAACATACCCTAGGCTAGTGCTTGAGCTGTTCAGGGGTGAAACAGATGACTTGTTCTTTTTCTTCAGAATTTGCTGATTTGCTGGAAAGGAAAGCGTTTTGCTGATGGACAGTTTTCTGGGAAGTGCAGAGTGAATTCAGGCAAGGAAGCAGGCACGTTTTGGCCTTGAGAGGCTGATTGAGAAGGTTGGTGACTTGCCAACCCAATGCTCGAGTGGTTGGTAAGGAGCTGGGGGACCAGTTACAATCCTGATGCTGCTTCTGCAGCATAGAGGGTCTCTGAACTTGATAGGGAGCAAAGCACACTGTAGAAAGTGCAGTGTGTTGAGCTATACTATTCCATAAAGATTTCTGCAGTGGTTTGGGTTTTGTGCTGAATGAGAACGAGGACAGATTTCAAAGTGGATGAAAACACTTAAAGTGGATGTGATTTTTTTGAATAGCTCTGCAGGAAGTCTATCCTACCACATCTACTTGGGTATGACCTTCACAGATGTTTGGGGCTCCCAGATAGGTTTAGAAATGTATGCATTTGAGACTGGGGTTAAAACACGGTTGCATGGGCTGAGATAAGCTCTGGGTGAGGAGGTGATATAAGAAGTGTGGCTTTTACATATCAAACTTTTAGTCGTGGTTTAGAGTTTACGTCCTGCCCATGTACCCGGAAACAGGCATAGGAAGGAGGAAACTTAGTGGTCTCTCCCTATTCAAATTCTAGACGCAATATTTTGGAGACTCTCTAATCTGTGTATTACCTATGGCTGATATGACATAAGTCAAGAATACATGAAGTTGAACTCACACCTCAGTCTGTGTGGGCAGAAACACCTGATCCAAATGTCATTGGTGGTGCAGAGCAGCTCTGGGCACAGTTTTCATCCAGTTAAACAGCTCTCCCTAGTGATTCCCAGGCACAAATTAAGAGTTAAACAGACCCCAGACCATCTAACAATTTTGCATTCAAGTATCCCAGTTTAGAGGTTAAGAAGAGGTCTCTGGTCAAAGACCTCTGGTCAGAGAACAAGCCATGCCAATATGGAATTTGAAAGTATGGATGTGAAAGTGTAAACCTAGAAGCAATGCACAATGCAGGCTCCAGAGCTGGACATGAATTAGGCATAAACCTTACGTTAACCATTCCTGAGCTCTACTGAGAATCAGGATACATTTGTTCATGTTCAGAGTCAGGCTAAGATGGACAAGTTGCACCTAGACCCATTTTAAGTCTGCATGCTCCCAAGTGTGAGCCAATGGATTACCATGATAGGTCTCAGCATTGCATGGAGAGATTTTCTCCGTTGTATTTAGCTTTTGCAAGCTGATTTTGCACAAGTACCTGGAACCACACAGAAAGGTTTGGTCTTCACTCAGGCTTCATTCAAAGGTTTTATCCTGTTGATCACTGTCTTAATACCCACTCGGCAACAGATAATGTATAGAAAGGCTCAGACTTTTCACTAGCTGCCATCATACTAGAACCAGGGCATGACTAATTTGCAGATCACTGACTGTGTTTCTATAATAACTCAAGGAGATTGAATAGCGGAGCTGCCAAGTATTTGTACTTTAAAAAAAATCCATTCACTTAAAAAGCAAAATCTATTGTATACCAATTCCCTAACGGTTCTTCAGACAAATATATGGATTGACCATGAATTAACACTAACAGGATCTGTAATTGACTTATAGTTCTATTTAGTCAGAAACATTAGCATTAATGGATGTTCATGAAGCACCAGTGCTGAAGAACAGCCACTAGAGATGGCCAATGTGTTATTTTTTGTGTGCTACATTTCTTCTATGACCCCATGAACCACAATTTATATCTAATTCCTCGCTTTCTTAAGCCTCTTTTGTTAGGCTCTGATGCAATAGTAGCTTGAACAATAATTAGAGTATAAGAGATTCACAAAGCAAATGCCTCTTCGGTGTCTTGCCTATCCAGACAATGTCAGTAAATGGCCCAATTATATTTCAGAGAGTTTCTGCAAAGGAGGTCTGTGGGGGTAGTTCAAAAATGTGGTGATTAGGATGGAGTGTGTTCAGCTGGAAATCGCAGTTCACATACAGTTCAGGTCAACAGTAGAAGGAGAAAGGCCCAAGACCTGACCTGACTTTCCAGGAAGGATGCAATATGTGGCCATACGTGAGCAGTGGGATTGTCCAGGTCACTCTTGCCCTACACTTCTCCCTCTGCCTACGGCCTATCTGAGTCACTTGTTGAAAGTATCTACCCACTTCCAGGTGTGATAGCAGGAGGTAATCACAGCCTGCTCTGATAAATGTCATAAATGATACCAGAATGCATCCAGGGCTCTGGATTTTCTTCTTTTTTTAGTATTATGAAAAAGGCAGTAAAGGATCTGCTTCTTCCACCTGTATTATGTCCTGCCCATATATATCATGAGCAATTTGGAGAGAGACATTCATATTTACAGCATCTGGGATGCTCAGGCCTCTACTCATCCCCATGTAGCTGTAGCAGTAGCTGTTGACACCCTGTGCGAGATTTATTTGTTCCAATGCAAATGTCTCTTCTACAGCCATCTGAGTCTAAGCTAACCACGAGGGCTCCCTTTCCAACAATGGTCACATTGGGTCACCTGGACCATTTTAATAGTCCAGAGATGAGCACTTATTTTTCCCCATTAACTAAAATCAAGTCCCAAGTGTCTAGCTCACAGGGAGATGCAGGGCTCCAAGGCAAGGCAATTGCCTACACATAAGTGCCTGGTGTCATTTTTGATGCCCTAAGCTGCTCCCAACTCAAATTGTGCCCCAGTGATGGTAACGGATTGTAATGGAAGCTCAGACACCTAGTCTGAGCTTAAGAAGGCCTAAGGAAATACCTAAGAGAGGGGATGGGTCTGCAGCAGGTCTCAACCCTTGCATTCTCATTTGATCTGTGCATAACAGTAAGTGCTAAACCCATGAAGAAGTGACAAAAGCTTTTGCATCCTTTTGCTGGTGCTAATGTGGCTTGAAAGCTGAAAAGGGAAGACTTGTGAAACAGGATTCTTTAAAAAGTAGAAAGACTGCAAATGAAAATCAGGTCCATATAGACAAATTATCATCTGGAGAAGCACTGAAAAGGTCACAAACCTGGGAAACATGCCTTGTAATGAGTCCCTCAAGCCGTTCAAAATATCTGAAAAAAGTCTGAGAAATAGTGCAATTGCAGAAGGCACCTGTATAGAGAGTATCTATACAAGGCCTGAGGTTATAGACCCTTTTTTTCTAGCAGACAAAGAGATCCTGGGTGGTAGGAGTTGAAGCTCATCACAATTCAATTCAAATTTATATCTTACTGTTGTAACTTACTTTAATATTGAAGAGAGTGACCCACTCACCAGCCTCGTGGTGAATTCTCTGTTACCAAACAATTGACAACATGGCAGGGTATTTTGTAAAATTAGGTTTTTATATAGTTTGTTTTCATAAAGGACACTGGTTTAAGTAGGAAGGAATCCTGCAAAGCCCCAGAATGAGACATAGAAAAGTTTTCTGGGTTTTACAGTCTGATAAACCTACCTCTGGTGGTTACTTTTCATGTGTAGCTTGTAGGAACTAGAATATTTCCCCCCCAACCCATGAATTTATATAACTTTCATCATTTGATCGTTTTATGATATGAGCAGACAAGTGAACACATTCAAGCTATGGGGGCTTAATTCTTTATCAAGAACATTCCTACCTAGCTCAAGGCCCTGGGGTATTGATGATGCCCCACATCTCTTCTGCTTTCTTCTTCTGGCTCCCTATGGCTATAACTTTTGGTCCTTCAAACTGAAGTCCTTTGGTTTGCCATAGGGGATCCAGAATTATGTGGTGTGGGGACCAGAACACCTCTGGATCCAGCCGAACACAAAAGCCTTTTGTGCATTTGTCCTCAGAGAGGGGGAATGGATGTGATGACTCAGGAGCTGCTTCTCATTCAATTATAGTGACTCAACACAGCTTCAAGGGAAAGTCATGACTCACAGATATATTCAAATTCTTTGAAGGAGCCAACAAACATGTGGCAGAAGGTGATCCAGCTGATGCAATGTGCTGAGATTTCCAAAATTCTTTTCACGAGATCTCTCACCAAAGACTTGCAGAGAAACGGAACTGTCATAAAGTAGAAGGACTTCTGTTTGAAAGGCAGGAAATGCAGAGGAAGGGCTTGACAAGGAAGGGTCTCACAAGGCGGGTCAGTGTGCAAGGAACTGCACTTTTCAGGGAGGACAAATGCTAAAATGGTGATGCAGTTTGCTGATGTCACGATGTTACTTGGAGTGGTCCAAGTTAAAAATGTCCATGAAGCAGTGCAGCAGAATCTCATTACTCTGAATGACTGGAGGTTAAAACAGCAGATGCTTTTACTCTTGATAAAAGCGAAGAAATAAATATAGGGAAAAGCAACTCCAGCTGTACACACAAAATAATGGACTCTAAACTAGCTATTACCGTGTAAGAAGATCTTGGAATAACTGGATGGTCCTTCAGAAACATCTGCACAAAGCTCTGTGGAGGTCAAAAAAGGCAACAAGAACATTATGAAAGGAAGAACATTCTTTATTAGGAAAGGAATAGGTATCAAAAGAGAACACGTTGCTATGACAGGGCACTGATCTTGGAGGTCTATATCTTGCATGTGATGTGCAATCCCAGTCCAGCTCATCTGAGGAAAGAGGTGGCAGCTTCAGGAAGGGAACAGTGTAGAGTAAGAAGGATAAACAAGGGCACGGGGTGGTTTTTGGTTGAAAGGGGAATAACAGAGCAAGACTCAAGCTGTGAGGAAAAGAAATGGCTGATGGGGTACCATAGAGATTTCTAAAGTCAAGAACAGCGAGGAGAAGACGTCAATAGTGGCAGGTCACTACAGATGGATTAAAGGCATCCAATGGAAGTGTCAGGCAGCAAATTTGAAACAAAGGGAAGAAATTGTTTTTTCTTCAACCAACAGGTCATTAAACTATGGAATTCACTGACCAGGATGTTGTGGGTATTTGTCCTAGGGGAAAAATGAATTCCAAAAGCAATTAAATAACTTCCTGGATGAGGCTATTAACCACTGAGAGTCAAATACAACCCTGTAAACACTTGTCCCACTTCTCACTCTCCTTCCCCAAGCACTTGCTACAGACGACGGAGAAAGACAGACGTCTGGCTCACATGGGCCATTGGTCACATGCATTATGACTGTCATTAAGTCATGCCACAACAGTTATTAATAGACCCTGATGATACCCGTCATCAGGGCAGTCTTGTTCTCCCGTTTATTTTCCAGCAAGTGGGAGTAGCTGAAGACTCTTACTAGAGATGTCCAAGAGAACTCAGAGGAACCATGAAAGGAGTCCTTAGTCCAGGGCAAATATCCTGTGCTACCTGGCTCATCTTCAGTATCTACTTGCTAAAAAGGGCTATATAGCCCCTTTCCTGCCACGTTTGTCTAAAGATGGTGTGGTCATAGTGAGATAATTGAAGAAATCATTTCTTTGCAAAAGCTTTTGCATCCTGCAGCCAGGGCAGCTCTAATAGCAAATGTAGTTATTCACATGCTGATTCTCTCCAATTTACACAGAGCTTACCAGCACAAAAATGAAGCCAGCAATGACTTGCAAGGGTTGTTGTATCCATCTAATGAGCATCAGATGGGTTGTTCTCCCTCCCCCAGAGCTTCTCCCACCTAAGAAGATTTATGTGGCTGAGCGTGTTCTGATCAATTACCGTGTTGCAGACATGAATACAAATACGAAGGAAGAAGATTACACTCTTCATCCAAAGCCCACTGAAGTCAGTGGAAAGGCTCCTGATGTTTGCAAAAAGACTTCGAATGCAGCAAAAAGCATGAAACTTCTGATCAGCTTGAGTGAGAACGTGTCTTGTTAGGCTGTGACAGTTTCTATACAACCCAGAACTATTAAGCAGCATCACCCTCAACTCTCCTGATGGGAGGATTAACATGCGGTTGTGGAAAGCATGAGCTCAACATCAGATCCGATTGGATGCAGTTGGTTTCTATTCACTATCACCTTGACAAGAAACATGCAACAGAAGGAAAGATGTGATTTTTGCTTTTTTTTGCTGCCCAGAAACTTGGACAGAGCAGTAGCAGGTATCTGGTGCATGTTGCTGACCAGAAGCATTTCACTACCAGGATACAGCAGTCTGAAAGCAACATTTAATAAGTTATTCAGTCTTTAGAGTCGTTAACCTGAATGTTCATTAAATTAGCCGCAGTGGAGACATCACAGAGCTGAGATAATTGTAGTAGCTCAGAAACCTTGTTATTCCCACATCCTCTCTTACACAAGGATGGAAAATCTTGGGCCAACATTTTTAAAAGCTTAAAGTGGATGCAGGGATTTTCAACAGTGTTCAAGAACTGAGTGTTTTTTGCCTATCTTTAATCTTGTGAAAAATCAAGCTATGATTCGTCTGAGTTACTGATATATAATATTATCACATGCACAGGATGGTTTATCTCAATATATGGGGCATATATATTTTTATATATGGGAGATAGCTGGGACTTACATATGTAACGGTTCAGGGAAATGATCCGTTATCTGTCCAAGCTCTTTTGCTTCCGTGGAATGGACCATCTCAGCCTGTGTGGAAGGGGATCTGACGCAGGATTTGGTTCTCAGGGCTTGCAGATTAGCAGAAAGGGTTTGCAGCTGCTGCCTGGGCTTTCACAGCATTGCCGAACTGCCTTTCCCTGCAGGTTTTTAATTGCTTTCTGCAGCTGACAGCTCACCAGGCCCTGCAGACGGCTCTTTTTCCTCACCGAAATCCTGGCTGACTCCAGGCAACCCAACAGACCGGGCAAAGCGCAAAACAAACACGGCTAAAGAGGCAAACGGGGAAAAGCAGATCTGATTTAAAAGGAAAATTGTGCCTTGAATATGGATTCCTGGCTCTGGCTCCTGGCTCTGCCTGTTGCCTTGCAGAAATCACATCCCTTCTCTTCCTTACATCTCACAGCTATAAAATACAAGCCTTTTACCCTCCGGGGGAACCACAAGGTATAAGGCACTAACGGGTATGAAATTATCCAAGTGTCCAGGGAGAAAGGACCTGCAGAAATGTGAGCAGCAGCCAGAACAGGCAGCAAATCCTCCATTGGGAAGGATTTTGTCCTGCAGCTGGTGAACGGGGACCTGCCAACATTCACATCTGGGGCACGGAGAGCAGCCAGCATGATGCACCCCAAGATATCCATGGTGAGGGCCGTCAGCCCTTGCTGCGTCATCGGCTCCGGAGTGGCTCCCACGCTCTGGATTTCATTTATTTTCTCTCTGTAGGAGGCTCAAAGCCTCTTCCTTTCACTACCAGCGTAATGCGTTTGGCCTGCTCCTGCCCTGGGGGAATTAGCAGTAAAATTCCCAGTAATTTAATTGTCTGCGCAGCCTAGAAGATGTTCATTCATTCAAACAGGATGCCACGGCCAAGGACATGGATAACACGTGGGTCCCAGGTCACTGCAAGGTCACTCGTGCCATCCCCACAAATTTTGGCCGGGAGAGAGTCGGTAAATGCCTTTAGATCCTGTGTTTGTAAAGTGGCCAGTGCAAGCAGCTGAGATGCAGACATGGAGCTGTAGCAAGAATAATTCAGCAAAAACGGTATTCATTACCAAAGCAACATTTCTCTGCATTTCTCATCATCTCTTCCTTCCCGAGTTCACTTTGAATAAAAATCAACAATGTTAAAAGTCTTACAGGCCTGGACCCTCTATCTACTGAAGCAAGTAGAAATCCTACCACGAACTTCTGTGGCAGCAGATGAGTTGCACAGGAAATGATAACCACTCCTTTTTCATTAACTAATATGCATTAGCAGATCAGGGGGCCTACCAGGAAAAAACGTGGATTGCATATTGAGAGCAAAAGTGCTTTTCAAACTAAGACCGAAGAAGGAAGGGCAACATTTCCCAGGAAGGTTACCTTGGGTAATGTGCTTGTATTGAATTTTTGTAGACACGTCAAATAGTAGAGACCTGCTGGTGGAAGAGAAGATGTACAAGAGGATGAGGGGGGTGACTGACCATGATTTGCCCTGAGCCATAACTTTCCATGGCTCTCCTTACCTCCTTTTATGCTGTAGGCTTCTTAGGTCTGAGATGTGAAACTTGGAGCCTCCAAGCCCTGATGAGCTCTCGGTGGTGTTCGATTTTCCTGTTGAACCTCTGGGATACAGCTGCTATCAGAAACCTGAGGTTTACTCTCACCATAATGTCATTTTTATGCCATAGGGGGACAGCGGGGGACCACTGGTCTGCACCCACAAGAATAGCATGAGGTGGTTCGCCGTCGGCCTCGTCAGCTGGGGAGAAGGTTGTGCAGAAAAGGAAAAGCCTGGGGTCTACACGGATGTTTACAGATACCTCGACTGGATCCAGGTGGAGACAGCCAGGGATGCAAAACCTTTTATCCCGGAAGGCATGGAAAACACTGCCTATAGCATGCGAGTGCCTTCCAGAGCTAAGTCGCAGCTGGAGTTTCTTGAATCTCTTCTCCTTTGGTTTATCTGTTTTATAGCTATTAGATTATTCTAGAGAAGACTTTTTTCAGAACATAATAAAAGTCAGGACTATCGTCTCATCCTTCTTTTGCCACTGAGCCATATATTTTGTCTCGGGTCAGCCTGCTCCAGCGTATTGACATGGATGTAGATGCCAAAATAAGAGATGCCATGGGGAGCAATGGAGAGACCGGAGAAATTAAATGAGAGCAAGGACCCAGGAAAGAGCAGCCATGAGCCTCAGCCTATGCCAAGCAGAGTGCTCTGGTGCAAGGTCAACATGTGGCATCTGAAGGATTTACTCTCCTTAGAAAACCTGAAACTTTAGGAAATATCTTGGCTCACCCAACTGTGAATTAGCTTAGGTGTTGTCAAGCTTCTATATCTTATATCTTACAGCTCGAGCAAGATAAGGGCATGTTCAGGTGAGATGCCAAGCTGTAGGAGTGTGGCTAGTTGTCAAACTCTTCACTGTGTCCTTGTGCTAGAAACAAGGCAGGAGATGTTCAGGTTGGTGCTAGCATCAATGACAGGGCTGTAATACTGCTGTTGGAAAGCATAGCATTATATAACTAGTTACTCTTATTTATCTGGATTGCCAGTGCTAGGTTGTGTTCATTAAAGACAATAAGGTAAAATCTGGCTGGCTGGAGAGAACTACCCTGAAAATCCACAAAAGCCCCTTGATTTGGTAATTAGCCAAAATCCTGAGTATGTCAGTTCTGAAACCAAAATAGGGAGCATCCGGCTGCTTACTCTGGGCTTGAACACAACCTGAATTTGAGCTCTTTTTCCTTTATCCTCCAGCCAGGCAGGCTCTCGGTGCACTGTGCAGCGTGACTGACAAATACTGTGCAAACAAATGGCAAATAAAAAGCAAATAGCATTTTTTTCTTTATGTGAGAGGCCCATTACTTGTATTCCTGAGATGTCCCACCCAATGAAACCAGCCTGGGCTGGGACTGAGCTGGTTCATGCAATACCATCCTATGCTCTCCAACAGCAAAAATGCATTGCAAAATGCTGCTTGCTCCTCAAAAGAAGGTAGCTTTTCTTAAAAGTCATGGGGAAGGAGGCATGCAGCAAGGTCTCCTTCATGTCCCACCTTTTCAATGGCATAAAAGCACCTGCAATTTACAGCAATGATAAAACTCAGTGAATGTGCAATGGGACAGAACCTCACAAATTGGTTTTAATTACCTTGATACTTTCTGGCTAGTTGGTGGAGAAGCCATGTAAATGAGAATTAATTCATCTACCTTAAGCTAATGCAAACCCATCTTGGCATAAAAGTCAGACTTTATTTTCTGTGTTATCTGAGCAGAAAATAATGCTTAATTATTATTAGTTCTGAGTAATGCTTATGAAAATTGCTCCACATTAATTTCACATGGCTGACTGGCTAATGGATACATAAGGGTCTTGTAACTCTTTGCAAAAAGACTAATAAAAGCTAAAAACAAGGGGAATATATTACTTTAGCAGCTATTAGTAGTAGACAGTGTCTGCTGGCATTAATACTTATATTTATTTTCCTTTCTATTAATAATATATCAGCAGATTCTAGAAGCTATGGCAGGGACTGGACATCAGGAAATATTTCCTAATGCTGCAATCTATTCAGCTACAGAATTGTTTCCCCCAAAGGAAATGAGAGCTGTCCTCCCGCTTGAATTATTTTAATGTAGTGATTGTATAAAGCACTCTCATCTAGAGCACATGGCACAGAAAAAGCCGCCGCTTTGCAGGGAACTGCAAAAAGACCCCCTAGGTCTTTTCCATCAGTGGCATTTGCAAGCTGATAATGGTATATGTTAAAGGAAGGCAATGCTACTTAGTGGTTATAGCAGGACACTGTGGCTATGGGTTTGGGTCTTTTCTGCTGTTCGTGTTTACTGGATGGCCTTGGGGAAAGTCAGGTTTGTGCCATTTGCCTCAGTTTCCCTACTTATAACTTGAGCCTACAACTATTCCCTTCACTGTATGGAAATAGCTGTTATGCAAGTAAAAAAACAGGTGTGCAGCTACACAATAATAAATATCAAAAGGGCCTTCTTCTTCCTATTTAAAACATTGCTGAGATGATCATCTTAAAATGAATTCATCTTTGCTTCTGCATACACTGTTCAATAATTGGGGTGAGAATAGAAATGTTTCTCTGATAGTTCTGTGCAGTAATTACGACTGATGAAAATATGTTGATGAACATATTTATTTTCAAAAGTATTGTTCTTTGAGAGAGCATATTACCTTGGATTGTGGTTTTGATGGCATATGTTGGAGTCATACAAAATCAAAATGCAATAAATCAGTTTGTTGTTTACATGTCAGTGTGACCTGTTAATTGCTTTAAGCCTTATACCATCTTTATACTACGTTTTCTGTCTTGGGATAACATCCACCAGAGGGCTGAGAAATAGGTGTATAGGGATCCTCAAGAAGTGTCTGGAAAGAGTGAAGATGCAGCAGATATAAGATACTGCTCATACTTTTTTCCTTAAGGATGTAAGAACAACACCTGCTGCAAGCACTGAAGGCAGCAAATTAAAAGTCACTGTAGCAAAATATTTTTGACTTAGTTATGCAGGAAAGAAGAACTGTATATGTGTGTTTCCTGGCCTGCTTGCTCCCACCAGGCCATTTGCAGTCATGTTGAAGCAATGAGACATAAGAGTCAAGGATGACGGTTCTGTTGCAAGTTTGGTGGCAATAGCTGATTGCAGATGGGAAGTGGTGTGGGCTCCAAGTAAGGAGAAGCCTGATGTAGCTCCATTTTGCAGAAAGACTAGATGTTGCACCTCTAAAAGCATCCTTCTAAGGTCACCAATAACCCCTGATGTGAACTCACTGCAGAAATCCAGCCCTTATTCAGGGTGGTGGTCCCAGAGTGCTCTCCCACCACTCCCTCCATTGCTGTGACATGGGTGATCTCAGGACAAAGCATATCCCAATGTGATTCTTTTATGTAAAAAAAGAGAGATGTCTCATTTTCCCCTTTTTTCCAGCATGTGCTTCCTCAAAGGAACAAACCACAAAAGCACAAGCTTGTTTTCTCTGGCTCCCTTCAGCATCCTGGGCAGCTCTCTGCCCCTCTGAAGTAAGTAGAGCATTGGCAGATGGCACACACAGCCTGTGACCGTGAGCACTGGTATCCATTTGTCATTTCAAATACCCTGCATGAAGTGTTTTGATTTTGTGTGGGTCTTTAGACATCCAAGTTCAGTACAAGTGAAATGTCAGAGGGCTTATTTCTCGCCAGCATGGGAAGGACTTTTGTGTCCCTCACAGGCCATGAGTGTTCTGCCATCTGATCGCAAACAGCACATGAGGGTGCGGTAAAGATAATTGGTCATCTCTTTAATTGTGTCTTCTGTTTGTAATAAAGTAGATTAGAGCTGGAGCCTGGAGGCCACAAAGGATCACCACCTGTTCCTGCATTGGCCATTGACTTCCTAAGCGGCCTTCTGGACAAGTCATTTCTCAGACTAAGGACTCAGTTTACCCATCTGTATGCATGAGACTGAAAGACTGAGAGAGCTGGGCCTGTTCAGCCTGGAGAAGAGAAGGCTGAGAGGGGACCTGAGCAGTGTCTAGAAGTACCTCAAGGGAGGCAGTGAGGAGGATGGTGCTGGCCTCTTTTCACTGGTGGCCACAGACAGAACTAGAGGAAACGGCCACAACCTGAAACACCAAAAGTTCCACAGGAACTTAAGGAAAAATTTCTTAACAGTGAGGGTGCCAGAGCAGTGGAACAGGCTGCCCAGAGAGGTTGTGGAGTCTCCTTCTCTGGAGATCTTCCAAACCCGCTTGGACGCAGTCCTGTGCCACATGCTCTAGGTGACCCTGCGTGTGCAGGGGGTTGGACTAGATGATCTCTAGAGGTCCCTTCCAACCTTCAGCATTCTGTGATTCTATGAGGATAGTTAAAAGCTGGAGACTTCTCTTGGGATGTAATAGTTGCTGTGGGACAGAAAGCAGTATTAGTAAGTACCAAGCAACTTGTTCAACAATGCAGAACATGCTGGGCGTTAGACTGAAGAGCTGCTTCAACAAGGTGGAATGGGGTATGTAGGCAGGCTTGGCTTTGGAATGAATACAGGCTGGAGGTGGTCAGTCATCTAACAAGCCTAAGCAACCAGATCATATTCCTTAATCCATCCCCAAAATACAAGCCTGTTCTTCCCTACTCCAGCATGTAGGATCCCCAATGAGGAATGCGCATCTTTTTTGTAATACTTGTCATTATTAACCTTCAAGAGATGCTTATTCCACTTGAAGAGCTTTGATTTCTATTTTTACTTTTTGAGCATTTCATTGCTCTTTTCTTGGATGCAAGAGCATAAGCCGTGCTTGGCGTGGTGGCAGCTGTGGGTACCCCCTTGAAGGAAACCAAAGGGGTTTGGATAGTACTGGATCTTGTGGCTGATGACTGAACACTAGTTTAGTGACACAAGTGAATTAAGTCCCTAATTAAAAAGAGAAAAACAAAAACAGACAAATAAAAAAGGCAATTTCAGTCAATAATTTCCCAAAAGACATCAAGTAACACAGTGGCAGACATCCAGCTAGAATTTAGATTGTTTGAGGTGAAGTCTTGATATGCCTTCACTTGAACAGTAAAACACACATGACCTGAGCTGCAGGATTTGGACCTACATGTGGTTTTCTTGGTGAGAGAGACATTCATTCATAGAGATGTATGTGTACCAGGACTCCAGAGAAATCCCTCAGTTTTGGCTTATCTTTCAGTCCCATGACAGCCCAGCTGCACTGCTGGTCACTGGTAGCTTGTCCAAGACACTCTTGAACTGCTCGGGTGCTTCAAGAGCACCAACTTGGCCCCCTCTAGGTACGTGATGTTCCTGCTATTCTGCCATCGCTGTGCCTAACCCCAAATGTTTATTAAGGCTTACAAAAGGAGCCATCCAGCAGTGCCTGAGATCATAACATACTGCAGCATCACGCAACATGTTCTGACTGAATATTTCCAAGTATCTATATTCAAAGGATTTGCCACCCATGCCTTCTCTGAGAGGTGTCTCATGCTGGTGAATACTTTTTGTATTCGCAGTCACTTGCTTTCTTCATGTCTCATCATGACTCATTGCTTCAAGAGCTCTTTAATATGCAATACACTTCCTTCCCACAGCCCAAACCACTAAATGATTTAGCATGCGGCTGCAGTGGAGATCATTGCTTTTGGCTCCTCCGTTGGGGAGGGTGGACTTCAAGACAGCACTGGAAAGTAAAAACTCTCGTCTTCCTCAAAGCTTTTGAATTCGTGATGAGTCTTAACACTAACTCTGCAGACATTAATCACAATGTAAGCAATTGCAGAGCCAGCCCACACACCTCCAAACTCGGGGAAAGAGCAGCAAAGGATGATACAGTGGCTGAGACCGTGTATGCAGGCACAGGGGACCTAAACTCAGTTCTGCAGCAGATCCTGGAGGAGCTCTATAGGGTTTCACTTGAAGAGGACTAGTTCTTGAATTTCGACATGATAAATTGTCAGCTATCTGCAATTCATTTGGAAAATTACTGGGAGAAGAGAGTTTTACTCTGTCCCTTGTGTTTTTATCACAACAGGAGACAATTGGAAGCAGGAATTTGGGGAGCATCCTGGATCTGAACAGAATCATGGGAAGGGAACCATAGAAAGGGTCTGTCACCTCCGAGCACAAGTTTACAATCAACCCCTGAAGCATGATGTGCTGGCCTGCTGGTCTACATATTCCTTTATTTTCATCGTGCTAATAATAGTGCACTAAAAAATTGCCCTTTTTTGCAGGTTGAGGCTGGGAACTGAAGCAAGAAGGGGTGTATGGAGCAGAGGGCTTTTTCATGAGACAGAAGGAGACCCAAGAGCGATGCAACAACTGCAGGGCACGGGGCAGGTGCTGGGAAATTTCCAACTGGCTGGATGTCACTGCCCCAGACTTGCTCACAGCAAGTGCTGTGGAGTGGGAAACGGGAGCCGCATGTGTACGGAAGCATAAAGAATCACAAAGTGTTTATTCAAGACAGGCCCAACTGCTGCTTTCTGACGAGAGCGCCGTGTTTTGGCTGAGTGAGTGGCTGTCACTCGGTTTGCACAACTGGTGGTATCAGAAGGAAGCTGTTCGTGTGGAATGGAGCCTCGCAGCAAATGCATGTTATCACATTGGAGGTGCCTGGGGTACCAGTGCAGGGTACGCTGCCACTCGCAAATGCTCCAACCTCCAGTGCCCTGTGTTTGAACCTGCTTCACAGAAGAGCTTCACGCACTGCACACACATTACAGCCTTCAGGGGAATATAATTCTCTCCAGAAACCTCTATATGCTGCCAGACCTTAGGGTATGATCTTTTATTGTTTATTATTGGCTGTTCAACCTGCATCAGGGCTGTTCAACCAGATCTTGGGCAGGACCTTCATGCACTGCCAGAATTGCTGGTTCTTTATAAATGGTCGGTCATGAGATTGGCATTGCCTTTTTTTTTTTTTTTTTTTTTGCTACAGCATCCAAAACTCACACACAAACAAGGAAACATTAAACATTTAAAATTATTCTTGCAGGTTGTTCCTTGTATAAAATCTAGACGACTTGGCTATATCTCCTTGGGACCTAGTGTACAGATGCTGTGGCTACATCTCTACAATAACCTTACCACCACCAAGAGCTCCTCTTTGGCCCTGAAACCAACTGGCATGGTCCTGCCTGGTCCATACTGTCACACTCTCCAGGCCTCCAAAGCAGGGTGACTGATCCAGACCAGCTCCTGGACACAGCCCATGGCCTGTGCTAAGCAGGGAAGTGAATTTTGGGCTAAAACAGGGCCAGGATTGTCAATGAGCAGTGTGGGTGGGCGAGTTGCTGTGCTCCTTGGCACTACTGAATTCATCGGTGTGGAGATGAAGTTTGAGTGTTTCTTCCTGCTCCCAGCCCTGCTGCTTCTCCATCTCCTCTGCTGCTGACTCCTGCTCTCCGGTTGTCCCAGACATCCTCCTACCAGCCTGGCAGGTTTACCCGAGACGTGAAGCCATTATTCCAATCCTCAGAGGGATTTTAAAAGGATGGTTCCGTGCTCTGTTTTTACACTGCATTTGGAGGCACACTGAGTCACTGCTGAAAAGGGTTTTGACTGGCCCCACTACCTGTCACTACGGAAAAGGGCTACATTGCAAACTTTTCAATGCCACCTACGCTCCCGCGTGGCTGCCAGGATTTCAAAGCAATCACAGCACAATTACAGGCTAACTAGACAATGAAAAAAACATAAAATAAAAAAGGTGAATGGTCTCATCCCATCCCACTGTGATCTTGCAGAGAACCACAGAACTTTTCTTTAATAAAGGTGAACAACTTCCTGCTTCGCTGCATAATGAGGTTCTGATGATTCTGGCAGGAGAAATCCCAATTAAAATGGGGTGAAAATTGGGCATCCCATCTCAGGAATGTTTTCGAAAGTCTGGGAGTTTCTTCTGTTGAGCTTCGTGGTGAAAATTAGATTTTTTTTTACACATTAGGAAAGTACCTTGGAATAGGGTACCCAGGCACAGAGCAGTCAAGTTGGATTCAAGCCTTCCTATCCCTCTTTTTGGCCTGATACAGACTGGTAAGAACTTCAGCTCCCACCTCAGGTAAGATCCAGGCTGTTTGGTGGTGGGAGTCTCCTTGGAAGCTGTTCTGCCTCATATAAAGAACTTATCATGATTGACATATTTCTGATACAACTATTAAACTCCTCTTTCTCTATCCCAAATGAGTAACCCCATCCAAACAGCCCCTTGGGGTTTGGAGGGTATCTGAGAGACCAACATGTGGGCAAGCAACCAAACATCTCCAAAGATGGGATACCTTTTCTTCCCCACACAAGAGCCAGTTTTCACGGGGCATTGCCGAAGGGGTTTCCACAGTACAGAAGTTCTGAAGTTTCCAGCCAACACTGGCTGCAGTTTCACCAGATTTCTGGGTGTTTCTGTGTTTCTTTTCTCAAGGGAAGAGAGGAATCTCAGGCTGCTTTTACTCTCCATCAGCTGAGGCAAAGCAACCCTACCAGCATGGTAAACCCAACCAATCTCCAATCCAAGGGACTCTCTCCTGCATTAGGATCCCATGGGCATGTGGATGTCTGGCTGCTTATCTAAGGTTTAAAATGTTGAACCCAGATTATCCCTTCACTTCACCTCCAGAGAAGCACAGAGAAGACCTGTTTCCATTTCCTGGCTCTGACATTTTGGAAAACTCAGTATCACTTTAATCTAGTGAACCAGATGGGCTTCAGCAACCTGAACAAACTGGCCTGCAGCCTGTTCCTGCAACAGGACTTTGTCTCAGTGCTCCGGTTTCCATGATGTATAACAGGGATGGCAAATGCATCTTCTTCCTGCAGGATTTATGAGAATAATCTCTACTGATTTGTCTGGGCTCCGAGAGCAAGTGTGGGGTCACAGGTTACTCTGAAGAAATACAAGAAAACAGAGCAATGGGGAAAAAAAATACCTGTTCTGCAGTGTAAAGCACAAAGGTGCAGACTTGGAGCAATGGCTGTCCTTACTTTCTCCACCAAGAGAAAGCTCTAGCAAGTTGCATTTATATATCGAATTTCGAGTTAAATTTACAAATCTAATCCCAATTTACTGCATGCATTTCTGCCCAACATGGAATGTGGAATTGCTTGGAGGTGAGGCACCATCTGTTTGAGGAAGTTTTGCACAGTGGCATGAGCAGAGACTGCAAAATGGGTCAGCTGAGGAGGCAGGGAGGAAAGTACACATGGAGGGTTTCTTGTTTGTCTTTATTTTCCTTGAGCACTGTGTTCACCTTGGCCAGGGGTTCCTGATCTAGAAAACCAGGGGAAAAGCAGCCTCTGCGTGCTGGGCTGGTGGCACCTTGGAGCATGGAGTGAGCAGAGCGTGGAAGGTGCAGCCTGCCTTGTCTGGAGATGCTTCCCACCTGGACACTTCCCACCTCCACTGGATCCAGATGAACTTTACAGGGCTCAGATCCTGATTTTCCTGGCAAGTGGGACAGAACCTTCTCCATGACCAGACAGTAAAAAAAATATCTGCCCTATCATGTGGTCCTTCACATAGGACACGATCTGAACCCCAATCCCCTCAGACATTTTCTACCTGGAAAAGTTTACTGGAAAGTCTTTTTAAAAAAGTTTCTTGATGCTTTTTTATACAAATTCTGGCACCTGGGGCTTTTTCTTTTCTCTTTCTAGAGGACAGATGTAGCTAGGCATGAATATCATGACAGCCTTTGTAATTTGCTGCCTCCTCTTGAAACCATTGATTTTTTTCTGGCATGTATTATGGGTGCCGAGTGCTCAAAAAATCCGATGCTAAAACTCTTTTGCTGTTCTGGCCTGCGGAACAGATGGATGGTATACCTTGAAATTGCTATTTATTTTTTTAAAAGCTATTTCATCCTTTAAGAAAGCGCTCTTTCAAAAAGCAGATTGGAAGAACAAAAAAAAAAATCCTTCCTAATGAGCCTAGATGGGAAATGGTTTCCCAGAGGAAGCAGTGGAAGTCTCATTGCTTGAGGATTTTAAAGTTACTACTTCATTAAAGACTACCCTACTAGAAAGAACCTGGCACAAGCCAATGCAGACACTAAGTCCTTGATGGCTCTAGGCATTGCTGTGCTTTGCATTTGGTGCCTGGCTTGCAGAAAGGAACCATAATCTTGAGTTACACTCCTAAGCTTCTTAAATACACATTTCAGCTCTTTAAATATTGGGATGGAGATTCAAGTGTCCTTAGACTGCCATCCAGCAACCCAGTCAAGGACCATCACAGCTGGCCAACAGGAAATGCTGAATATCTAGGTGAAATTGGGCTAAAAAGATGTGCAGTCCCCAAGATTCAGTGCCAAGCTGAGGGAAATCCTGTGAAAGGACATACCCAAGGAAAAATCCTTGTGGAAAATGAAGCAGGTTACAATAAAAGAAAGCGTTAGGAGAAGAATATGCAGTGCTGCAGATCTTGGTCACCATGTACAACTCTGAAGCATCACAAAAAAATAGGGAAGATCTACAGTAGGTTTGAAGATGGGTAGAAGAAGTGTTAGACACCCCCACACAATACGTAATTCTCTCTTACCATATGATTAAGTCGTAATACTTTATCTGGCTTGATTTAAAGGAAAACTAAAAAAGATGAGTCAGGTGAGCAAGTGATCAGATAAGTTTAGACAAGTGAAATCCATCCTGGAATACTAAATGCAGAGCTTTAGAAAAGCTTTGGGCAGGTAACCTGAAAAGGGATTGCCCTCTCCTTGATCTGTTCTTACAATTTTGCTTTGAGAATCTACCATTTACCAGTTTTGGAGACATAAAATTAGATTAAATGGACGCAGTTCCACTCTGAACTCATTCTTATGGGCTCCACTTTGGTGTACAAAAGAAATGGAATGAAAATAAGGATTTTTTCATGCACTTCCCAAATGATCAGACTCCTACCAGCCAGCCAGGAGGAGTATGAGCTGAAAATTAGAAAGCTGTGTCCATATCAC